>NC_056733.1:1678723894-1678856394 GCF_019279795.1 Protopterus annectens
TAAGTAGATCAGCACCTTTTGCCCCTGTCCAAGAGGGACAAAGGTGAAACCCTGGGATGAATTTATGGTTACCCATCCAGTCTTCCAGATTGCATTTGAAGAAGGCCATTGAGGTGCTTTGTTTGACATGAAGTGTGAGTCTGTTCTAAGCGTGTGGTAACCTCTGGGAGACAAATCTGTCCCTCCAGCAGGTTCTATTAATGTCACATACCAGGCTAAGGTCTTTAGAGTGGGTAAACCCTGTACCATCCACAAGTCAAATGCTTTACTAAAGTTACTAAAGATCAGGCCTCTTAAAGAAGCATTGCATACAACAGGCTTCTTACAGAAATGCTGCATGTGATTTGGAGTAATAACTTTATTCTGTTCAATGAAACGTTTTATAAAGAGAAGATGAGGGTCACAATGGGTGGTGTGTACACAGGTATGCAATGTTATTTGAAACACATTATGAAAGCTACATATATATATATATATATATATATATATATATATATATATATATATATATATATATATATATATGTGTGTATATATACATACATATATATATATATATATATATATATATATATATATATATATATATATATATATATATAAATTGATTTAATTGTGTTGCATGAATATTAACTGAAGTGGAAGTTTTGACTCTGTTCTTCAGTTAGTGCTTGCTTGAATTTTATTGTCTGTTAGTAATTGCAGGTGTGGGAGTAGCCACATTCTTTGATTTCCTGTCACTGCCTATTTAAGTGGTACAGTTTGAAATATTTTCTGCTTAAAAACCTCAGCTTTGGCCGGCTAAGATCTAGTTGTATTCAACTGGACGTATAAGAGAATTTAAGTACCTTTTATCTGCACTTTTTTCAAATAATACAGTATTTAAATTGATTTAATTGTGTTGCATGAATATTAACTGAAGTGGAAGTTTTGACTCTGTTCTTCAGTTAGTTTTCCACCCACCCTCCCTGTTTTTGTTTTGGTGTTAATCTTAGTGGCTTTAAAACTGCCCGCCCCTCTTGTAAATTTGTGTTTGGATACTCCTTCTGGACCCATCTTATTTGCTCACTCAATTGAGTGCAGTGAGATCATATTCTGATTTCAGGCAGTCCTACTGTGTACAAAGAGAGCATCTGGGAAAGAGAACAAAAAAAAAAATTAAGCTTATTTCCTGCCTTTCCTGTTAAGTGGTCTAGACTGTTTGTAGGCTTCTGAGCCCCCCAAGCCCTTCTATGTTGGAGGGAAGCCTTCTAGCTTATTTTTGTTTCTTATAACTAGCCAGCTTTATAGTTTCAGCACTCAAATCTGTTTCTTTGAACTCAGCACTTGTTCAGAACTCATTGTCAGCACTACATAAGCTGCAAATTACTACAGCACTCAACTTTCCTCACTTGTCTAGAGGAAAGCAGTTTTTAGTACTTAATAAATAAGCACCTATCCAGGCATGTATAAGGGCCAGCTCCCAGTGATTTCTCCTGTCTACCTGATGAATCTGGGCATCTTGGGGCAATGCAGCAATTGCCTCATGTACACAGACAACCCACTCCTCCTACCACCCAACACTACAACCTGTGAGAGATGCACTTATATAGCCAAACTGGAAGCAAAGCTCTCTTCACCCAAAACTGGACTAGACAGTCAAGAGGAGAAGGTAAACACTTGCACCACACCACACTCATCACATAGTCCCTCAAAACCTACACCAACAAAACACACACAAAGAAACAAAAAACACACACCTACATTTGCGGAGGCTCTCAATAAAAACCTGCCCAAGCATCAGGGACATCCAAAGCATAAACGCAAGCAAACTCCACCCCCCAACACAACCCAAATGACACATAGCCCACAAACTCAGTGTGCCACTCAACCACAGCCCATAAGACATAACAACGTACCCAACACTCTAGTCATAGGTGACTCTATAGTCAGGCACACTGATGTTCCACTCACTAGACTAAACAAGGAGAAAGTTACTGTCAGCTGCCTGTCAGGTGCTAGGATCTGCCACATAACGCATGCACTCAGGTCACTCCACAATAAGTACAAATATGACACTGTCATTGTCCATATTGGTGTGAATGACCTGAGACGTACCTCCCTGGACTACATGAAAAGAGACATGGAGGAGCTCTCCGATCTTGTATCCCAGGCAGGTATGACCCTAACCCTGAGTAGTATCCTGCCATCACCCAGAATGATACCACAGTACAAGGACAAAATGATTGACTTCAACAATTGGCTAAGCTTCTGGTGTCATTCTAAGGGGATCCAGTATTTGTCTGCCTGGGACGATATGATCGACAGACCAGGATGCTTTGCCAGAGATGGCCTGCACCTGTCGCCCTTAGGATTCCAGATACTCGCTAAGGCTCTTGCCACTCCTATAGTGCCTTTTTTAGGCAAGGTTCAAATGACAAATTCACCACTGTAACAGGTACAGGCAAGCAAAATCTAAGGGTAATGCTACTCAATGCTAGAAGTCTAAACCTCAAAATGTAGTCACTCGAGGCACTCCTTAAAATGGAGAACATTGACATCTGTGCAGTGACAGAGACCTGGTTCAAAGCTCCAGAGAGCACCCTTGCATTAACAGCCTACAATTCATACCACACCTTTCGGCCACCTAACCCAGAATGAAGCACTAAAGGTGGAGGCGTGTCCATATTCATTAAGGATATCCACACCTCCAGGCTAGTTGCACAGCATAATGCATCCGAGATTACCCAAGTGCAACTAACTATGGGGAAGACCGCAATCCAAATTGTAGCTTGCTACAGACCCCCCACCATGCCCCAGGATTCCCACTCCTCATTTCTTGATAGACTGGAAAGTATTAGGGTACAGCCCAACACCCTAATAATGGGCAATTTCAACTACCCCACCATTAACTGGGAAAACTACTCATGTACCAACTCTTTTGCTCAACGTTTTTTAGAATTCATAAATTCCAATGCCTTGGATCAACTTATTCACACACCCACCAGGGGCAGCAATATCCTTGACCTGGTCATTACCAACATGGGAAACCAGTGTTCCACACCAGAGGTCAATTCCTCGTTGGTCAGATCCAACCACAAGCTAATCAGCCTAGACATCCACATCCCACCCCCACCCCTAGTTAGGGAAACCATTGTAAAAAACTTCCCCAAAGCCAACTTCACACTTCTTAAGACAGAAGTGGCAAACTTCATGACACCCATGCAGACGGACAATAGAGGTATGACTGCTGAATCCTACACAAATGCACTTTATAAGCACTTACATGAGTGCATGGATCATGCTATCCCTAATAGAACCAAGATGTTATCCTCCAGAAAAAGGAAGCCAATCTGGTGGTCCTCTGCCATAAACAAACTCTACAACAGAAGAAAGAAACTGTTGCAAAAAAGAGTAAAATCCCATGACTGGAGGAACTCCCTGGTCAACCTCAGTAAGAAGCTGAGATCCCTCATAAAATACTCCAAAGCTAGTTATGAAAACAAAATTGCCACTGACTCTAAAAACAACCACAAAGCATTCTATATCTATGTCAAGAATCTCAATGGGAACACTCAGATCTGCTCTGAGTTACAGCACAATGACACTAAATATACAGAACCAACTGATATTGCCAGCATCCTAGCAGATAGGTTCAGTGCTAACTTTACCCCCCTCTCACCCCCTAGAGGGCCCATCTCTATACCGGAAGAATGAAAAGTTCCTATAATCACGGCTGCACAAGTAAAAAACACACTCTCCAAAGCCAAGAACACAGCATCCATGGGACCTGACAATATCCCAGACTGTGTTCTACACAAACTACAGAATGAACTGGCACCCTACCTAAGTACCATGTTCAATCATAGCCTCACCTCAGGCTTTGTACCCACTGAATGGCGCACCACGACGGTTATCACACTCCACAAAGGGGGAGCCACGACGGACCCTGGGAACTACCACCCCATTAGCCTGACCAGCCTGGCCTGCAAGGCCATGGAATGTATCATCATGGAACTCATAAACAAGGACATTGGTAGTCTCCAAACTCTGGACCCTACCCAGTTTGTATTTGTAAAAGGCAGATCATGTCTCCTAAACCTGACTGACTTCTTTGAAGCAGTCACCAAAGCCATAGATGAGGGTAAAATGGTTCACACAGCTTATCTAGATCTCACCAAGGCTTTCAACACCATCCCCCACTCTGGAATTATAAATAAGCTCACTAAACTTGGTATAGGTTAGGTTAGTACTAGGCTAACTGCCCTAACGAGCCATTGTAAGCCTAGCCAATTACCCCTTGTGAGACTCAAACCCTGCACCTTGTGCTTGTAAGGCAAACACCTTAAACATTAGGCCACCCTCTATGTCACAAGATGGGTTGCCAGCTGGCTCACGGACAGAACCCACACTGTGAAAGTAGTGGATTGCAAATCAGACCAGTGACAAGTGGAGTACCACAGGGTTCAGTCCTGGGTCCTCTCCTGTTTGGTATCTACTTCTCTGAAGTGCAGGCTAACACAGATGGTCATTGGCTAACAAAGTTTGCAGATGACTACAAACTAGGAGCCATAATCGAAACTCCTAATGATGTGGACAAACTAAAAAAGGGCCTCACTGAGACAGATACCTGGTGTCAAAGCCATGGCCTGAAGCTCAATGCCAAAAAGTGTATTGTCATCCCCTTTGGTAAAAACTCTGTACCCATGAACTACCACATAGCTGGTAGTCAACTTAATGCTGAAAATGTGATAAGAGACCTTGGGACACAGGTGGACAGTAGTCTCTCGTTTGATAATCACATCGCCACAGTGGTCAGGAAATCCTTCTATGTGGCTCATCTCATCACAAAAGGATTCTCATCCAGAAAAAAAGAGGTCATTGTTCCCCTCTACTCATCACTCATTAGACCTATTATAGAGTACAACACCCCTTTTGGAATGTACCTCACAAGACATCTACAACAACTGGAAAGACCACAGAAATACCTCACAAAGAGGATTACTGGCCTCAAACAGATGCCCTACGTACACCGTCTCAAAAAACTACAGCTTTACTCCATCGCATATCGCCTACTCAGGGGCGATCTCTGCCTAACATACAAAGCTATGTCAAACCCAGAGCTGTTGAACATGCTCCACTTAAAGAAATCCCAATCCCTCCAAGCTACATGCTCTAGGGACCTAAACCTTGTCACCACAATAAAGAGAACATGCTGGGGGGATAGATTCCTGTCCCAGAGACTTCCCATACTCTGGAACAGACTGCCTATCTATGTCAAACAGTGCTCCTCAAAAGCACTCTTCAAGAAAAGTCTTGATTATTGGATGGGAAATGGGAAATTCACCCCAGGGATAATTTCTGTGGATCTGCTTGACAGGGGCACAGGAAAATAATTTTCTTGGGTGGTGAAAGCCAGGGTACATTTTTTTGGCTAGGCTTAAATAGGCCCTAGGGCCAATAGCCTAGTACCTAACTATAAACCTATGAACCTATATATATTTATATATACACGCACATACACACACACACACACACACACATATATATACATATATATATATATATATATATATATATATATATATATATATATATATTATTTCAAGCCCATAAAGTGGAATCCTGAGAAGAGCGAAAGCTCAGAAGTGCAAATTTCAAAACCTCACATATGGTTTCACTGTGGCTATGGATTTAGGTAAGTGTGTGTTAAGGGTTTTGTGTAGGGGCTGTGGTGTGTGTCAGTGTGTTTTGTTGCTGTGATGTGTGTGTGCGAGGAGAATGTAGCTTGTGCAGTGGTGTTTTGTGTGTAGTGCAACCTCAGAGTGAGGATATTTAAGTAGGGGGGTGGGGGGCACAGTCCCCCCATATGGGAGGTGCAGGGGGGCTTGCCTCCCTGCTTTTATGTAGTAGAGAGCTTGTGTGTGGGGAGGAAGGTGTGTGTGTGTGTTGTGTCTTTTGGCTTTTCTCAGTTAGGGGTCGCTACAGCGGAACTCCGGTCCACTAATGATTGGCAGTAGATTTTTACGTGCCGAGTTGCCAGCCCTGACGCACAACCTTCAACGAAGGTACGCCTATTCATGCATGTCTGCACACAGAAGATGCTTTAGCTGAGAATCAAACAGGACAACTTCTTACTGTGAGGCAACAACGCTACCACAGCACCACCACCGCAGTGTGTGTGTGTGTGTGTGTGTGTGTGTGTGTGTGTGTGTGTGTGTGTGTGTGTGTGTGTGTGGAGTAGAAGTGCGGAATTCAAAGTCTCTGGTGTGCGAGATTTTGAATTTCGTGGTTCTGAGTTTTCGTGGTTTTAAATTTTTGACTTTATAGCTTCGAAATATTACATTTCAACATTTCAGTATTTCGAGGATATAAAGTGAATCCATGTATATATATATGTGAAGGCAAACAAGAAACCAAACTGTAGTAGAACAAACAAAGCAGGCAAATCCAAATACTCCAAAGCAAAACACATAATGTGATATCATTTCCCATTCATCATAAAAAGGACAATGATATATATATATATATATATATATATATATATATAATATTGTCCCCAAAAGGAGGTACCACATAAAAATCCTGACACGCCTCAAGAACATGCATCAATAAAAGGTCCACTAACAGAGGCTCTTCATATTTCTCAACTACATAAAATAATGGAGGTTACAAGTAGTTGCCATTCCAGTTCTTTTATTCAAAGAAAGGGCGATTGGGCCCCTAATCCCAACCTTTACTATGTCAATTAAATGCAATATAAATTATTGATCTAGAATCACAGAAGATCTTCTGTCTGATGTAGTATTTTTTCCCTTATCATGAATGAGTTCCCCCTGTTTTAGTAGTCTCACCCAGTTAGAACCCACAGGTGAAAAGTACCAGTCTGTTTAGACAAACCAAGATGTGAGTCTCCTATTTGTAAAAATTCTTTCAAGTTTTTTGCCTCTTAACACAAAAAAAAGAGACACCCAACCCAAAATATCATAGGTGTTGAGTGAGTTTTTAATCTATGGTGTTAGGTACATTCAGTAGGTGGTTGACATCATTCCTCTTTGACCCCCGATAATACCGTGTTGATAGAACCCTGAGTTTCTTTTAAACAAACCTCGTCAATTTTTCTTTGTTTCCAGGGTGGTTGCTGAAAAAGTGAAGAAAAGGCATTAGTATGTTTTCTTGCCACACTGCCACCATGGCGCCGAACCCCTAGCTATACCCCTCTTCTGTAAGTGTCAAAAATGCAATATGTGGAATGGGACGTGTATAATCCACACATCGATGGTTAAGAAGCTGTAGGAAGGGGCTGAATGGAATGACTCAAGTATTTTAAGCATTCTTGAAATGTATCAGGTCTCACAAGTTTTTATTTTTATTAGTTTTCAATTTAACAAGTAGCCATCCAATGCTTCAAAAACGATGGTAATCATATTTTATACGTAAAAAAAAAGTCTATCTCAATCTTAAATCATTGAGGGATTTACTTTCTGTTCAAGTATGAAACTTCTAATTGAAGTTTCTTTATCTTTAACATTTTCATGTCCAAAAGTCTTAGGTTAGCAGCAATGTCACTTTCAGTATTACCTGTAGAGTATCTCATGCTGCTGCTGCACAGAGCTGAGTATATTTTTTTGGCACTTTTGTTGTTTGATTAATTTTATTTCATTGCTGGCTGACTTCAGAGTTGTGCACTGTTATTTTTGCTTCACTGTATAGTTTTTCAGATCTCTGCTGAAGGGGTTTTTCCCTCCTCCCCTATTTCTCTGTGTCTTAAGTTGTTATAACTGGTTTTACATCTTGTGCGTTATCTGACCATCTCAAGGATTACTTGCATAAAATTAGACCCACTTAGTAAAAACGTCTGCATATCATTACTGCAGCCTTCATGTGTCCTGAAAGAGCGATATTCAAACTATCTGGAGATATACAGAGCTGAGTGTATTTTTCTGGCACTTCAGAGTTGTGTACTGGTAATTGTTGTTTGACTAATTTTATATTATTGCTGGCTGACTTCATTTTTGCTTCACTGTATAGTTTTTCAGATATCTGCTGAAGGTGTTTCCCCCCTCCCCTATTTCTCTGTGTCTTAAGTTGGTATGACTAGTTTTACATCCTGTGTGTTATCTGACCATCTCAAGGATTACTTGCATAAAATTAGACCCTCTTAGTAAAAAGTCTGCATATCATTGTTGCAGCCTTCCTGTGTCCTGAAAGAGTGCTCTTCAAACTATCTGGAGATATACAGAGATGAGTATATTTTTCTGGCACTTCAGAGTTGTGTACTGGTAATTGTTGTTTGACTAATTTTATATCATTGCTGGCTGGCTTAATTTTTGCTTCACTGTTTAGTTTTTCAGATCTCTGCTGAAGGTGTTGGTTTTCCCATACCCATCCTCCCTATTCTTGTGTTGTTGTTTAAATTTGATCTGGGACACTCCCCCCAGTCCTATCTCTTTACCTCATTTTACCTAATAGTCTCCTTCTGCATTGTTTTTAGTCATTTTTAATTTAATTGCATTTTTTAAACTGTTTGGTTTAACATTGTTACATACTCAGGTGTGCTAGCTTGCACTGCATTTGAATTGTTTTGACTGCTGTTTTAGTTACTTTTCTGTATGTATATAAATATATATATATATATATATATATATATATATATATATATATATATATATATATATATAATTATCTTTCCTGTAACTAGTGTAGTCCAGATTCAGATTTGCTGTATCCAAGACTGTATGTAAGCTTCTGAGCACCCCCCCCAAGCTTTCTTTGTTGGAGGGAAGCCTTCTAGCTTATCAGTGGGAGTGGTAAGCACCTACCACATAAGGAGTGGTTCTGGCCCAGAAATTGTAGTTATTGGCCGTTTGGGCAGTTTTTCCATCTCTCTCAACTTTGATTTAAAAGTCCACATTTGCACTGGTTTCCCCCCTTTCCTGTAACTAGTTTAGTCCATATACAGATTCTTACTTTTAGCACTTGAATTTGCTTATTCATGATCAGCACTTGTTCAGAACTTGTAAGCACTAATTAACCTACTAATTACTACAGCACTCAACCTTCCTCATTACGTAGAGGAAAACAGTTTTGGTACTTACTTTCCTCACTTGCTTAGAGAAAAATAGCTCTTGCACTTACTTTCCTCACTTATCTAGAGGAAAATAGCTTTTTTTATTCAGGCATGTCCAATGGTCAGCTACCAGTGTTCTCTCCTGTCTATCTGATCAATCTGGGCATCTTGGGGCAATGTAGAAATTGCCTCATGTACACAGACAACCCTCTCCTCCTACCACCCAACACTACAACCTGTGAGAGATGCACTTATCTAGTCAAACTGGAGGTAAAGCTCTCTCCAATCAAGACTGAACTTGACAGTCAAGAGGAGAAGGTAAACACTTGCACCACACCACACTCATCACATAGTCTCACTAAATCTACACCACAAAAATCCACACATAGAAACACAAAAACATTAGCGGAGGCTCTCAATAATAATCTTCTCAAGCTACAGAGACCTCCAAAACAGAAATGCAAGCAACTTCCACCCCCCCAACACAACCCAAATGACACATAGCCCACAGAATCAGTGTGCCACTCAACCACAGCCAATAAGGCAAAACAACGTACTCAACGCACTAGTCATAGGCAACTCTATAGTCAGGCACACTGATGTCCCACTCACCAGGCTAAACAAGGAGAAGGTTACTGTCAGCTGCCTGTCGGGTGCCAGGATCCGCCACATAACCCATGCACTCAGGTCACTCCACAACAAGTACAAATATGACTCTGTCATTGTCTATGGTGGTGTGAATGACATGAGACGTACCTCACTGGACTACATGAAAAGAGACATGGGAAAAGCTCTCCGATCTTGTAGCCCAGGCAGGTATGACCCTAACCCTGAGTAGCATCACCCAGAATGATGCAGCAGTACAAGGACAAAATTATTGACTTCAACAATTGGCTAAGCTTCTGGTGCCATTCTAAAGGGATCCAGTATCTGTCTGCCTGGGATGACATGGTCGACAGACCACAATGCTTTGACAGAGATGACCTCCACCTGTCACCCCTGGGATTCGAGATACTGGCTAAGGTTCTTGCCGTCCCTATAGTGCCTTTTTTAGGTAAGGTTCAAATGACAAATTCACCACCATAACAGGAACAGGAGAGCAAAAACTGAGGGTGATGCTACTCAATGCTAGAAGTCTAAATCTCAAAATGCACTCACTCGAGCCACTTCTTAAAATGGAGAACATCGATATATGTGCAGTGACTGAGACCTGGTTCAAGGCTCCAGAGAGCACCCCTGCACTACCAGGCTATTACTCATACCACACTTTTCGGCCATGTAACCTGGACCGGAACACCAAAGGCTGAGGTGTGTCCATATTCATTAAGGATATCCACACCTCCAGGCCAGTTGCTCAGCATAATGCAGCCGAGGTTATCCAAGTGCAACTAACTCTGGGCAAAACTGCAATCCAAATTGTAGCTTGCTACAGATCACCCACCATGCCCCAGGATTCCCACTCCTCTTTTCTTGATGTACTGTAAAATGTTAGGGTTCAACCAAACACCCTAATAATGGGCAATTTCAACTACACCACCATTAACTGGGAAAACTACTCATGTACCAACTCCTTCGCTCAAGACTTTCTGGAATTCATAAAATCCAATGCCCTGGATCAACTTATCCACACCCCCAACAGTGGCAACAATATCCTAGATCTATTCATTACCAGTATGAGTGACTGGTGTTCCACACCTGAAGTCAACGCTTCATTGGTCCGATCCGACCATAAGCTAATTACCCTAGATATCCACATCCTGCCTCCATCCCCCATTAAGGAAACCATGGTAAAAAAATGTCTCCAAAGCCAACTTCATGCTTCTTAAGACAGAAGTGGTGAACTTCATGACATCCATGCAGATGGACAATACAGTTACGACTACTGAATCCTACACAATTGCACTTTATAAGCACTTACATGAGTGCATGGATCGTGCTATCCCAAACAGAACCAAGATGCTATCCTCCAAAAAAAGGAAGCCAATCTGGTGGTCCCCTGCCATAAACAAACTCTACAACAGAAGGAAGAAACTCTTGCAAAAGAGAGTAAAATCCCACGAGTGGAGGAGCTCCCTGGTCAGCCTCAGTAAGAAGCTGCGATCCCTGATAAAATCCTCCAAAGCTAGTTATGAAAACAGTCGCCACTGATTCTAAAGACAACCGCAAAGCATTCTATAGCTATGTCAAGAATCTCAATGGCAACACTCAGATCTGCTCTGAGTTACAGCACAATGGCACTAAATATACAGACCCAACTGATATTGCCAACATCCTGGCAGATAGGTTCAGTGCTAACTTTAATCCCCTCTCACCCCCTAAAGAGCCCATCTCTATACCGGAAGAATGCAAAGTTCCTGTAATCACGGCTGCACAGGTAAAAATCACACTCTACAAAGCCAAGAACACAACATCCATGGGACCAGACAAAATACCAGGCTGCATTCTACATGAACTACAGAATGAACTGGCACCCCACCTAAGTACCATGTTTAATCACAGCCTCACATCAGGCTTTGTGCCTGCTGAATGGCGCACAGCAACGGCTATCCCACTCCACAAGGGGGGAGCCACCACAGACCTTGGGAACTACCACCCCATTAGCCTGACGAGCCTGGTCTGCAAGGCCATGGAACTTATCATCATGGAACTTATAAACAAAGATATTGGTAACCTCCAAACTCTGGATCCCACCCAGTTTGGGTCTGTAAAAGGCAGATCATGTCTCCTAAACCTGATAGACTTCTTTGAAGCAGTCACCAAAGCCAAAGACAAGGGTAAGGTGGTTCACACAGCCTATCTAGATCTTTCCAAGGCTTTCGAAACCATCTCCCACTCTGGAATTATAGATAAACTCACTAAACTAGATATAAATCCCTATGTCACAAGATGGGTTGCCAACCGGCTCACTGACAGAACCCACACTGTGAAAGTAGCAGACTCCAAATCCGACTTCAGACCAGTGACAAGTGGAGTACCACAGGGTTCAGTCCTGGGTCCTCTTCTGTTTGGTATCTACTTCTCTGAAGTACAGGCTAACACAGAAGGTCTTTGGCTAATGAAGTTCGCAGATGACTGCAAACTAGGAGCCATAATCGAAACTCCTAACAATGTGGACATCCTACAAAAGGGCCTCACAGAGACAGATGCCTGGTGTCAAAGTCATGGCCTTAAGCTCAATGCCAAAAAGTGCATTGTCATCCCCTTTGGTAAAAACTCTGTACCCATGAACTACAACATAGGCAGTAGTATACTTAACACCGAAAGTGTGATGAGTCCTTGGGACACAGGTGGACAGTAGTCTCTCCTTTTATAATCATATCGCCACAGTAGTCAGGAAATCCTTGTATGTGGCACACCTCATCACAAAAGGTTTCTCATCCAGAAAAAAAAGAGGTCATTGTTCCCCTCTACTCATCACTCATTAGACCCATTATAGAGTACAACGCCCCTTTTGGTATGTACCTCACAAGACATCTACAACAACTGGAAAGGCCGCAGAAATACCTCACAAAGAGGATTACTGGCATCAAACAGATGCCCTAAGCAGACCGTCTCAAAAAAGTCCAGCTTTACTCCGTCGCATATCGCCTACTCAGAGGTTATCTCTGCCTAACATACAAAGCTATGTCAAACCCAGAGCTGTTGGACATGCTCCACTTAAAGAAATCCCAATCCCTCTGAGCTACATGCTCTAGGGACCTAAACCTCGTCACCACAATAAACAGAACATGCTGGAGGGATAGATTCCTATCCCAGAGACTTCCCACACTCTGGAATAAACTACATATATATATCAAACAAAGCTCCTCATTAACACTCTTCAAGAAAAATCTTGATGATTGGATGGGAAATAGGAAATTCACCCTGGGGATCACCTCTGTGGCTCTGCTCGACAGTGGCACAGGAAAATAATTTTCTTGGGTGGCAAAAGCCAGGGTACCTTTTTGGCTGGGCTTGTATAAGCCCCATATATATATATATATATATATATATATATATATATATATATATATATATATATATATATATATATATATATATATAAAAAACATTAAAATAAAAATGTGTTACATAGATAGCTTTATTGTGTGGCAAAATGATGTGATGAAATTACAGCCCTAAAACTATACTAAAATATGCAGTGAAGTCAAAAGTATTTTATGTTTTACATTGCATTTCCTTATATAACCGTCTTTAGAATACCAGATAGAAAGGTAACAAAAAATGAAAAAGGCAGTGATGGGTGATGCCTATCATTATTATCCTAGTATGCACCCTATACTATTAAAATAATACAGTGAAGGGGCAAGCTATAGGAGTACGAAGGATGACTATAGATAAAGAAGTTTGCAAAAAAGAATTGCACATCTTGTCAAGAGATTTGCATGCAGAAGGCATTCACAGAATGCTGCAGGAGCCACAGCACCTAAAGTTAAAGGCTTCAGCCAGCAACGGGGTGGGGGGTTTGGCACTACCAATCAGTGATGCTCTTCTTAAGTTGTCGGATGAAAGAAGGGTCACTGTGCTGCCCTTTTATGTGGATAGCAGACTATGTCATTAACGATGCTACTATCAAAAACTGGAGAATCACTAGGCAAAAAGCATTTAAGACCAAAACTAGATTAACTATAATTTGCCAACAGAAAATGCATCATGTCAAAAAGGTTTGCTCCTAAAATGTGGAAGCATCAAAATTTGAAGATGAGAGGGTTGTTTCCATGTGGAAAATGACAATGATATTAATAAATCAGTAGATACAGAGAACCCATTACATCGAAAGCAAGAAATATAATTTACCAGGGTGCTTTACATACAGCTCTGATTATAAAATGTATGTTACTTTATTTGATACATGTTCAGCCTTTTTGTAACAGAAGATTAGACGTAATCTGCAGAACTGTGTGTATGAGCACTATTTTGGCATACATAGTGTAGCTACAATATTTTTTTTAGAAGTTCAGATTGTCAACATTGGATTATGCTCAGAAAGATGTAAATGAGCATACCCTTGTTGAATAAATCAGACATTAGGCAATATTATTGACAAATTCTCTTACATATACTTTATTTTTCAGTCATTGATAATACTCCGAGTTTTTGTTGCATGTTCAAAGGCAGAAAGTTAAAACACTCCTTGATGAAAACAGGTTGCTCATTATTGAACCTCGAGGTTCTTTTGAAGTTAGTTTCTGTTGCAACATAAATAACAACATAAGTAAGATATTTGTAAGAACAGGAACAGATAATTATTAACAAAATGTACTTAGTGTTTTTCATGAGCAAAGAGAATCCCATGTTTGCAAATGAGATATTTTCACAAATTCCAGCTTGAATTAGCAAGAAAATAATATGCATGACTACTTAAAAGGCAACCGATACATTTCTCTTTGATGATGGTATATCAATGAATGACCAGTGATTAAAGGCAGTTAACATTAGGTGAGCAAATTTAATTCAGTCTGTAAGTTTAGCAAAACAATAAATCTGATTAGCAGTGCTTAACAACATTGCTCCAAGTGCTAAGTGCAAGGGGAAAAACAGAGCTGTCTTTTCCAATAATGTTCTTGTAAATTAATATTGGAGTAATAATGTTAAATTTCATTAACAGTTTATTCCAAGCCAAACATATCAGTGTTGCTGTCACTCTTGTTAATGACAAAAATGTGCAGATACGCGATAAACTGATTAGGCTGCTAAGCATCACACTTTGGTTTACTCTTCAAAAGTCAGCTTTTCTCATCAATAATTTGGCACACTACACATTTTTATAAAGCAGAGTTGTTCAATGGGATATAATTTAGCTTATGGAAAATGCTCCTTTTATTCACCTTTCCATAAAAGTAATTTATTTCAGCCAACCCACAAGCTGACAAATTAAAAGAATCAAATGCAAACTGAAAACTACAGTAACTGAGGACAAATGGAACTAACCCCACACACACACACACACTGGTCAAGCCACATATTATCACTCAATTCCTTGGTGTGCAAGCATGGAATTTAACTTTGTTAGATGTACTCTCTCTGAAGATCCCATGGTGTCTAATCCAAGATGCAATATAATCCATGTGTGAGTTTGTGTGTTTGTGTGTGTGTGTGTGTGTGTGTGTGTGTGTGTGTGTGTGTGTGTGTGTGTGTGTGTGTGTGTGTGTGTGTGTGTGTGTATGTGTGCTTATATAGTGTGCATCTATCTTTCTATAGTTCTATCTATATTATCTCCCTCTCTCTCTCTCTCTCTCTATGTATGTATATATGTTCTATATCGATATTCTAGTCTCTATATATCTATAGTTGTGTTATTATACATCAAATACACCCAACTTGGAGACACTAAACATCAACACAATAATATCAAAAATGCCAATATCAACACGTAACTACTAATATGGCAAGAAACATCCTCAGCATGTGAAAATTTAACTTTAAAAAAACATAAATATTTGTAGGGGGTCAAGCCCCTATGCACCCCCCACACACACTCATGTTAATTATATATACTATCTTTGACACTGCACAAACATGGGGTAAGAACATATTCCCCATCCCCAGGAACTGCTTGAGCTGAGACACCTGTTGACCAGCTGCTTAGTCGATAATAAATGGGTGACTAAACTGCTATTGATCAAACACACTCTCCATCTTAAGGAGGGCACCCATATAATATGTACCTAACTAGGCACTTGCAACAGTTGGAATGTCCTCAAAAGTTCATCACCAGGAGAATTCAGGTTATGAATACCCTGTCCTACAGAGATCATCTTAAGGCCCTATCTCTGTAGTCAGTCTCCTATAGGTTATTGAGAAGAGATCTATACCTGACATATACGGCATCCTCAGATCTAGCTCTGATGGACCGCTTGGACATCCACAAAACAAACAGCACCAGAAACACTAAAGGCAAAGTCAAAGTAAACTTTATTGTCATTTAGAACAACACACGTAGTCTAAATTAAATTTCATGCATCAGCTCATTTCTTGAGATTACAGAGGAAAGTGAAACAACGCATACAAGTAGAGGAATAAACATAAGTAATACATACAATAGTACTTTCAATGCACACAAGAAAGAATAGAGACATTTACCAACACTCATATATGAAAAGAATACCCTAACCTCAGTTAAATTAACTACCCTATTTAAAGTAAAACAAAACACAGTACAGATTGAAATGTCTAAGTTATTTGTCTAATTTTGCACTTGAGTGAATTAAATAATACTGACAATGGATATAATGAATAAATATTGCACTTACTTGGAATATATGTAAGTATATAGGTTCATATGTTCATAGGTAGGTACTAGGCTATTGGCCCAAGGGCCTACGTAAGCCTAGCCAACAAGGTTCCCTGGCTTATGCCACCCAAGAAAGTTATTTTCCTGTGCCACTGTCGAGCAGAGACACAGAAGTGATCCCCATGGTGTATTTCCTATTTTACTTCCACTCATCAAGATTTTTCTTGAAGAGTGCTAATGAAGAACTTTGCTTGACATAGATGAGTAGCCTGTTCCAGAGTAGGGGAAGTCTCTGGGACAAGAATCTATCCCTCCAGCATGTCCTATTTATTGTGGTGACAAGGTTTAGGTCTGTAGAGCATGTAGCTCTGAAGGATTGGGATTTCTTTAGGTGTAGCATGTCCAACAGCTCTGGGTTTGACATAGCTTTATATGTTAGGCAGAGATTACCTCAGAGTAGACGATATGCTATATATATAGACATATAGATATATATTGCACAAATAAATAAAAATTGACTATTATGTGCCCAGACCCCTGGGACTAGTGCCCGAGTTCAGAAGTGTAATCACTGTAGGGTAGAAACTGTTACTGAATCTTGTAGTTCTGCAGCTGATGCTGTGATATCTCCTGCTCAATGCCAGATGCTTAAACAGTCCATGTGCAGGATGCATGGTGTCCAGTATTATTTTGGTGGCATTTTGGATGTTACTTGCAGAATAAAGATGTTGTATATATGGAAGACTGGAACCTGTTAACTTCTCTGCAACCCTCACCACTCTTTGTAGCGCTTTCTTTTTTGTAACTGTGCAGCTTCCAAACCACACTGTGAATTTGCAGGTGAAGATGCTCTCTATTGCACCTCTATAGAAGGTAGAGAGAATATGAAGAGGAAGCTTAGCTTTTTTCAGCCTTCTTAAAAAGTGGAGGCATTAGTGGTCTTTCTTAACCAGTTGGCTGGTGTTTCCCGACCACGAGCAATCCTCTGATATGTGTACACCCAGGCATTTTGTAGTCTTAACCCTCTCAGCACTTTCATCATTGATCCCGAGTACAGCGTGGTTTGTTCTCCTTTTCCCGAAGTTGTGGATATTCTCTTTGGTCTTGCTTATATTGAGGTCAAGGTTATTCCCCTTGCACCAACTGATCAGAGATGCCACCTCCTCTCTGTATGC
Source organism: Protopterus annectens (assembly GCF_019279795.1). Lineage (NCBI taxonomy): Eukaryota > Metazoa > Chordata > Ceratodontiformes > Protopteridae > Protopterus > Protopterus annectens. The sequence continues at coordinate 1,678,741,353 of NC_056733.1, forward strand.
CCTTTCATCCTCATTTGTGATGAGTTTCAAGACTGTGGTGTCATCAGCAAACTTGTTGATATGGTTGGACTTGTGCTTAGCATAGCAGTCATTGATCAGGATGGTGAATAACAGTGGGCTGAAAGCACATCTCTATGGAAACCTGGTGTTAATTGTGATGCACTTTGATGTATTCTTACCTGAACACACCCTCTGTGGTCTCTCAATCAGGAAGTCCAGGATCCAGCTACAGAGATGTTAACTGACCCCTAAATGTGCCAGTTTTTCTATCAGCTGTATTGGTACCACTGTATTAAATGCAGAGCTGAAGTCTATGAATAGCATCCTCGCATAGTTGTCTTTGCCCTTTAAATGGAAAAGTGAGATGTTTAGTGCTACTGACATGGCATCAGCAGTGGATCAGATAGCTTTGTATGCAAACTGCAGAAGGTCAAAATCAGAAGGTAGGCATGATGAAAGATGCTTTTTGATCAGCCACTCAAAACATTTCATAACAGTGGATGTCAAAGCAACTAGTCTGTAGTCCTTTGGGCTGACAGAAGTGGATTTCTTAGATAGTAGGATGATGTTAGTTTCCTTGAAGCATGAGGGTACTTTTGCCATGGCAAGAAAAGTGTTAAATATTTCCTTGAGCACTGTGCATACTTGATCAGCACAGCCTTTTAGCACTTTGCCCAGTATGTTGTCTGGGGTTCACTCTCATTAGCTCATTTCTTACTCCTCTGTACTGAGGCTGAGTACTGCATCCTTCTCATCACTGGGTAGCTTTAGTGCCATCCTATTGTTTCTTTCCACAAATTTACCAAAAAAAATGTTCAAACTGTCCAGGAATTTGATGCCTTTGAAGTAAATAAAACATGCTATAGACACTATCCCCCGGATTCACAAAACCTCCGTGTAGGACTTAATATGTCTTACTCGGAGGCTGCAGTTGAATGGTATGACATCAGCATGCCATGAATATTCATGAGGGAACCCTGACTCAACCGTAACTCTTACACGGACTGAGTAGGAAAGCAGAGGGCGTGCCCGACTGCTGAGCAGTCTAAATGTCCACACCCCTGCAAGGTTTTAAAAAGCATAATGTCAACACACAAGAGCGAGTTCGCTCAAATGTACTTGCACCCAACACCACACTCCCTGACACTGTAAACCCCCATCACACTTATATAAAGTAAATAATTGTTTTTTTTTTAAATCCATGATATAGCTGCCCGTATTTGCGCGTGTGTGCACGGGTGTGCCCATTGCTTAGCTGTAGTTAGCAATTCCGGCATGGAAGAGCATAAGAAAGAATGTTTATGCAAATCACACCAAATTGCAATAGTATAATGGTAGAGCGTATGCGCAAAGAGGAGGCATTTACGGTTTGAGTCCCACCACTCCCCTTTCTATTTATGTTGTAAACCAGTATATGAAATAATACAAAACAGTGTAAGAAACTTCTCTGTGTGGAAGATTTCCAGTCCATATATTTCTAGTTAATCACTGTATATTAATCAGATCAGACAATAGTAGTATATGTAGCGAACGTAAACTTGTCAAGTCAAAAAGTAATAATAGAAAATATATAATTCTACAGCATTACTGAGTATTCGAAAGTAATCCAAGCAAGGCAGGCAGTCTGTTTCCAGTCGAAAATCCTTTATTAAGTACACAGACAAGGGATCCAAGTAAAACAAAAATAAAGTAATAATTTCCTCACAAGCTTTCTAAATAAATATATATACATATATATATATATATATATATATATATACTCTTTATCAGGCACGGGAGTGGTTTATTGTGCTGTAAAACAAAGTGTTATTGGTACACATGTTAAATTCACATCCCTTCCCCCATCAGTGTGACATTCGAGCTGGTCCTGCCCTACCCTATTAGCTGTCATAATAATATATAGCCCTAATGTACTTTAATGGTACATCTTATTTAACCAAATTATTAAGTAGAATATTAAGTCTGTGGTTTTATACAAGGCAATATACTACATGGCTGGAAATATATCAACCTTAGTTCATTTTGCGATCAAAAATTAGATATAAATATATACATATACATTTTGCATGTAAAAATCAGTTTCTATTTTCATAACCTATTGTTAACAAAGATCGCTTTTGTCCTTCTAGACTCCTTCAGGTCTGTGTACAAGAACCCTAAAAACCTATATAATTGTATAATTAGTTAGTATTGTTATTATTATTATTATTATTATTATTATTATTATTATTGAGACTTCGGGGATACCACGGAGATTACTTGTTTTGATATGAAATAATACCAGACATATATGATTAAAATATTAGTAAAAGCAGTGAAATGGCCAATATATCAGTGAAAAAAATAAATATTTTTAAAGGATCCAGATATATAATAGCCTGTCGTTAAGCAGTGCTTTACCCAGCTAAACAGAGGTGCCCAATGTTTAAAAGCGCTTTATCCAGAGCAATACAGATGCCCATAGCTTAATAGCGCTTTACCAAGTGCAATAGAGTTGGCCAAAGTTTAAATGTGCTTTACCCAGCACAATGTGTTTGCGCGGACGTGTGCGCTGCGCCAACCAGGGCACTGTAGGGCACCGGGGAGCAACGTAGAGCTAAGATGCTTGGTTAAATACTAGGACAATTAGTATGACATCATAATTTAAAGAGATATTACTCCAATAACATAAGAACATATATCGATATCCATAAGAAAAATGCATAAAATATATAGAAAGGTGTGTATTTACACACAATAATATTTAAAAAAGGGGGAATATCATCCCTGATGGTTATTAAAAAAAAAATATATATATATATATATATCTATATATATATATATATATATATATATATATATATATATATATATACATATATGTACATATACACACACATTTTGTGCACATATAACCATAAAAAATATATAAAAAACTCATATTTAGTGTTTAAGGCGCCTTGCCTTAAGGTAAGGAACTAATGAGGTGCAACCATTCAAACCAGGATATCTATCTGCTTGTAATTTAGTGATCCATTGTTGTTATAATTCTTCAGTGTGGTTTTCTACATCACCACCTCTGTTTGTCCTTACTATTTGTTGTAAGATTAAAAATTTAAAACAATGACTACTGTCTGTATTCAGGACATGATTAGCTAGAGAATTTGATTGCTTCTGGTTCCGTATGTCCCTTATATGTTCTAACATTCTTTCTTTAAAACTCCTATTTGTTTTGCCTACATAATAGGCATGACATGCTTGGCAAAAACAAAAATAAACAACATCGACACTTTTACAATCATAGTAATTCTTCGTATAAAGTTTAAAACATTTCACAGGATGAATGTACTCATTTTTAGTGTAGACATGCTGACAAGCAGCACAATTCCTGCACGGGAAGGTGCCCTGTCTGTTTGAGAGATTTTTTCTAAAAGACTGATGTTCTTTATTACAGAGCTGCTGCTTTAAAGACACATTATTTCTAAAACTGAAGTTTGGGGTGTCACCAACTGTGGAAACCAGACCTGGTATTTCATGTAATAAGTGCCAATTCTTTTTAATAATTTCCGTATACTTATTGATGTCACTTGCAAATCTAAACACTATTCTAAACTTATTTCTATTTCTATTTCCACAGTTGGTGACACCCCAAACTTCAGTTTTAGAAATAATACACACCTTTCTATATATTTTATGCATTTTTCTTATGGATATCGATATATGTTCTTATGTTAGTGGAGTAATATCTCTTTAAATTATGATGTCATACTAATTGTCCTAGTATTTAACCAAGCATCAGTTGTAGTGATGTGGTCTGATGAAGCAACATTAAGTTGTGAAAGCGCTTACCGTTTGTCTTCTGCAATAAAGTGCAGTGACTGATTACCAGTGTGTAACTTTGGTGCCTTAATTTACTTTTGCTGTTGTTGTGTGTTTTGGACACCTCAGTGTACCTGCAGCCATTTGGTTTTTGCATCTTTAGCTCATGACCTCACCAGTGCCACAGGCGTTCCTTGCACCGGTGAGCAGGTCCATCACCACCATGCAGACCTGAAGAGACGGAAGGAGGACCGCCTGAACCAATGGATACAGGAGGCCCGTGGGATCCAGGATGCCCCATGACTGAGTAAGTAGCCATAGAATGCAGTATGTAAGAATTGATTCTGTATAACGGATAGGTATGTCTCAATATCCCTTCATTTACTTCACAGCTGCAGGTGACCGTGCTGCGAATCAGCAAGCCTATGCTGATAGGCTGCAAAGGCTGCGCCACCAGGCAGGTTAGTGAAAATTCTGCATGTTTTGTTATATAAAATAGGGGAGAGAGTATGAAATAAAGTGTTGTAGTACAATAATACAGCCATAAAATGGCCTGAATAAGTCCTCTGCATGTACCGTCATACAAAATAGTCATAGTGCCAGAAAAAGAGCATAGTAACCCATTAAGAAAGGTATCATATGTCTGGAATAAAATCTCTGCAGGTACTGTCATATAATATATGTGAGTGAGCCTGCAAAGGTGTGCTGTAACCCATTAATAAAGGTATAATATGTCTTGAATATGTCTGCCATATGCATTGTTATAACAAATAAAGGAGTGAGCCTGTTCAAAAGTGTGTAATGTCAGTAATAAAGGTTTAAAACCCAGAGTGTGTGTGTGTGTGTGTGTCACTTAGTTTGAAATGTTGTTGTGCCCTTGCATTATACAAATAGTACTGTGTTAGAAAGTGCTGGCAACCCAGAGTTCTGCAGTCCCATCTACAGTGGGTGATGGAAGTGCTAGTAGCTGTGAAGCATATATACAGTCCTCAACAGTCAGTTACTGGCTGGCATGTATAAGTAAATCTGGCACACGAGTAGCATGCTAATATGTTCCCCAGAAATGTGAGTGTGCTTCAATAAATGCAGGGTTCTGTACAAATTGAAGTGAAAATGTCATGTGAAAACATCCAGATATGTAGATAAAGAAATATAAATGCAACCATGAAATATGTAGCAGTAACATCTGCATCTTGGACAGTTAGTATGTCAGATATAGGTCAAGTATATATTGAACTAGCCAAACCCATTACACAACCTAATGCATGGTGGCAAGTGTAATAATACATGTAGGGAATATACACTTGCAGTCACTAGGAATGTAATGTAGAGTAAAAGTGATTATAAGATGTTAACTGAGGTTTTTTCTACACCCTACTGTTTGTGCATAAACCATGCAATTCCACACCTCAATGGGTATGTGTAATCTTAAATATTTGTTTGGACATATGTCCTATTGTTTTATAAATATTTGCATTCATGTTGATGTATGTGCCCTGTTCAAACACCACATTCATGGTGGCCTGTTGCTACCAAACATCCCTGCATGCTGTTGGAATATCCACTGTCGTTCAATATATGCATGTGTTATGCTTGCTGTTCAACTGTTGGAACCTTGGTGTGTTGGGTTAATGGGAATATTACTGCATGCTGTTACAACTAATCTGGAATGCTGTTGTTTATGTTGAAATTAAACACACTTAATCACAGAAAGTATGGGAAGGCCAGTCCCAGCGGACCCACCTGTCCCTCCTCAGTTGGTGAGTGCACCTGGCACCAGCAGCTCCGGTGCCCAGCCCGGGCTCCCCTCCTCCGTTGGTCCTGTGCCACCTTCAGGTGAAAGTGCTGCAGGGGATGGGGCTCACCCCCCCCCGTGCAAGTGTGGGCAGAGAAGGGCCACCTGTCACCCTTCGAAGGGTCCGGGCTGTGGTGCGTAGGGAGATCCAGCGTTCAGTCACTGATCCCCTAAGCCAGCTTGAGGTGAGAGTGGCTCGTCTCTCGGGTGAACCTGCCCATCCTACTCAGCCCCCAGCACAGCCACCCTCGGGGCTGTGAAGGTGCAGTGGTGACTGCCCATGGGTGGAGATCTCAGTTCCACTTTTACCAGCTGTGGGCTCATGGGCTTGCATTTTCCAAACATCCTTCCCTGTCAATTGTGTTCACCCACCCCATGTGCCAAATTCCACCCCTGTATGTGTCTTCTTTGCCTTGTCTGTTTACCTCCCCAACCTAACTCCCCAAATATACCTACATCCCCTACCTCACATTCCACTCTCACATGAAAAAAAATTAAAAAAAAGGGCAATCTGTTCACACAAAAAATTACGCCCCATACATAGCTGCCCATTTCACACACATGTCCGCTGGACATGTAAACTGATAATTATAATTGGCAGTACAACATACTCTGTTGTACTCACCCCTCTCTCAGGGGTGGGAGGTTGCAAATTTCACACCAAATTATGAACATATGCACAGCTGTTGCTGGTAAATAAATGGGCAGCTATGGGCCTTCCCTACACCCTTCCTGCACATTCCATCCGGTTTTCCTACTGTCTTTCCTGCTTTGTGCCCCCTTTTTCACCACTTTCCAATCTCGCCATTTTCTTTTCTTTCAAAGAAATTAGCGTGAGGGTTAGCGGGAGTAAGCACTTTTAAGCAGTAGTTAGTGGGTGTGCGCGAGTGTGAGCTTGTAACCCGCACAAACCCGATTACAACTGCTTAAAAGTGCTTTAGTCACTCTGTATGACAGGGCCCTTGTATTGCTCAGCAGCAAAATAAAATACACCTGTTAGTCTCGAACCCCAGACCTTGGGCTCACCAGTCTGCATGAAGTACCACTACACCACAGCAGATATACAATAACTTGGTGCTGAACAAAATATATCATGCATTACAATGAGTGAATGTAAAGGGAGAATAAGAATGGCATAACACAAATCATAGTCTGTGGCCCTTAACCAGCAAGTGTTGTGGCATTGCATGACATGACTGTGAAAAGAGAACCACCCATGCTAGTAGGGAATAATGTTACAGTAGCACCTTACAAACCCCACACAGTATCAGAGCAGGATAAACACTGGCATATTTGAATAGGTCAGAGGCCAGACCTCCCAACTGTGCCTGGTTTACAGGGATGTCCCTGATTTGCAAACAAATGTTAGCTGTGCCCCTGAGACTCTCTGTGAAATGTAGTAACAGTAGGCAGAAAGGTGAGGAATCCCACTTAATGATAAATGTCAATAAGTGAGAGTAGACACTGCTTGCACATCAAAAAAGGTGTAGTAATATATATGCTCAGAATCCCCCAAAGTCCCAACTGTAAAATATCTGAAATATATCACAGGTGTATCCCACTGATATGTACCTTTCCCTGAGGCTGTTCAAATATATACCTGAGAGTATCTGAGGCCTGGAAGAGTCAGAAACACACAAGCATATCAGCCTGTCTGCAGTTACACACTCTGCGAATAGCTGTAGAATGAATTCCACAAGCATGCCCTTATGTAGGAGTGCAACACAGAAATATCAAAGGATGTAGCCATGTACTGCTAGCAACCACCTGTGACAATGCCATTGTTCAGGTGCTGAAAAGACTGGTGTGGTGCACAGTCAATGAATACTAGGCTAACCTCTGTCTACCATCTGGATATGTCCACAGGTGGGAGCTACTCAGACAGATTACTAGCCTTTATAGACTTACAGGTACACAGCAACTCTGCATGTTCTGCAAGAAAAACATCACACAATAATAAATAATGCACTCTGCAGTTCTGCACCCCTCCCCAAAGGTGCTATATACCCATGTAGTCAGGCACAACCAAGGGTGTAGGTAGGCATACACAGTAGTGAACTATGTCCAGTTGTCCTGAGCAGACTATGCTAATGTCAACACAAGCAAACCACAAACTGTTCAGAAGTGAGTAACGTACTAATGACAGTATAGCAGTTCACAAACAGTGCATGTGCCTGATATTCATAATTGGTAATAAACACATACTTAGTTGTCCTCACCCCTCTCTCGGGGGTGGAAGCTTTCAAATATCCCTCCTAATGTATTGCATATGCACAGCTGTTGCTGGTAAAGAAATGGGCAGCTATGGACCTTCTCCACACCCATCCTGTACATCCCAAGCTGGCTTCCCTACTGTCTTCCCCTCTTTGTGCACCCTTTATCACCACATTCCTATCTCCCCATTTACTTTTCTGTCAAAGAAATGAGCGCAGGGGTTAGTGGGAGTGAGCACTTGTAAACAGTAGTAAGCGGGTTTGCACCAGTGTGCGCATGTGTGCTTAGCTTAGCATTGCTAAGATATGATAAGCTAAGCCAAGCTTAGCTTAGTATTGCTAAAGTAAAATAAGCTAAGCGTCGCGCAAACCAGTGCAAACCCACTTACAACTGCTTAAAAGTGCCTTAGTCACTCTGTATGACAGGGCCCTTGTACTGCTCAGCAGCAAAATAAAATACCCTTGTCAGTCTTAAAACCCACACCTTGGACTCACCAGTCTGCATGACATACCACTAAGCCACAGCAGATATACAATAACTTGGAGCTGAAAGAAATATAACATGCATTACAATGAGTGAATGTAAAGGGAAAATAGGAAAGTCATAGGACTACATTGCAATAACTACTGTTGTATGTCAGTTAATTCTCTAATTCGAAAAGAAAGTACATACTCCCATGTATCCAGTGTTAGCATTAGGAGGTGTGAGTAAACCTACACACTGAGAAGAGTGTACTGGAAGAAGCAACAGTCAGGTTTCAGTACAACATGCATTTCACTGGCTACAACCCAGCTTCAGATATGAGACATATACCAACCTTCTGACTGAGACAACAGTGTCCACAGCAAACAAGCATGGTCCCCACCTATCAAAACTGAAATGGCTATGCCTACCTAACCTATCATTTTATAGCAGTGTCCTGAAATCACAGTGAGAACTGCAATTACCACACAGCAGGCTGCATGCAATTACTAAATAGTGGACACCAATTGGTGCAGAGGCCATCACATGCACATGTGCAGATACCTAGAAAAACAGCCTGTATCTGCTGTTCACACATGCAATAATATCATTGCACCAACTGGGAGAGAGAGAATGAGCACAAGCGAGAGAGACAAACAGAGACAGACAGACAGACAGACTGATACAAACAGGCAGTAGGAGACAGACACTGAATAGGAAGACCAACACACAGAGGAAACCAAAACCAAAAAAAAAAAATCAACACCTGCAACAGACGGAGGTGAGGAATACAAAGGTAAGGTATGTAACAGATATGTATTTGCTGACATCCGAATGATGTGTCTGAAGGGTACTCTACATACTGTGAATCATCCATATGTGGCAACAGTCCATATCTATATGTACATGCACATTTGCAGAGGGCAAGGGACATACTGCAACTGTTAGTGAAGGCTGGACATATGTATGTTGCTGAAGGCTGCTATGTGCACATATGTATGTAGGTTGTAGTGTGTGGCATTGCAGACAGCAAGCAGTGCCAGTATATGTCATGTGGTGATTAAATGCTGTGGGGCTGAGCTACAGGCAGTGAAGCCTGCTACAGCTATACGGCCTGAGGACAGCAGAATGCATTCTGCACAACATTGTGCAATAGTATTACATAACGGTATGTCTCACAACTGTTGCATAATTGACATCCCCACCATGAAAGGTGGGCAGTATATGTGCCGATATGTGCAGCTATATGTACAGCAATGGATGTTTAGATGTATGTATATACACATATATATATATATATATATATGTATATATATATATATATATATATATATATATATATATATATATATATATGTATATATAAATATATATATATATTATATATATATATATATATATATATATATATATATATATATATATATATATATATATATATATATATATATATATATATATATATCTATATATATATATATATATATATATATATATATATAGATATATATATATATATATATATATATATATATATAGATATATATAGATATATATATATAGATATATACATATATAGATATATAGATATATATATATATATATATATATATATATATATATATATATATATATATATATATATATATATATATATATATATATATATATATATATATATATATATATATATATATATATATATGTATAGATATGTATGGATATGTATGGATATGTATAGATATGAAAAGATATGTATAGATATGGATAGATATGTATAGAGAGAGAGAGAGAGAGAGAGAGGGAGACATGGGGTCATATGTACTGCAGCAGGTGCTTGTTGTCCAAGGCGTGGACTGAACACCAGTGTTGATACTGCAGTGCCATACCCCATTGCAAAACACCATACGCAGTAGCTACAACATAGGTGGTAGCCTGCCTAACACTGAAGGTGTCAGAAGGGAACATGGGACACAGGTGGATAGTAGGCTCCCTTTTGATAATCACAGTGCCACACTAGTCTTGTAATCTATCTATGTGGTACGTGTCATCACAAAAGGTGCGTCATCTAGGGAAATATAGGTCGGTGTTTCCCTCTACTCATCACAATGCCCCATGTGGTATGTACCTCACATGACAACTACAGCAAGTGGAAAGGCCACAGACATACCTAACAAAGACTAATACTGCCCTCAAACACATGCCCTATGCAGACTGACTCACAAAACCACAGCTAGAGTGCGTTGCATGCCGCCCACCCAGAGGTTACCACTGCCAGACATACAGAGGTATGTCACACCCATAGGAGTCGGCCAACCACCATGACAACACCTCACAAACCCTCCAGGCTACATGACCTAGGGCCCTAATCCTTGTCACCTCACTAAACAGCACATGCTGGAGGTACAGGTTCCTATCCACAAATATGCCAGACTCTGGACTTAACCACCCAGCATTAACAAGCAAGGCTCCTCATTAGCAGATGTCATAATACCCCTGATGATTGTTTTGGAGATAGGTAATATGCCCTGGGAGTCACCTCTCTGTATCTGGTTGACAGGAGCAAGTGAAATCACATTACATGTGTGTCAAAGGGCAGGGTAGCATATGGCTGGGCTGCTCTAGGCCCTAGGGCCAATAGCGTATTACCTACCTATGACACAATGCACACACACATGTACTCAGTGCAATACCTGCTATATGAGGTGGAATGAGTGTGACAGTGACTGTGTGCAAGGTTTGTAACGGTGTGATAGCTTAGTGTGAGGTTGTGTCTGTCATGGTAGTTTGTGTCCTTGGTGTGAAGCCAGAGAAAGTTGTGTCAGTTATTGGGATGCAGACATAGTAGGATGGCATATGTTGTGACGTAGTTCCTTGTGTACGACTGTGGTGTCCAACTGTAGGCTGAAGCAATACATGTATGCTCAGTAAGTGGTACTGCTGGTGAATCCAGCTCACATATGAACTGTTGTACTACCTAAAGCTGTAGGCCTAAACAGCACAGTATGGTGTATGTTCACATTCCCTGGTAACACTGTCGTGTGTTTCCTGTAGTCTGCACAGATTACATACCTCAGGCATAGGTATCTGTAAGTAGGGGCACACAGTACTATAAGGTACACAGGAAGTGCTCATCTGTGTTGGCATACATCTGTGTGTTGTTTGTATGTCTGATGTGTGTGTAATGATGCCTGTACCATGCCTGCAATCACATGTGTGTTACAGGGTATGTGTGTGTACCTAGCAACATGTATACTCTGTTACTGCTGTATGCCAGCTATATTAACAACCGTGCATATATGTTAGGTAGGGGTATGGCATCAAAGACTAGTGTGGTTTACTGGTAATACTGTAAATGTACATTACATTCATTGCATTGGATGACATATTTCTTCATGCATTAGCTTGATATATACCCCCGGGGCGAGGTTGTGCATTGTATCCCAAGCAGTGTGCCGACTACTGGTGTATACTGGTTTGTTTTATGGAGTGTGGCAGGCACTGTCAGCCAGTTGTGGGCTGAGCACGGATATGTGGTATTGAACATGTGTATCCTCTGATAGACAGATAGATTCTATATATTGCAGTTAAGTTAGAGCTGTACTTCATAATGCTAAGTGTGCCACATGACTTGCTCACACATATCGTTTAATTGTCTTCCAGGGTTATGGCTCATCAATGCAATCCATCATATACAGCTGTGGAGGAGCAGGAAATACAGAACAGCTTGGTGCAGCACTATAACCTGCTTTTGTCCAGGGACAGCCAGCACCAGCATGAGCGTACTGCAGTGTGGCAAGATCTTGTTTGACGGGTAAATGACATAGGCATGCATAACCGGACATATGAGCAGATACGCCATCACTGCAGTGATTTAATTAGACATGTCATGTGGCATGCATCTGATATCCATAGGCAACAGCTTGCCACAGTTGGTGTGGCGGCCATACATCCCCCCCTCACCAGAGTGGAGGAACTGCTCCTAAGCATGGTGGCTCCTGGCCTACAGCAGCAACAGCATCACACATGTGTCATCATGGAGGCCGGAGCCACCCAGCAGGATGACATGGAGCGTGCAGGTAATATGCCCTAGCTGTAGACTACCGTTACCTGTATAGTTAGAATATGCATATGTGAGATGTGTACTGTGTGTTTAGCAGTTGTGCTGCCTATCATGTGCAATACTGATATTTGGAATAGTATCTGCACACCTGTGACTGTTGACTGTTGTTCCACTGTAGTTTAGTACACTCACAGTAGCAATGCCACAGTTGTGGCCACTGACAAACTGTGTCATATTCTTTTAGGTCCCTCTGGTGTGACAGCAGGGCAGACGATACATGCTGGTGAGTGTGTTAACACTTTAATATTGGTGATGAAATGTGCATGTCATAGGTGAGGTGTAGGCCATGTACACATAACACACCTACGCATAATGCATGCTGTGCTTGTTTGCTGTGAGACATCAATCATCTCAGTAAAATCAGTAGCTGCCTCAATCACATGCAATGCACAGTGCAGAAGACACAATTGTGGCAACACTGTACTGCACATTGGATATGCATAGTTGCTACAGCTGTACACAACAGAACACGTTTATCATACGCAATACACGAAAACATGCTACATTTGGCATTACCACACACTCGCTATAAGGTCACACTTCAGTATCCCACATGTCATGCACACACACATGATGTACCTCAGGGGTAGAGGCCTATCATGGGGCAGTGCAACACTCTGCAACACATAACACAGTCATGTTAGGCAATGCTCCCTACTGGGCACCTCACACACCCATGAACACGGTGGCTGTGTAATTGTGAACGTAGCCACGGCACTGCAGTTCAGGTACAGCATGCTAGGCGGTGGTCTTGCACACATTAGTAGCTGTGAGTGACTACAAGATGCATGTTGATGATGGCACAGGGTACTACACCCCATCCAGTTACAGTGACCACAGTACTACTCATAGCAGTCATTGCTTTGCACCTCAATGTTGTGTGTGTGCAAACATATGCACCTATACACAATATGCATAGCTTGTTGTGTGTGTGCTTACATGTGCCAGTATACACAATATGCACAGCAGTCACCATCCAAACAAAGTGTCACATATATGTCCTGGAATGCTAGTGGTTGTATAGGTCACTTGGCACACATTGGGTATATGTGGTGTTTAATGTTGCAGTCGTGTAGCATGCCATGTCATGTCTGGCACCGACATATCTGCAATATGTCCCAAACTCACCATAACCACTGTACACTGGCCATGTCGAGCATTGGGATTCCTTCATGTCAACATGCACCACTCATCCCGTGTGTGTACATAGCATGCATGTGCTACACCCGTGTCCACTATTATCTGCTATGGACACAGACACTGCACTCAGACATGGATATCTATGTGTCACAAAGATAACACATGCAGCCATGGCATGTATACTTGTGAGTGATGGTGCACAGGGCATTGCAGAGCTGATAATACCTGCACAGCAATGTTGTGTCCATGTACACATTGTGTTCCAGGGTGTAGCCAATCACTGAACAACTACACAGTTGCATCAAAGCCATGTATACTGCCATTAAATAGGGGCATCTACACTTGCACTGCATGGTCTTGTGCAACACATATTCTAAATGCTGACACATGTGTGGTGACTGTTTACATTGTGATACTGACACCCACCTTCACCCACTATAGAGTATGTGTTGGATTGCTGGTGTGTGTGTATATGTGCTGTAGTGAGGAGTGTATTAGTGTTCATGTGTTCATGTGTGCATGTGTGCATGTGCTCATGTGTGCATGTGTGCATGTGTTCATGTGTGCATGTGTTCATGTGTGCATGTGTGCATGTGTTCATGTGTTCATGTGTGCATGTGTTCATGTGTTCATGTGTTCATGTGTACATGTGTGCATGTGTGCATGTGTGCATGTGTTCATGTGTGCATGTGTTCATGTGCAGACCGTAAAGTGTGTTTCCTATCTTCCTCTCACAGGTGCTGAGTTAGGGGTGGCCAAAAGCAGCAGGGAACCTGAAGCCACTGCCATGAATAGTGGTTATGATGAGACATGAATTTTGGCACAGAAAGGTTTGACAGGGTCTGTCATTGGTCCGCCAATCGACAGTACACAGCATTCAACCCCATCTATGCGCACACTCATACTGTCAATACATCCCTCACCACCAATGGCCATAGGCGAGGGACAGCATACAGTTGGCATTGACCAAGAGAGTGTGGTACCCATGGCACTTGCATCCCCTCACAGCAGCTATAGCCATATTTCTGGAATGGTGCCACATAGGCGGAAGTCCAGGGGTTCTCGGGGGAGCACCGCTGGTCGTATTGCCCCTGGCAGGCGTGCCCTCACAGGTCTTATGACGTCCAGTATGTTCCGGGCTGTAATGCAGGCTCAGGCACATATGGAATGGTACACCAGGCAGGGACTTAGGGCGCAGAGGGCACATTACATCGCTATCAATGACAGCATCCGTGACCTTGCCGGTGCCATCCGGACTTACACTGAGGTCATTGATAGACATTGGGGGGAGACATTAGATGCCCTCCACAATATGTCTTCCATGAGCCAGGACCGTGCGGGATGGTTGCGACGTCGACACGGACACATGCCAGCAACAGCAACAGCTGGCAGTGGTCACGGATGGCCCACAGTTCACAGCCGCTCCCGTAGTGGCAGTACCAGCCCCAGAAATGCTGGGGATGGCCTGTCCATTGACCATCCCAGTAGACCACATGCACGTGGCTCTGGCCAGTCCCAGCAGGGACATGGGTCCAGTTGTCATACCTCTGCCTCTGATGACAGTACCCAGTCAGGGTTGGTACCTGATATTGTCCGTAGCACCCCTGCCAGGCACAGGTACTGTGTCCATGGCCGGAGACAGTGATCTGTACAGCCTAGCAGGTACAGTCTGTGGCTGTCCCACAAACTACCGTATATGGCAGCCACATGGTGGAGCTGTGTGCATGCAGACACACACACATTAACCAAATAACTAGGGCTCACACAAACACACACACATTACATCAACATTGGCCCATGCTGTACTGTTGTCCCTCACACACACACACACACACACACACACACACACACACACACACACACACACACACAGACATGTCGATTGGATGGGTCAATGTCAGGCTCTGGCAAATAACAAAACGCCCTGTGCATATGATGATACCTGTGTCGCCTCCTGTCATCTGTAACATTGACGGAGGAACAGGCTAACATGGTGCTGATGCAAAGGGTGACACTATAACAGTGTAGCAATATTAGCAAGTTGTCAACAGGAAATTGTAATGACATCCTTGTAGGTATATCTGAGCAGACATTATGCATCAAAGCTCTGATTGTCAATGTAGCATTGTTTATACCACTGTTAGGTCTGAGTATGTATTGTCCACCCATGTGCCACTTGGCTGAAGTGCAATGTGTTGCCAGCATGTGTTAGTGAGTGGACAGTACGTGTGTGATGTGTGCAGTACAGATTAGCAAGTGTACATCTGTGAACATGGTGGGTGCGGACTGTCTGCATGTACGTGCATAGTGGACACATGGGACGTGTGGCATACCCTGTTGTACACATTGTTAACATCTCATAGTATCTTTCAATGGCCAGAATGCATTCTACTACAGTCATGTATTAACATGGGTAGACATGTTTGTAAGACATGGGTTGACACTATGCTGTGGGTGATACCGTTAATATCTGTCAATGATTTGCGGGCTGGTATACACAACCTCAACAGCATGACTATAAGCAATCATTGGATGATGTCCTGACAAATGACACACAGTCGTAGGGAACTCAGTAACAGTTGGATCCTTCCGGTGCTACACTATAACACTAACCTGTGGTAATGACCACCACCCATTCCTGTGACCACACCTGTTTGGCATATAGCCCCCTTAGGTACATGCAAACACACTAGGGATGTGTCCATCCAAATCTGGAAATGCATGCATTGGCCTACAATGCATTCCCTGGATGGGACCCATATCCTACACAAGGGTATCATACAGACAGATACCTGTTGTCTGATACATGCTGTATAGCAGTAAGCCGACTATGGCATAGTCATCCACATGTACTATACATACTATCCCGTCAGTACCGCATAGGTGGTAGCCCTCAACATGTATGTTGGGTACCAATGTGTGCATACAGCCTCATGTTATGTCACGTGTCCCTTGGTATCCACATATCCATAGGTATTGTGGAGTCCCAAGGTGTATCACATAAGACATTAAAGGCCTGAATGCATATCCACAAGGCAATTGTACACCTATAAAGACTGTCCATTATTGGCAGTCGTTGTTGTGTATGAACATGGCTGACATATACCCTAGGCATATACCCTCACTCACACTACTCTTAAGTAACTGTCATGGGTGTGTGTGGCACAGATGACCTTGGCCACAGATCACGACAGTGGACAGCCTTGTCACATACATATGTGACCTACGATCTGAGAAGCAGCGGCACAACCTGTCAATGGAAAAAAATGTATTCATGTAGTATGTAGGCTTCACACCTATGTACTGATTGAGGGGACATGTACACATATATATTTGCCATGCAGATACCTGATGTGTGCAATGCACTTACTGTTTTAATCATAATATGCCCTACCATAGTAAAACCAGAATCCATATCACATTGCTCAACAGTGACTCACACACAGTCAGCGTTTGCAAGATTCAAACCCCTATCTAACTATGTTATGATACTAGAGAAAGATCCATTAACACGGTGCACTATTTGCTTTACTGGGTGATTTCCCTTCTCCGTCTGTATTTGTAGGATGATGACATCATCAGTCTTTCAAAAGAGGAATGCACCTCTTTTAGTGTGTTTTCCCAGTCTCCAAAAAGGGCACTCCTTTCAAAGACAATTGCACAAATACACACACCCCACACACAGTCATCATTTGCAGGATTCAAACCCCTATCTAACTATGTTATGATACTAGAGTGAGATACATTAGCACGGCATGTTATTTGCTTTACTGGGTGGTTTTCCTTCTCCGTCTGTATTTTTAGGATGGTGACATCATCAGTCTTTCCAAAGAGGAATGTACCTCTTTTAGTGTGTTTTCCCAGCCTCCAAAAAGGGCATGCCTTTCAACAACATTTGCACACATACATACACTTAGTGTTTGTAAGATTCAAACCCCTATCTAACTATGTTATGATACTAGAGAGAAAGATGCATTAACACGGTGCGCTATTTATTTTACTGGCTGAGTTCCCTTTTCCTGCTGCATTTATAGTATGGTAACATCATCAGAATGGAGGGCGGCTATGGTGGTGCAGTGGTTAGTGTTCCCTCACAGGAAGAGGTTCTCCGATTCGATTCTCGGCTGGGGTGCTTTCTGTGTGGAGTCTACATGTCCTCCCTGTGATCACGTGGGTTTTCTCTGGGTGATCCGGTTTCCTCCAACATCCCAAAGACATGCAGTAGGTGGATTGGACACTCTAAATTGGCCCTAGGTGTGAGTGTGTGCATGTGTGTGCCTTCTGTGGAAGGTTGGGTGCCAGGCTGGCAACTCAACATCATAAAACTCCACTGCCAATCATGAGCAGACAGATGATCTGCTGCGGCAACCCCTGACCGGGAAAAAGCCGAAAGAAGAACATCATCAGACTGGACATGGTAATGTGTGTACACTTTGTTTTATGCCATTCCAGGAATGGTCCATGTGGGTCGTCGGGTGTCAACAGCTTGAACAGGAACTCATAATCCTTACCTTGTGTGATCTATCTGTGGAAACATTGATATTCCTTCATATGCCAACACATATTTATGCACAGCTTGTTGGTTTTGTGGGTACTACATGTGTCTGGGATGTTGATAAAGGGCTATTCAAAGTCTATGTGAGACATGTGTAGCCGTGTTCAGTAATGTATGTCCTGGGTGGCTACCTTGCAAACAGTCTAGCATGTTTGGGAACCATGATCCACACATGAACATACCACATTTAGTAGGGTTGTGTGTATGTCAGCTTCCAATAGCTCTGTTTATGACTTCAACCATGATGGACTCCATGGCCTTGTAGATCAAACTTCATAGGCGTACTGGACTGTACTTCCCATGGTGTGTTGTGCACCAAAACTTGTGTGGAGTGCCATATGTTGCAGTAACACATTCAACGGTTCCACATCCTGTGTAGGGGGGAGGCTCAGCTGACTGTTCAGGTGCAGGATCTGTTTGTTCTGTAGTTTATGCATGACACATATTGGGAATCAATGTATTCCACTTGCTGCCATGCTTTTGGCATTGGGGGTAGCTGTTCATCCATTCTACCTGTGATATCTCCAGGTATGATGATATGGACTATCATCAGTGGAAGGTGGGACTGTATATATGGGCCTGTCTGTCAATATGTCAGCATTGTCAGGCAGGTACAGTTGGCCCTGACTCAGGACATATATGTGTGTACATTGCTATATATGACATAGCTGTCGGAGGTGTCATGACTCAGTCTGGACTCCTTCTCAGCTACTCTTTACAGAACACCAACGAACCTGAGCACTAATCCCTGTTATACTCTTTTACACACTTAACACCCTACTGATCCTTTGTGATCTGGCTACAGTGTATGTCATCATAATATCCCGGCATGTCCAGGGGTCAGTTTTGTGTGTACTCTCCAGTCTAGCTGGTTAATATTGTGATGTTGACACAATGTCACATCTGCCTCATGTACACAGACAACCCTCTCCTCCTCCCGACAAACTCAGATATATGTGTGAGATGCACCTATAGAGACAAACATGGTGCTGAACTCTCTCGACCCATGACTGGCACAGTCTATCAGGTGGTGAAGGTAACCACACATACCACATATCAGTCTCACATATCCCCTGGTGACAGCACTCAAACCATATTATCACACATAGACATACTCGAATGCTGTGAATTAACTCTGCCTAAGCAGCAGAGACCTCCACAGCAGGCACACACACAACTGCTACCCCACTACAATACCCACATATCACATAGTTCACAATGTCAGTGTGCCGCACAGTCACTGCCCTTCAGGCTAAACAACACACCTAATACACTTGTAATAGGCAACACTTATTGTCAGTCACACTGTCGTACCACTCACCAGCCAAAACATGGGAATAGTCACTTTGGGCTGTCTGTCGGGTGCCAGGATCTGCCACATAACACATGCAGTCAGGTCACTCCAAAGCAAGTACAGGACTGGCACCATCATTGTCCATGCTGGTGCGTAAAACCTCAGACTTTACTCCCTGGACCACATGACATGGCACATGGATGAACACTCTGATCATGTAGCCCAGGCCAGTATGACCCTGACCTTGTCTAGCATCTTACAACCACCAATTATGATGTCACAGTATACAGACAAACATTTCACGTTTAACAGTTGGCTAACAAATTGGTGTCATTCATAGGGGATACAGTGTCTGTCAGCCTGTGGTGACATGCTCGACATGCCACGTAGCTTCACTATGGACAGCTTGCACCTGTCACCATTGGACCTTTGAATGCTGGCTAAGGCTCTTGCTACCACCATAGTGCATTTGTTGAGCAGGGCTCAAAAGACAAACCCACCTCCATAGACATTACAGGTTAAATGACACTAAGGGTAATGCTGCTCAACACATGATGTGTTACCCTCATATTGCGGCCACTCAGGACTCTCCTCAGTATGGAGGATAGCGATATCTGTGCACTAACAGATGCCTATTTCAGGCTCACATATGCACACCAGCACTACCAGGTTATGTGTCATACCATGCTTTCTGACCACAGGACTTGGAATGGACAACACAACTAGGGGGAGTATCCATATACATCACAGATACACACAACTCTGGGTTAGTAGCACTGCACAAAGCATCACAGACCATACATATACAACTACCATTGTGCAAAACTGCCTTTCAGTTTATTGCCTGCTAAAGACCAACCTCCCATACTCAGGAACCACACTCAGCATTCCTGGGAACAGTGGAGAATATGAAGGTCTCCACAAACACCATTATATTGGGTGACTTCAAATACACAAATATTGACTGAGGATACTACTCAAGCCCCAACACCCTCGCCCTACAGTCGCTACAATTTGTAAATTCATATGCTATGGCACAACCAGTCACCACAGCCACAAGGGGGAATACATATTGGACCTGATCATCACCAACATGGGGACTCTATGTTCCACACCAGCGATATACCCCTCATTGGTAAGGTCAGAACATACATATATCTCACTGGACATACATATACCCTCCACACACCCATCCTGGGTAATCTTGGTGAACTTCTCATGAGCCAACGTCTCACTTCACCAAAGCAAGGTGGTATCCTTCAGAGACCCTGAGACAGTGGCAAATACGGCTCCGACTGCTGAATCCTTTACATATACATTCTATGGACACCTAGTGGACTGCATGGATTGTGCTATCCCAAATAACAACATGACTCACTCCTCCAATGGCAGGGGACCTGTCTGGTAGACCCCAGCCATTAATAAGCTGTACAACGTCAGGAGGAAGCTACTACATGATAGAGCACAATCCCAGATGGGGAAAGCATCTGTGATCTGTACTAGCAGACAGCTACAAACAGCTGCTTCTCACGGACAATTGCACCAGACACGTAGGACTATCACAAGGCCTTCTTCAGTTATGTCAGGAACCTTGGTGGAAACTCACTGATATGCTGTGAGTTACTGCATACTGACTAAACTTACCCTGAACCCACTGGCATTGCCAACATCCTGGCAAACAGGTTCAGTGCAGATGTCTCCCCCCATCCCCCCTAGGGAGAAACTATCCATCCCAACAGAGTGTAACCTCCCTGACATCACACAGTAACAGGTGAGTGCTGCCCTCCCCAAAGCATACATCACAGCATCAATGGGACCAGATGGTGTCCCGGCATGCATCTTACACGAGCTTCATGACAGACGTAACCCTCACATTACATTACTGTGCAATATCGGAGTTACTACAGGATATGTACCCAAGGAATGGCGTACAGCAACAGTGGTCCCACTCCACAGAGTTGGTGCCACAACAGACCACAGACAATATTGCCCTATAAGCCTAACTAGCCTGTTCTGCAAAGCTATAGAGCGTATTGTCATGGGTCTCTGACACATAGACATCAGGAACCTACAGACACTGTGTCCTACACATTTCAGCATTGTTGTGGGCAGATCTTGCCTCTTAAACATGTTTGTATTCTTTAGATGGTTAACAGGTCCATCGACATAGGGACAGTTGTCCACACAGCCTACCTGAACCTTGCAAACCCCTTCCACATAATAACCCACTGGGCCATTATGCATAGGCTCACCAGCATCAATATGGACACATATCTCACATGATGGATTGCTACCTGGATCAGGGATAGCACCCACATGGTCAGAATTTCAGGTGCCATGTCTGACTATACACCAGTTACACGTGGCGTCCCACACGGCTCAGTCCTGGGACCTCTCTTGTTCAGTTTATATTTGTCTGATGTACAGGCTACCACAGGGGGAATATGGCTGAACATGTTTGCACTTGACTGCAAACTGGGTGCCATGATCAACTCTCCAGCTGCCACATGCATACTCAAACAGGGTCTCACAGAGATGGATGACTGGTGCCTGAGCCATGGCCTACAGCTAAATGCCATTAGTTGCATAGTCATCCCCTTTGGGAATAGCAACATGCCCACAGATTACCACATAGGTAGTACTCCATTACATACGGTAGGAGTTGTTAGGTGATTGGGGACATGACTTGTTTGTACTGTTGTCTTTGACATTCACGTTTGCAAAGTGGTTGGACAGACCTTCTGTATAAGCCACCTTATCCCATATGGTTTCACATCTAGATCGAGTGAGGTCATTGTGCCCCCATACTCATCACAACCATGCTTGGTTACAATGCCACATTTGGGGTGTACCTTGCCCAACTCCTGCAGCAACTGTACTGGCCACAGAAGTTCCTCACCAAGCAGATGTAGGGTCTCACATGGATGACCTGCACAGTTCGGATGCAGTAACTCCAGCTATACTCAGTCGCTTACCACCTACTCGGATATGATGTGTGCCTGTTGTTTACAGAAATACCCAACCCATAATTGCTGGACATGCTCCACCTCAAGATATCCAACTCCCTTGGAGCTACACACTCCAGGGACATATACCTCAGCACAGATGTTAATAGGACATGCTGGAGGGACAGATTCTTATCCCAGGGCCTCCACTCACTCTGGATTGTGATCACAGTTTCACATAGGCAGAACCACCCACTGACCACCTACAGGGGACATCTTGACTGCTGTATGGGTGATTGTATGTTTACCCCTGGGATATCTTCTGTGTCCCTGCTAGACAGAGGCACACTAGCCTAGATGTACATGGGCTATCTTGTGTGACCTACTATTCACTGGCACAGGGTAGTAATCTGACAGGGTTGCAAAAGCCAAACACACTCTTGCTAGGCTTGTACATGCCCTAGGGCAGATAGCCTAATATTGACCTCTGAACCTATGCTTATGTTCAGGATGCACAATAATTATTGCTGATACTGTTTGCAGGTCTTTATCGTCTTTGCTTTCCCAGTTTCTATGAACAACTTAGGTATCTGCAGAACATATTTGATTATGACAGGGTTCCACTATATTATATATGTGTCTGTTGTCATGTAACTGTGTGCACAGGGTGGATTGCTGGATAGTGAGAGTTTCCTGGGTTAACACATGCAACTGCCAGATATGTGTGCCCACTGCTGTATTCAGACATGGCCTAAGTGTGTGTGCATGTCCAGTTCAGGCTTTCCATGTTTTGTTGCCTGACATATGTCTCATTTATTCAAGTGTGTGAGCATACCGAGTGTCACCTTTCAGTATGTTGTGATCTGAGGTCCACTACATTTGTGTATGTGTGTGAACATGACCAATATTAACATTTATACTGTATGTGTGTGTTGGAAGTCAAGTTCTGTTCTTACTGCAGGACTCACCTTTGTGTCATTACTCAACAGGGATTATGCTGTGCCTGCAGGGTTTCCATGAGATACTTTGCATAGGCTTATCAACATTCCTTCATACTGGCTGACCACTGCAATACTGTCATGGTTTAGTGGTTCAGTACTTTAACTATAGTGCACATTATCCTGGGTTCGAGGCCCATCACTGCTTTATATTTTCATACTGAGCAGACCAGACTGCTTAAGGGCCAGCTAAGCAAATATGAGCATGCTGGCTTTTGTTCAACTATGCCCTACTTAGACCAGGCTTGTCCAACATTGCTGAATATTCACCAACTTTGCTGGACGTTGCCCAATATTACTCAACATTGACCACAGTTGCACTAGTTGGTGTGTGTGATTCTGTTTGCATATACTACATGGTGGTAAATGCTGTTTAGCACTGCTTTAAATTGCTTAACATATGGCAATCATGCCTCAGGTGGTGCTGCAGGGCTGCCTATGTCAGATGCACATACTATATTCCCTGTACATGTTTGAAAGCAGGTAGTGTCAACTTAGGCATCCCTTTTACTATATGTGCGAGTCAGAGAGAGGTATACTTTCCAGAGTTCCTACTGAGCCAGTGTATGTGCTATGCGTTGCCTCTTTGCCAAGGCCAAAGCATACCGGGCACACCTCCTTCTGCCTACTGGGGCAGGCTGAGGTTGTTCCTCCTCCGAGTCACGGTCTGCCTATGATGACCTTGGCAATGGTGGGGGGCTGTTTGGCCCAGGCCTATACTGGTCCTGCTGCAGCTGTTTTTGCAGGATCATATTATGTAGCATAGCACATACCATGACAATTTGGGTACATGTAGTTGGTGAGTACTGCAAGGCTCCACCAGATGTGTCCAGGCACCAGAACCGTGACTTGAGCAGCCCAGACATACGCTCGATTACATTTCGTGTTTGCGCGTTTGCCTCATTATGGCATTCCTGTTCAGGTGTGTTTGCATTTCTGATGGGTGTCATCAGCCACGGCTCCAGTGCATAGCCAGCATCCCCACTAGGTGACCATGTGGGATGGTACCATTGGCAAATGTCTGGTACAGCTGCATCAGATGCCAGATATGGGAATCATGGTAGCTTCCAGGGCAGCCAGCACACACATTCAATATTATGCCCTGGGCATCACACATGACCTGGCAGTTGATGGAGGGGAAGCCCTTGTGGTTGAAGTAGACCCTACCCCGCTCGCCGGCTGGTGCTTTCATGCATATGTGTGTGCAGTCTATTGCACCCACTACCTCAGGGTATTCCGCTATTTCCTGGAAGAGACGCATATTGCTGGCCAATACCTCACGGGAATTGGGGAAATATACATGATCACCGACATGTGCTGACATGGCATCCAGGAACTGGGTGCAGTACCCTGGATGCTGATGCCTGTGATATCCCCATCATATCACCAGTTGGTCTCTGGAAGGTACCTGTTGCTAATATTCTTAGGCCAGCACATACCTTGGTTTCCACTGGGATGGGTTGCCCTCTGTTGGTTCTGTGTGTGAGGTGTGGCCTGCACAGCTCAACAATTTTCTGCAGGAGGTCTCTGTCCACTCTATAGCGCTCCACTATCTCCAGCTCATGTAGCCCCTGGTAGGTTGCCCGGGGCCTGTACACTCTTTTCCGTCTCCTCACTGTGGGTTGTCCAGCAGCATTTCCATTGTCACTACCCTCAGCATGTTGCATATATCGCCTTATAACAGCAATGGCAGCCCCTAACATTTCTTTGTCTCAGTAAAGCTTTTGCAGTTTTCACTTCTATTGGGTTACTGCAGTGTCTCTTGTGAGAAACATAATGGACTGTTGTTTGCAGAGTTTTAAGTGCTAGGCTGGGCAGGGCTAGTGTACTGCCTGTGTAATTGCCTGATTCTGATTGTTTTCACCTGCTAGCTCTGCTAGTACTCCCTGGTAGCTTCCTACTATTTGTTGTGCTTCCTATTTCCTTTCAGTTTCCTCGGGGGGGCAGCGCCACGCACACAAGCGCAAACACGCTCACAGCAGCTGACGTGCGCACACATGCTTACATGGACTACAACTTGCTTATTTGGGTTAAAATGAGTGCACACCAGCACAAACGCACTTACAACACTTTAAACTGCCTTATACATGCTTACTCCAGCTTAAACACGCGCACTCATGCTTACACGCGCACACACTGTCTTACTCGGGTTTACAGGCACGCACACACGTGCATACCAGCTCAGCGAGAAACTTTGGTGTTACTCATGGCATACACCTTCCATTTCTTGCCTTTACCTAGACTACCTGTTGACACACCTCTTTCAATGATGTGTAAATGACAGCTGACACATGCCACTCTGCTCCAGTGAGCTTCCCTTCTTTCATACATACCCGACTCGTGATGTCACCTATTTTCTACTCTGTTACTCCCCTTATCCTACTCCTACACTCCACTGACTGTGCTCCTTTGCTATGTAAACCTGCGATTCACTATCCTAACCCTCTTTTACATAGGATTGCCTACTAATGCTTGGTTACATCTCTTAGACTGTGCTCCCCCCCTTAGCAACCTCTACTCGGTGGCCATGTTGTCTTCAGCTTGCTATTCCCTTGCATTGTAAATTAACAATTTAAATAAAATCCACATTTGTGGGTTTTAATTTTTATTTTTCTGTTTTTTAGAGCACAGCCCATTTGTGCGGCGCTGCGCTACGCTTAAACATCCAAAATCGGAGAAAACAATAAATTATTTTTTTTTCATATTGCATCAGGAAACATTGTCTTTCGCCTGCAATTGAGGTAATTTGCATAACCCGGCCCTGTCCATGTAGGAGCTCTCTTGCATGCCCCTGCAGGCTATTCCTGGATCGCTCATCGGACATGATGGCTGCATAGAGTGTTACTCTACTCTTAGACTCCATGTAAGCCATTGTGAATCCGGCCCTATGTGTCTCAAAGTATCCACATGTTATGGAATAAGCTCCCCATCCATGTAAAGCAGAGTTCATCCCTGACTCTATTAAAACAACACCATGATCATTAGATGGGAAATCATAAATTCACTCCTGGTCTGGCGCCCATGTCTCAGATGGACAGTAGTCAACAGTAAGTAAATAAATCCCCAACTATCATATCCCCCCCACACTCAGGGGAAAAAAAATCAGGTTGGGTTGCATGGCTAGGCTTATAAAGACCCTATTGGTTATTAGCCTAGTATAAAACTATGAACCTATATATGTGGGTGTGTTTATATGTATCCCTCCCTCTCTATCACTCTAAAAATGGGTTCCTATCATGAAATAGAACATTAAGAATGCTGAATACCAGAAGGCCAAACCTCGAAAGGTGAGAATGTCGAAGCCACGGAAACCCAAATTCTTTCCCAGGGAAAGAATTTGGTTGGCCGTTTCTGCAGCTTCGGCATTTTCACACCGGGGTCAAGATAGGTGTACGAATGGGTAGTGATGGACTTTAGGGTTAGGACGTGGGTCAGGTAAGTGTGTGATAGTGATGGACTTTAGGGTTAGGGCACGGGTCAGGTAAATGTGCAGTAGTGGCGGACTTTAGGGTTAGGGCTGGGTTAAGGATATTGCATAGATAGTGGTGTATGTTAGGTTTAGTGTAGGTTTTGAAGGTGTTTCGTGTGATTGTGCTATGTGTGTGTTTTTTGGAACAGCAAATTTTTTCCCTGGGGAAAAATTTGCTGTTTTGAAGTTTCGATGTTATCCGAATTCAATCTTCCAAGTTCGAACTTATGGTTTTCGGGTGATATAGACCCCTAAAAATATATGTCTATATCTATCTATACATATCTATCTATACATATGTGTGTATGTATATATATATATATATATATATATATATATATATATATATATATATATATACATATATATATATATATATATATATATATATATATATATATATATATATATATATATATATATATATATATATATATATATATATATATATACACATAAACATTTATAGGGTCTATATCATTTAATTGAAATACATATTCATTGAATATGTATTCATTGAACACTAATCAGCAAAATTAGTTTCAGCAAACCTTAGACTTTTTCCTAGGGTTAGGAAGCATTTGGCCATCACCGCAACTTTTGCCTTTTTCCCACTGTAGTGAGATCTTGGAACTGGTATATATAGTTAGCGGGAGTGAGTGGGCACAGTCCCCCACATTGCGGGAGTGTGTGGGCAAAGCCCCACACTTGGGCAGGTTTGATTTACTGTGGTGTCTGTTTCTGAGTGCTGGTGAGTGAGTGGTTCCTAACCCTGGTAAAAAGTTTGGGGTCGCTGAAATGAGTTTCTCTGATTAGTGTACAATGAATAGGTATTCGATGAATACGTATTGTGATGCATACATATACATATACACACATATACACATATATATAGATAGAGAGATAGCTATAGATATACAAATATATTGGTGTGCTGAACTCTATCTTGGGTCGACATCTCTTTAGCTGACAAACATTGACCAACCAAACAGATGATCATCAGATGTTTGAGATTGTACAAGTCACTCGGTAGATAAATATGCCATTTTCTCAAGATTGAGCAATTTCAAAAGTCACTTTATATTAATCTGCAAGGTGTGTGAAGGGAACAGGGTAGCTTTCCCCCTGCAAAAACTGATATTTTTTCTGATTTTGTTTTGTATATTTTTTTCATGTTCCACCATTGTTGATTGGTAAATGCATAGTAGCAGGCCAGCTTTTGCAAAGTCAATTGTTCTGTGTGGACTTTGTTAACATTGAGATTTGGGTGTTGTGAATGAGCTATATCAGTACACCTATATATGTATATATGTGTGTATAGACACACACACACACACACACACACACACACACACACACACACACACACACACACACACACACACGCACACACACGCACACGCACACTCACATTTGTGTGTGTAAAAATGATCAAACCTGATCATCACTTACTGACATTGTTGTATCTGTTTTTGTTTTGTCCTGACCCCTTGGCAAGTGTGCTACTTTATCTTGCTACATATCTATAACTCTTAATGATTAAAGACCTGCCCTGAAACTCCATACAACAGCAAAACCCTTCTACATGGACACGGGACCACTAATGAAGTTTGTGCAAAAAGAAAAATTCAAGAAACTAGTTCTTTGCTGCATATCTATAACTCTTACTGACTAAAGACCTGCCCTGAAACTCCCTAACAACAGCAATACCCTGCTACAAGTGCTCAGGACCAATAAAGAAGTTGGAGCAAAAAGAAAAATTCAAGAAACTAGTGTGAGTTAAAAGTTAAGATACTCTAAATTATTTAAAAGTACCTGTGCAGCCACCCGAATAAGATGTTGGAAAGCACACTTGCCTCATTAGGCAGCCGAAATTCGAACTATCCTTACCACCCCCAGTGCATTAGGTCTCCTTTATACTTTGCAAATGCATTTCTCTCTATTTAGTTACCAGGTCTCTGCAATAATATATAAGAGCTTTCACTATTATTCAGAAGTTCAGTGGTAAAGTCCTTTTCCTTTGCTGGGCCACCTTGACTTTTTAAACAGTTACAGTTGAAGGCAACTTTAAGGAATTATATGTCTACTCTTTAAAAAACTATGAATAAGCTATTCATAAGTGATACAGTGGATTTTAAACATACCTGTTTAATCCAGACTAATTGATTGTTTCTTGTGGTGCACGCTGCAGCCAGGGTATTCTGACCCTTTTTTGCAATCTTAGTCTCTTCTGATTTTGTAATCCCTCACTCCCCTCCTCTGATGTCCAGAGCAATTTCTCTTAGACTGCTGGCCAAATGGGTGCCATTTTCAAAATCTGCTGTCCTGTACCCTCGGTAAGTGTGCTACTTTAGTAAGTGACTATCCCATTGTATGGGCTTAATTAACATGTACTATTCTTGTTTTTTTAATTATTCTTGCCTAAATTAACTGTGGTCTGCTTAAGTATGTTTTTTTAGCAATTGAAAGCTGTTAGCTTTTAGCTGTTAGCTGTTAGCAAAAATATTGCAAATGCAGGATGTTTATGAATATCTAGATAAGAATATGGTAACAGAGTTGTTTCAAGTATTTGATAATTGTATTCCCTAGCAATTGTATTGAAGTAAAAGTAAAAGGAACAAGCAGTGTTTCCTTTTTGACATTATGGTAATAGTGATTGCAAGAAATGGAGGTTAAAGGAATAGCGTTTTACTTAAAATTGTGGTAATAGCAGACTATGAAGAATATATGATAATGTTGTGCCACCTGTTTGTTAGCAGTGATTGTTCTGCATAAGAAGCAATATTGTTGTAACATGTTTAAAACACCAAACCAAAAGGGATAGCGTATAGCTAGTATTTTACAGTAAAAGCAGGCTGAGAAGGTACATCCAGCACTGTCGCACTGCTTGTTTAAGGGTAGATTTTATTGGGAATAGCCGATGCTGTTTGCAAATTAAAGTTGCAAAAAATAAAAGAAAGTAACAGAACTGTATTTAGAATAGTTTTTTAGCAACTGTAGTATGATGCAGAGCATCAGACTTTGCGACTTGGCCTGTCAGTAATACTCTTGTTACTGCCATGACCATCTTTTCACTAGTGATCATTTAGAATTGTTACATTTCAGTTAAAGTTCTGTTTAATAGTGAATTAGAGTGATTATGTAAACTGGGCAACAAAAATAGAGCATACCTGTTATTTATATTGTAAATTACTTCTCTAGTCTTTTATATAGGTAATGTACAAGATAAACAAGTGAGGTGCTCTGATCAATCTAACTGCTGTTGTCTTCTAATCCATTTATTTCTCAGTCTTATAGGTTCAAAGGTTCATAGGTAGGTACTAGGCTATTGGCCCTAGGGCCTATATAAGCCTAGCCAAAAAGGTACCCTGGCTTTCGCTACCCAAGAAAATTATTTTCCTGTGCCTCTGTCAAGCAGAGCCACAGAGGTGATCCCCGGGTTGAATTTCCTATTTTCCATCCAACCATCAAGATTTTTCTTGAAGAGTGCTAATAAGGAGCTTTGTTTGATATAAATAGACAGTTTGTTCCAGAGTATGGGAAGTCTCTCTGATAGGAATCTATCTCTCCAGCATGTTCTGTTTATTGTGGTGACAAGGTTTAGGTCCCTAGAGACATTGGGATTTCTTTAAGTGGAGCATGTCCAACAGCTCTGGGTTTGACATAGCTTTGTATGCTAGGCAGAGATCGCCTCTGAGTAGGCAATATGCGATCGAGTAAAGCTGGAGTTTTTTGAGACGGTCTGCGTAGAGCATCTGTTTGGGACTGGTAATCCTCTTTGTGAGGCATTTCTGTGGCCTTTCCAGTTGTTGTAGATGTCTTGTGAGGTACATACCAAAAGGGGAGTTATACTCTATAATGGGTCTAATGAGTGATGAGTAGAGGGGAACAATGACCTCTTTTTTCCTGGATGAGAAACATTTTGTGATGAGGTGTGCCACATAGAAGGATTTCCTGACTACTGTGGTGATATGATTATCAAAGGAGACACTACTGTCCACCTATGTCCCAAGGTCTCTTATCACACTTTCAGTGTTAAGTAGACTACCACCTATGCGGTAGCTCATGGGTACAGAGTTTTTTACCAAATGAAATGACAATGCACTTTTTGGGATTGAGCTTGAGGCCATGGCTTTAACACCATGCATCTGTCTCAGTGATGCCCTTTTGTAGGATGTCCACAGTGTTAGGAGTTTTGATTATGGCTTCTAGTTTGCAGTCATCTGTGAACTTTGTTAGCCAAAGACCTTCTGTGTTAGCTTGTACTTCAGAAAAGTAGATACCAAACAGGAGAGGATCCAGGACTGAACCCTGTGGTACTCCACTTGTTACTGGTCTGAAGTCGGATTTGGAGTCTGCTACTTTCACAGTGTGGGTTCTGTTAGTGAGCCAGTTGGCAACCCATCTTGTGACATAGGGATTTATACCCAGCTTAGTGAATTTATTTATAATTCCAGAGTGGGGGATGGTGTCAAAAGCCTTGGTGAGATATAGATAGGCTGTGTGAACCACCTTACCTTTGTCTACGGCTTTGGTGACTGCTTCAAAGAAGTTTGTTAGGTTTAGGAGACATGATCTGCCTTTCACAAACCCAAACTGGGTGGGGTCCAGAGTTTGGAGATTAACAATGTCTTTGTTTATAAATTCCATGATGATATGTTCCATGGCCTTGCAGACCAGGCTTGTTAGGCTAATAGGGCAGTAGTTCCCAGAGTCCATGGTGGCTCCCTTTTGTGGAGTGGGATAACCATCGCTGTGCAACATTCAGTGGGCACAAAGCCTGTTGTGAGGCTATGATTGAACATGGTGCTTAGGTGGGGTGCCAATTCATTCTGTAGTTCATGTAGAACACAGCCTGGATGTTGTCAGGTCCCATGGATGCTGTGTTTTTGGCTTTGGAGAGTGTGGTTTTTACCTGTGCAGCCTTGATTATAGGAACTTTGCATTCTTCCGGTATAGAGTTGGGTCCTTTAGGGGTGAGAGGGGGGTAAAGTTAGCACTGAACCTATCTGCTAGGATGTTGGCAATATCAGTTGGTTCTGTATATTTAGTGCCATTGTGCTGTAATTCAGAGCAGATCTGAGTGTTGCCATTGAGATTCTTGACATAGCTATAGAATGCTTTGTGGTTGTCTTTAGAATCAGTAGCGAGTTTGTTTTCGTAACTAGCTTTGGAGGATTTTATGAGGGATCTCAGCTTCTTACAGAGGCCGCCAGGGAGTTCCTCCAATCATAGTATTTTACTCTTTTTGCAACAATTTCTTTCTTCTGTTGTAGAGTTTGTTTATGGTAGGGGACCACCAGATTGGCTTCCTTTTTTTGGAGGATAGCATCTTGGTTCTGTTAGGGATAGCATGATCCAACAAAGTGCATTTGTGTAGGATTCAGCAGTCGTACCTCTATTGTCTGTCTGCATGGTTGTCGTGAAGATTGCCACTTCTGTCTTAAGAAGGGTGAAGTTGGCTTTGGAGAAATTTTTTAAAGTGGTTACACTAATGGGGAGTGGGGGTGGGATGTGGATGTCAATGGTGATTACCTTGTGGTCGGATATGACCACTGAGGAATTGACCTCTGACGTGGAACACCGGTCGCTCATGTTGGTAATCACAGGTCTAGGATATTGCTGCCCCTGGTGGGGGTGTGGATAAGTTGATCCAAGGCATTGGAATTTATGAATTCCAGAAAACTTTGAGCAAAAGAGTTGGTACATGAGTAGTTTTACCAGTTAATGGTGGGGTAGTTGAAATTGCCCATTATTAGGGTGTTAGGTCGTACCCTAATATTTTCCAGTGTATCAAGAAATAATGAGGAGTTGGAATCCTGGGGCATTTTGAGGGATCTGTAGCAAGTTACAATTTGGATTGCAGTCTTGCCCAGAGTTAATTGCACTTGGATAATCTTGGATGCATTATGCTGAGCAACTAGCCTGGAATTGTGGATATCCTTAATGAAAATCGACATGCCTCCAACTTTAGTGTTTCAGTCCAGGTTAGGTGGCCGAAAGGTGTGGTATGAATTATAGCCTGGTAATGCAGATGTGCTCTCTGGTGCCTTGAACCAGATCTCTGTCACTGCACAGATGTTGTTGTTCTCCATTTTAAGGACTGCCTCGAGTGAATGCATTTTGAGGTTTAGACTTCTAACATTGAGTAGTATTGCCCTCAGATTTTGCTTGCTTGTACCTGTTACAGTGGTGAATTTGTCATTTGAACCTTGCCTAAAAAGGCACTATAGGGGTGGTAAGAGCATTAGCCAGTATCTGGAATCCCAAGGGTGACAAGTGCAGACCATCTCTGGCAAAGCATCGTGGTCTATCGATCATGTCATCCCAGGCAGACAGATACTGGATCCCGTTAGAATGACACCAGAAGCTTAGCCAATTGTTGAAGTCAATAATTTTGTCCTTGTACTGTGGTATCATTCTGGGTGATGGCAGGATGCTACTCAGGGCTTGAGTCATACCTGCCTGGGCTACAAGATTGGAGAGCTCCTCCATGTCTCTTTTCATGTAGTCCAGGGAGGTATTTCTCAGGTAATTCACAGCAACATGGACAATGACAGAGTCATATTTGTACTTGTTGTGGAGTGACCTGAGTGTGTGCATTATGTGGTGTATCCTGGCATCTGAGAGGCGGCTGACAGTAACTTTCTCCTTGTTTAGCCTGGTGAGTGGAACATCAGTGTACCTGACTTTAGAGCCACCTATGACTAGAGTATTGGGTAAGTCATTATGCCTTATGGGCTGTGGCTGAGTGACATTCTGAGTTTGTAGACTATGTGTCATTTGGGTTGTGTTGGAGGGTGGAGGTTGCTTGCATTTCTGCTTTGGAGGTCTCTGTTGTTTGAGCAGGTTTTTATTGAGAGCCTCTGTGAATATAGGTGTGTGTTTTGTGTTGCTATGTGTGTGTTTTGGTGGTGTAGGTTTTGAGGGACTATGTGATGAGTGTGGCATGGTGCAAGTGTTTACCTTCTCCTCTTGACTGTCTAGTCCAGTCTTAGGTGAAGAGAGCTTTGCTTCCAGTTTGGCTATATAAGTGCATTTCTCACAGGTTGCAGTGTTGGGTGGTAGGAGAATAGGGTTGTCTGTGTACATGAGGCAATTGCTGCATTGCCCCAAGATTCCCAGATTCATCAGGTAGACAGGAGAAAACACCAGGAGCTGACCCGTAGACATGCCTGGATAGGTGCTTATTTATTAAGCAGTAAAAACTGTTTTCCTCTAGACAAGTGAGGAAAGTTGGGTGCTGTAGTAATTTATAACTTATTTAGTGCTTACAAGTTTTGAACAAGTGCTGAGCTCAAAAAAAAAAACAGATTTGAGAGCTAAAACTATAAATACTGGCTAGTTCTAAGGGAAAATTTGAAGAGCAGACTTTATCGTGCCAGGAATAGTTTAACCCTAGCTGCATATCTATAACTGTTACTGGCTTAAGACGTGTCCTGAAACTCCCTAATAACAGCAATACCCTGCTACAAGTGCTGGGGATAACTAAAGAAGTTTGAGCAAAAATGAAAAATTCAAGAAACTAGTGTAGGCTAAAAGTTAAGATACTCTAAATTATTAAAAATTAACCTGTTTAACTAGTCTAATAAGATATTGGAAAGCAAACTTGCCTGGGTAGACAGCCGAAATTTGAACTATCCTTACAATCCTCAATGTGTTAGGTCCCATTTATGCTCTCTTACTGCATAACTGCATTTCTCTCTGTTTAATCACCAAGTCTCTGCAATAATATACAAGAACCTTTGCTATTATTAAAAAGCTCAGTGGTAAATTTCTTTTCCTTCCCTGGACCACCTTGAATTTTTAAACAGTTACAAGCAAACGCAACTAAGGAATAATATGTATAATCTTTAAAAACTACAAATAAGCTGCTAGTATGTGCTACAGTGGATTTTAAACAAAATGGTTTAATGCATACAGATGGTTTCTGTGCTACATGCTGCTGCCAGCGTCTACCCACTCCATTCACTCTTGCTATGATGGGACTCACTCTGCTCTCCTACCCCAGCTGCATTTCCCACCCACCCCCTCTATACCCTCATTTATTTCAAACTAACCACTCCAACTAATCATGCTGTTCAATCACACAATCCCTACTCATTTACATTACAACTAATTAGTAATTGTCTCCCATCATTTTCAACTCATTAATATACTTCTTAAGAAAGCTTTACTACTACACAGAACAACATTTTACCCTTCCTCACTACTACTATTATAATGCTCTCAACAGCATAGCACCACATTCAACTAAAGAAATCAACAACTCCTTGTAAAACTCCTTTACCTTATCCACAACAGATAAAACCAATTCATATTAACATTTTGCCCTCCATGTACAAAGCTGCTAATATAGATCAATTTGATTTTACTTTAATCCCACAGCAAAATAATCCATTCCCTTAAAATACAGAAAACGAATACTAAAGCTGCTTAAAACCTTAACATGGGTAGCCATACAACTAACCCTTAGTGGGGATATCAACCCAAATCCTGGCCCATCACCAATCCTCCCCAACAATACTCCCAATACAGCAACCAAATTATACTTAACCTTCCTGATAGCAAATTTGACCTACTATTAATAAATCTAAACATTAAAAGCACTATAAACAAAACACAAAAACTCCATGCAGATCTCACCCACTACTCACTTGTCATTGTTTTGATCACAGAAACATGGCAAAGAGCTGACTGACCTACCTCCCAGCTATAGTATGCATAGGGTTGAAAGAAAGGGCAAGAGAGGTGGGGGCTTAGCCATCCACTTTAAAAATTAACTTATTTTAGAACACATACAGCAGACCACTCCTGATTTCAGTAATGCAGAAGTTACTCTGGCCAAACTTAAGATCAACTCAAAACAATAATTAAACATAGTTGGTATCTACATACTTTCAGGAGATAGCATCATCACTTTAAAATATTCTCTACTGGTCCATTACATTTCTACTCCAGGAAACCATTATTATGGATGATCAAATATACAGTGGTCAACATGTCACTCGCAACCCTTCAAACCACATTAGCCTCCATGGTTTTATACAATGTATTCAAATACCCACAAGAATTGACAAAACTACAAAGAGACAACCCATGCTAGACTGGATACTAACTAACAGGCCTTCCTTCTCACTACATGCTGGCTGTCTCCGAGACAGTCTTAACAACTATCTACCAACCTTTTTTATTAGGCAAAAAAGTAATGCAGCAAAACAAGCAACATATCATGCCATAAGGAATAAAAGGAACTTTGACCACCAACATTTTATATCACCATTAACCTCTGCAATTGGGCACCACTAAAATATCCCCCTCTTGATGACACCGTATAATATTTTAAATGTAATTTCCTAAATATCCTGTACAAATAAGCCCCACCAAGAACAATTAGAATCAAAGCAAATTAAGCTTCATGGTTATTCAAAGAAACCAAATCATTGTTAAAGCAGAGAAAAAAAGCATGGTATCTATGGCAAATAAACAAATCACATGAAAGCAAACAAGGAACTTAGAAATAAAATTAAAAAGCATATCAAACAGGACAAGATTAGTTACTATGATGATATTCAAGTTAAACACCAAAATAATCTGCAGAAGTTCTGAACAGCTATGAGCAAAGTCCTACAACTTGGAAACACCAACACTTCAGCCCCTACAACCACAAACAAGGTAAACTCTAGAGCTATGCAATTTAATACATTCTTCACTGAATCTATAATAGCACTAACAAACAACAGTTCCATCCCTCTTTCAGGTATTCACATAACAAGTACAGCAAAACATTCTCCCTCCAACCAATATCAACTGATACAATAAAAAACACACCTAAAAAAGTTCAAGCCAACAGCTGACAACCTACCAGATGACTATCTTAAAATAGCAGCTGATGCTATTTCATACCCAGTATCTATCTTAATAAACCAATCAGTCTCTTTACAACAAATACCAACAATCTGGAAAATATCTCACTTTATTCCACTACATAAAGGGGGTAACTCAACAGAGATATCCAATTACAGACCAATTGCTATCTTGTCACCATTTTCCAAAATCCTCAAAAGATGTATTCATACTCAAATCATGAAGTATCTACCTAAGAAAAACCTCCTATCCAAAATACAGCATTGCTTTCGGTCCTACCATAGTACTACCTCTGCCTTAATGTACTATACTAATACTGTTAATCAACACAGGAATAATGGCAAACTAGTATCTATCTATTTATCTTCCTAGACCTTTCAAAAACATTGGATACTGGGGGCGGAGCCTAGATGGGCAACTGAAAGCAGCACTTTTTTAGAGCTCCACAAAACTACTCTAAAATACAGGAACAGTTTTAGTTCTATCAAGCAAAAATAATTAAATACTGTTGATAAAGATTTGAACTACTTAATTAGTAACTTTTATGGCTATTCATTAAGATTTACCTGTCAAATTAATTTGGAGATTATCATTCTTTCTGGAAGTGAGTAACTCAAAGAACTCTCACTACGAGACTGCCTTGAAAAGAGAGCTACAGTTGATGTCTACTACACTACAAGAGTTATCTTTGAAAATGGATGGGTTTAAAGAAAACTTAGAAAGTCTTAAAGAAATTTGCCAAAAACAAACTGATGCTTTTAGAAAATTACTTCAACAACATCAAGCTAAAATAACAGATATTGAAACTTCCTTGTGTGATATAGAGGGGAAAATCAAAGAAGAAGAAAATCAAAATGAATTTCTTTTACAACAGAACACCTGGCTTATTAACAAAGTGGATGATCTGGAGAATAGAGAAAGGAGAACTAATATCAGAATGTTCAGTCTACCTGAAAGAACTGAATGTAAGGATATTATTCTATTTTTAAACTCATGATAATAAAAGAAGGTCTCTCCTATGGCACAGAAAGAGCACATAGAGTCATCGGGAAGTCACTCTCCACTTCATCTTCTGTACCTCCAAGATCAATTGTAGTAAAGTTTCTATCCTATCTAGATAAGGAACTTGTTCTCAAAACACTTGGAGAAAACGCCCTTTAAAATATAAACAAAATCAAATCAGATTTGATAATGACTTTTCCACCAGTGTATTAGACTTAAGGAAAAAAAGCTGGCCACTTGTAAAATAACTTAAGCAAAATAATTTAAAAGCACAACATATTTAACTTGCAAAAATTAAAATCATCAATTCAAA
The DNA here is from genome assembly GCF_019279795.1 of Protopterus annectens. Taxonomy (NCBI): domain Eukaryota; kingdom Metazoa; phylum Chordata; order Ceratodontiformes; family Protopteridae; genus Protopterus; species Protopterus annectens. Next base: position 1,678,779,328 of record NC_056733.1, read on the forward strand.
TTAAATGAGAACACTTAACAATCTAGAGCATGCCTCTCTTTTCTCAAAATTAACAATATAATACCAACTCCAAAAGAAATGGACTGGTCATCTCCTTCTGTGAAAAGATCTCCTGAAAAGAACTGTTAGATAGATGTAAAAAAAAAAGAAACAAAAGACAAGATCCAAAGCTGCTGTCACCACTAAACCCCTCAAAGCATCTATTAAAGTGTGACTTACATGTTAATTAACATAAACATATACACAATTCCTTTACTTTTTTTCTTTACATTATAAAACTCTACATATGAGTTATTATTCTATTGAAGCTTTTACTTCGTCTAGATCAAACACTAGAAATGCATTATAGACAGTGTATCTCTTTTTTGTAGTTGTATAGTTTATGGGAGTTACTATGTTACTGTGGGGCCAATAATCTGCTTGAGTTGCTGATGGATAACTTGAATGTCAGTGTACATGGGTGGGATTGGAAGATAAGTTATTATTCTCTGAATACCACTCATTTGGTTCATTACTCCTTATTTAGCTCTGTGTGATAAATTGTTTTTAATCTATGTTAAGGGACTGTGTTCTGTAGTACAGTGACTGTTTCACTAATAAGATATGGCAATATGCAGCTAGGTGGGCTTCTATACTAGTTTTATCATTGCCTAGTTATTTTGAAAGATGAGAGACATTAGTGGGTAGTAGTCATATGCCTATGTCTTGAATATTCATGCCATTTCTCCTTTTTCTGTTAAATTTCTTAAATTAAATAATTAACATTTTCAGAAACTGCAAGGTGAAGATTTTACACTCTCAATGTGCATCGCGTGCCTCAGAGTGTTTTTCACTCACCTTGCAGATCCGTGGCCCAGTCCCTTGGTCTTGCTGCCATGTATGACGAGAGTTGAGGATGGATGGTTCACACTCACTTATTCCACAGTTTAAGTGACATTCAACCCCTTAGGTTCATAGGTTCATAAGTAGGTACTAGGCTATCAGCCCAAGGACCTACATAAGCCTAATCGACAAGGTTCCCTGGCTTATGCCACCAAAGAAGGTTATTTTCTTGTGCCACTGTTGAGCAGAGACACAGAAGTGATCCCTGGGGTGTATTTCCTATTTTCCATCCACTCATCAAGATTTTTCTTGAAGAGTGCTAATGAAGAACTTTGCTTGAAATAGATGGGTAGCCTGTTCCAGTGTATGAGAAGTTTCTGGGACAGGAATCTATCCCTCCAGCATGTCCTGTTTATTGTGGCGACAAGGTTTAGGTCCCTAGAGCGTATAGCTCGGAGGTGTAATGTTAAGTTCAATAAACAAATTATTGTAACAGTTTGAGACACACTCAGGTGGGGCAACGATCAGTGATTATTAGGGGCATCTCCTTTTTGGTAAATGGCAAGTTCCAGTGCATGGGTGGGAGATGTATCAGCTTGCTGATATTTGCTTTTTCATTCATCTTGTAGACTGGTGGTCCAGTCCAGTGATCTTTTTGCTGTGTCTGAAGGGAAGTGAAGTTACATGACACACACGCACTTCCTTCACAGTTTAAAGTAACATCCAGCCTCATAGGAGTGATATCAGTCCGGTAAATAAAATATTGTAATAAAGTTAAGATATGCTCAGGTAAAGCAAATAGAAATAATTAAGGGACATATCTGCTTCAACAAACTGCAAATTTTAGCACATAGGTAAGAAACATATCAGCTTACTAGTTCTTCATTGTTTATACATGAGAATGGTGCTAGCAATGACTGTGCTGAAAGAGTTGCTTATTGGTTTTACAGTATTTCTGCATTTACAGTTTTCATAGCTGAATGCCTTTAAAAAAGGATAGAATACTTTCATATTATTTTAGCTATATGAAAGTAAAAGGGTTGCATAGTTTGCCTATATACCTGTGTACATAGCTATGTAATGCAATTACTTATTTTTCTTTTTTTATCAAATGTGTTACAGTGGATGCAGCCATCAAGTAAACAGCCCAATAGGCTTTAATACAGGAAATACAAATCACTATTACTGATGAGTGATATCTATGGAGTCACTGATTTTTTTTTTTTTTTTTTGTAATGTTTGCTTTATACAACCAAATGCTGCAGGATGCAATAACGTTCTCTGAATTGCTACAATTACTGGATCCAGATTGTCTTATGAGGGTGGGGGAAGGGTAAAGCTTACCTAGTCCTGCATTTTTGTATATTATGCTATAGGCTTCTAAGTTTAAAAATAAGCTATTTACTTTATATGTGTAATCTTTAGTATGCCTTGCTGAGATTACCTGTGCATTGCTGGCTTAATATCAGCAAAATAGCTGTAAGACACAGAATTCCTTCTTTGTGATAAATGATTTGAACAGGTTATCCTGAAAGAAGTTATCTGCAAGTCTTGAGTTTCCGTTAATGAAGGTTGATAATTTGGGGAAGCATCAGCTGACTGGGGTTTGTCTTTTGTACAATTAATACAACTCAAATATTCTGCCCTCTTCTCTTTTATCACAGATTAAACAGTGGCAATAAAAATTCATTTGAATACTAAAACTTAAATGATTCCTGTATTAAACTATATTTGGGTAATTAATCCAAAATATTGGATCAGTTTGATAAATTTGTTGTAGTTTTGTATACTATGTTGCATTCTAGGTACATTTGTAGTTTTATTATCAACTGCCTGAAAATGACAATGAACATGTTTTCCTTTTGCATAACTTATTGTTAGAATGATTCAAATTGCTACACAAATGTGGTCCTACTTCAGATTAGCAATTTGCTATTGTAATTTGCTTGATTTTCTCAGAATTTTATCTCAATGAATGTTTTAGAAGAATGTATATCAGTAGTGAATAGGTTGGACATACTGAAGTTGCTTTAAATGAGACATGATTACAGTAACTGGGGAATGAAACACTTTGATTAGTCCATCTGTAAAGCTGATATATGTTGCTTCTCTTTATGGAATTGATTTTATTGTATTACTTATATTCTAACACGTAAAAGGGATTAGTATCCTTTAACTTCATATTTTTCAAATCACATCTAAATTCAGATATGAATAGTATGTAAAGTCCATTATAACTACACTGAATAATATGCATATATGGAGTTTTTGCACTCTGGTGTCAAAAGGAAAGGGAAAAAAGGGAAGGGTAAGGGGAAAAAAAAGGAAAATGTTTCAAGTAAGTGCATTCATCTTAAAGAAGTTTTTAATTATATGATTCACTAAAAAATAACTATAACAACGATATTCTCTTGGTATTATTTATTTACATAGTTGTGTTATAGTAGGCAAATACAACTTGCCTATCTAATGTTCATATACAGAGTGAACCAATTTCATTTAATTGTGAAATACATAACAGAGATTATATTTATGTAACATTTATCTTTGCTGTGTTGAGGAATATTTTCTAATCTCTTAGATAAGTTATATGTGTACCTAATCTGTTCTGACTTGATACAGAGGCAATTTATTTACTCTATGAGATGTGACGATATATGAGCTAGAAATATCCACAAAACAAAAGGAGGCTAGGTGCCTGAAAAAAACAGGAACCAGTTGCAAAAGCACAAAAACAGGAACCAAAACCAGGAGGTTAAAATAAAACGGTATCCACAGCAAGCTCGAAATAATATGTGATTAAAGAGCTGTTTATTTCAAGCTTGCTGTGGATATCATTTTATTTTAACCTTATGGTTCTGGTGCCTGTTTTTGAACTAGAAATATGTAAACAAATTTCCATAATACAATCTTACTTAACTTCCTGCTATATTTACTTAATAAACATAGTTAAATATTGCAGTTCATATTTTATGGCTGAATGATCTCCTTTGAAATTTGTATGAAGGTCAAATGGGTTTTGTTGCTGAGACATGAGGAATAATCAGATGGATTGTTTCCTATCTATTGGATTAGGAATGTTTACCATTCCATGTATGATATGGAAAATTCTTAATTATAGGATTGTTTTGTTACATGTAATAGTTCTTGTGTTATGCTTTTTTTTCTTTTTTATAGGCCTGACTTAAGATTTATCATATGTCTTCTAATAGAGAAAAGCAGTTTGATTACATTGTTTAAACATAATAAAAGTTTTATTCAACTTTGCTCTTATGGAAGAGTTCTGGATATTACTAATGAATATTTCTGGGTAACTTCTAATCTTATTTAAAAAATATATATGTCGCTAACACTACTTTGTTTAAATATCAGTGGCTTGAAAAAAACGAAAGAAAAAATCAAATCTATTAAGATATTAAAAATTAAATAAAGTGCAGGTGGTCTTCCTCCAAGAACCTTACTTTAAAACAAATGACAAACACACATAGAATACAAATGAATATTTAATGGTAACCCATTCCTCATATAAAACTAAAACTAGAGGAGTAATGATTTTATGGAGGAAGAATATTACTAATCTCCAAATCATTTATAATTATGTGGATAAAGAGGGTCTCATAGCTCTTTTATAGTGAAATTTAACAATAGGATATGGACATCAGTAAATCGCTATTGGTTCCTGTCATGGGGATAGGGATGGCTAAAAAACATTTAGATTTCATTAATAATGCATATAAAGGTAATTTGGTAATAGGTGGGGACTTTAACTGTATTTTAGATAGTTTTGATACCACCAACAAGAGACCTCTTCATCTTACTTCCACTGCAAAACTTTTCTAAAAATGGATTGAAATTTCAACCTACTCGATACATTTAGCTCTAAAGAAATCAATTCATTAATATTTTCTCATCAAGACCATAGATTTGACACTCAAAGTAGACTAGATAAAATTTATGTTTCTCAAGCTCTAAACACAAAAATATTTTCCTTCTCAATAATTCCCTGTCCTTTATCAGATCACAACTCATTTATTCTTAAATTCCAAGTAGGTTTTAAAAAATTAACCTATATGTCAAAAATTCCAGCTTACATCACACAAATTAAAGAATTTAATCATTGGTTAGTGTCAGAACTACAGTTTTTTTCTAGATACTAATTATTCTGCAGTGATTAGCATAGTCATGATATGGGACTCTTTGAAAGTTTACATATATGGTAAAACCCTTACATGGTTTATAAATAAATTAAAAGAATGAGAATTGGAATTACATAACATACAAATTCAACTTATAATGATTAAATCCAAAAAGCCTGCAAATTCTTCCAACAACAAAAAGACAATAGATGAACTAAATAAAAAATTAATGAAATTTTATTCACAAAATCTAATTTGGCACTAGAAAGATTAATGCTAAACTCTTATTCCACATCTCCTAGACATACGCATAATTTAGCTATGAGAATCAAAATGCAGTCCAGAGCAAATAATATTAATATTCTACATGAGGGGAAAACATAAAAAGTATCAGATATAAGTGACATTCTTGATGCCTTTAAATTTCATAACACTGAACATTAAAAAACTGGCAACTCTCAAATTAATCTCTTGAACCTGGAAACAGTTTCTCCTAAAAGTAAGAAAATACCAGAAAAATTAAAGTTTGATCTTCAAAAATTAATCTCACACAAGGAAGTCACAGATAAGATTAAGGAAAGCATGTGTAATAAAGCCCTGGGAATTGATGGTATTATCATAGAATTATATAAACTTTTCCCAACATCTATAACCTCTCCTTTTCATAAAACATTACTTGAAATCCAAATACAAAGTATAATACCACCTTCTTGGAGATACTCTATAATCACATCTATTATTAAAGAAACTAAATATTCTATATGCTGCAGCTCCTACAGACCAATATCTCTTCTTAACAATGATTATAAAATGTTTATCTCTATTCTAGTTAATATAATTAAAAAAAATATTTAGCCCATATTGTAAACGAAGACCAAACTGGTTTTATACATAACAGGCACATATATGACAACATCCAAATGATATTACCCCTTTTTGATATTTTAAATAGAGAAAATCAAGAAGCTTTATTAATTGCATTAGACATAGAAAACACCTTTGATTCCTTAAATTGGGAATATTTATTTAAAATTTTAGTGATTTTTGATTTTCCTTCCCCTTTTATCTCACTGATAAAGAATATTTACAAAAACAATTTAGCGTATGTAAAATTAAGACCATTTACCTATGAATCTATAGCTCTAACCAACGGTACTAAGCAAGGTTGTCCCATGTCTCCCATTTTATTCACATTAGCTATTAAAGTATTTGCAACCTTAATGCATAAAAGGTATAGATATATATATATATATATATATATATATATATATATATATATATATATATATATAAAGGTATTAATATATATGCTCAATACGATTCTAAAATAATGTTATTTGCTGATGATGTGTTTCTTTATCTACTTCAAAAATGTTTTAAAAGAATTAGACTTACAGGTTGAAAATTGTTACTTAATTTCAGGTCTTCACGCTAATAAAATAAAATCTAATTTTATAGTGTTGAATAAAAGAAAGGAATTTCTAGTAGATGGGTATCATACAATTGGTAAGCAAGTTTCCACTTCAAATTATTTAGATATTACTTTATGTGAAAATATAGAAGAAACATTAACTTGAAATTATAATAACATTATAAGTATTATGAATAATTTTGTGGAAAAGTGGAACACAATGTTTATAACCTTTGAATATAGATTATAATTAATAAAAATGGTATTTCTTCAGAAAATTCTATACATATCCAAAGCTATTCCTATGATTTTTGACAAAAGTCTCTTGTAAGACATAAATATACTATTATTAAAATTTCTTTGGTATACTAACAAAAATAGAATTGCTTTTGCTCATCCCATTAGACCTAGGGAGCAGGGAGAGATTAACTTCCATGATATAAAAACCTGTATCATAGCTTCTACTTTCAAAATTATTAGAAACTGGATAGATCCAAACTACTCATCTAGTTGGAAATTATTGCATTCTATTTTTTTAAATGAAAATCCCTTACTAAGAAACTTTACACTGTCTGATCAATCCAGTAAGTTATGGCATCTCTTATGTATTAGCATACAATGTAATTTGACAAAACCTAGTAACTAAACTTTATCAATTTTACTTTCAGCTGCTTTAGAAAATTTATTAATATTAACATAGATATTAGACTCTGGTTGGACTTATTAATATATTTCAGTATCCCTCAAAAAAATAACAAGATACATAAGAATAATTTACCACAAGGGAAACTAAAAACTTCACTTGCTGGCAGCATTATATCAGCAATCAAAAAGTTGCAGATATTCAGTACATAATATCTTCATATGAACTGTTACCATCAGATTAGCTAGTGCTTTAAAGTGTTTTAACATATTCACAAAATCTATGCAAAATAATTAATAACTCTTCCTTTAAGGATAGACCAAAATTTATAAAATATTTATATGAAATCATTTATAACAATCACAATATCGAAAAATGTTATTTCAAGATTATATAAAATTCTAATAACCTATAAAGCAAAACCTCAACAAAGTTATTGGAATTTCATTACCAAAGGACATTCATTAACACTATCCTTGGAGAGTAAAACTAATTTATTGTTTTCTATTAAATCAGCATCTAACACACAACTTTGGAGAATATATATATATATATATATATATATATATATATATATATATATATATATATATATATATGTAGATTACTGCATAGAGCATTTTTACACCTAATAAGTTAGCCAAGCTTAGTTCTTCTAATAATGCTACCTGTTGGAGATTTCTACAAGTATACAAGGCAGACTGGATACTTTTTTTATGATTGTATTTCTGTTAAAATATTTTGGAGGGATATCAATAATTTCTTACAAGCTATATTTACAGACTCATTTGTATTATCCAAAGCTATAATTCTTATGAATGTAAATGACGAATCAGATATGAAGAAAAGTAATTTGTATTTATTATGGACAATACTAGCAGTTGCTAGGAAATGCATCTCCAGAAATTTTAAGTCCAACTCTGCTCCTTCTTTTGAAGACTTCGTAACTTTACTGAATGAAATAGCATTGATGGAGATTAAAATCAAATAACTAAACTAAGGATCTACCCTAAATTATGGAGTAACAATCATTGGAGCAAGATTTTATCTCTTATTGCGACTTTAAAAATGAACTCAGTCTCTTCCTGAGTAAAAACTTGTCTGTTTTTTAAATATATTTGAATCTGATTGGTATCTTTCATAGTTTTATCTTCAGGCCAAATGTAAATACTGTACATAGTTTTCTTATTTAATTTATTTTGAAAAAATCTTAATCGAGATATTTGTTTTCCTCTTGAAGAAAAAATAATAAAAATCTTCCAAGTAAAAAAAAAAATTGATACTGTCTCCCAGAACAAACTTTTAAAGGTACTCTCAGAACTTAACCTTAGTCCCTCAACAATTACTTGGTTCAAAGAATATCTAACAGGGTGCCAACAGGCAGTAAAACAGCTACAAAGCATATCTCCACTACTACCCGTTAATGTAGGAGTTCCACAAGGCTCCATTCTAGGACAACTACTATTCACCCTTTTCCCCATTAGTTTGTATACTGCTACACTGCATGCTTCCCTTGTCAATATGCAGACAACACCACATTTGTATGTGCTGCATCATCTCTGCGACACTTACAACAACTAACACAAGAATCCTTCTCTGAAGTTGAAACCTGGCTATCAGAGGCCAACTCATTTTAAACCCAAGACCAAACTCATGCTCTTTCAGCCAGCCAGAGCTTCAGATCCCACCACAGCTTTTTCCATCACATCTGTAAACCAGACTAACATCACCCCTGTTTCCCAGACCAAACATCTAGGTGTTACTATCAACACTGCCATGAAATTTGATCTTCACATAGATCAAAGAGTAAAAAAGTTCATAAAAAACTTGGCAGTCTCTACAGAAATAAACAGTACCTCACCAAAAGCACAAAAGCCATTATCGCTAGAATCCATCTGATCTCAGCACTTATATATGCCTCTCCTATCCTCACTAACATAAAAAATCTGATGTAGCAAACCTAGATAGCTGCTACAATAAAATCACCAAATTTGTGACAGACTAGAATTATAGATCTTGTAATTGCTTAGCACTTAAAGAATTAAACTGGCTCGAACTACCTAATGCTAACATATAACAGATGTACTAAACCAAATACACCTCTTAACCAACCAGATAAAACCCCTGCCCTACAAAACCTATTACTCCTCCATACTAATAAATGTTCCTCATGCTCAAGTAATAAATACTTATTAGCTGTAACCAAAGTCAACATCTCCACAGGAGATTCCCTGTATTCCACTGGTATAGCCAAACTAGGGAACTCACTGCCTGCTGATATAAAGTCAATTACAAACACCTAAAAACACTTACTGAACTCAAAACTGTGTACATGTACTAGCCCTGAATAGTTTTCACTATATTTCCCACTCATTAATCCACTATATACCTTTCTTTGCAATTTCCTTTAACTCTATAAATTTCTTATCCTCACAATAACTTCACACTTTTCAGTTATAAGTCTTATTATAAACTTGGTGCATAAAACTCCACTTTTGGGGTCCAAACTTCATCCTCTATTATTTTCACTTGAAAGAAAATGCATAAATAATTTCTCTATGTTACCTAATTAGTTGTAGTGAAAGTTGATCTCAATGTGTGTAATAGACGCTTGTGATGGAAAATATAATTAAGTGGTACAACTCTGTATATATTCCATTATAGCTATATATGTCTAGATGTTGTTTATATAACTGTATTTGTACAGTCTTCTCTTGTTATATACGTGGAGCTTTTCTCCCTGGGCCTCCACTGAAAAAGGCCTTCTATCAGGTTGGACCTTCCCAGTAAACAAATATAAAATAAATAAAAAAATAAAATAAAAAAAATATTTTTGCATGTGCTGACATTGTTGATCAGTAAATGTATAGTAGCATGTCAGCTTTGGCAAAGTCAAGCTTTCTATGTGGACTTTGTTAATGTTGAGATTTGGGTGCTTTGATCTATGTCAGTACACCTATATATGTATATACTGAATGTGTGTGTGTATGTTTGGGTATATATAAGTATTTATATATATATATATATATATATATATATATATATATATATATATATATATATATATATATATATATATATATATATATATATATATATATATATATGGGTCTACCTGAAAACACCGAATGCTGACCACGCCGACAATGAGATAACTGACACTGGAAGATCAACAACAGAGATGACCAATGATTGAAAATCCCGACGCTGAGAACACCGACATGTTAAAGTAAGTGTGCGATAGTGACGGATGTTAGTGTCAAGGTGCGGGTAAGGTAAGTGTGCGATAGTAACAGACTTTAAGGTTAGGGGCGGGTTAAGTGAGTTAGGGTTAGGGTGCGGGTATGGTATGTGTGCAGTAGTGACAGACTTTAGGGTTGGAGCAGGTTAAGTGAGTTAGGGTTAGGGCGTGGGTAAGGTAAGTGTGCGATAGTGACAGACTTTAAGGTTAGGGGCGGGTTAAGTGAGTTAGGGTTAGGGCATGGGTTAGGTGAGTGTGTGATAGTGACGGATCTTAGGGTTAGAGTTTGGGTTAAGGTTAATGCATAGATAGTTGTGTATGTAAGGTTTAGTGTAGGTTTGTAAGGTTTTTGGTGTGCTTGTGTTATGTGTGTGTTTTTTGGAAAAGGTATTTGTTTTGTTTTGTTGATTGTCGGGATTGTGGTTTGTTGGGCATGTGATGTTTCGTGTTTTTGAACTTTCGGTTTTGTGGTGTCGGTTATCTCATTGTCGGTGTTTTTGCGTGTCGGTGTTTTCAGGTAGACCCATATATATATATATATATATATATATATATATATATATATATATATATATATATATATATATATGTATGTATATACATACATATATGTACACACACACACGTGTGTGTGCGTGTGTGTGTGTGTGTGTGTGTGTGTAAAAATGGTCAAACTTATACTGATCATCACTTATTGACTTTGTTGTATTAATGTATCTACAGTTTTTCACTCCCTGTTTCCTGATTTACATTTCAGTACTGACACATAAAATCGTCATTATGGGGCCTGCTGTACACCTAATATGCTACTGTATGGAAAATCTGTAAAAATGAGGTCTCATCTATCTGGGAGCGTCTGCTTCAATTAGTCGAACTCCCTAATGATGGAACACCTATTTGTTGACCCCTTTTTGCCAAAGTTGCACTTCAGCAAATGGACTTTTCATCCAATTTTTTCCCAGGGATAACCAGTGGTAAGCCACCATCTGGAACTTGCCCTTTTTCCCACTGTAGTGCAATCTCAGAGTTGGTATATTTAGTTAGGGAGGTGTGTGTATGTGGGGGGGTGGCAGCCTCCAATCTGAGTAGGTTGTAAATTTTATAATTTTTTTGAGGGTCACTAGGTTAGTCTACCTTTGATTATCCCTGGGAAAGGTTTTGATGAAAAGTCCATTCGCTGATGTGTAACTTCAACAAAAAGAAGTTGACAAACAGGTGTTTGACGATTAGTTAGACTAACTGGTATAAAATCCTATCTGGGCTGCTGATGGAGTTTAAGAGTCCTGTAGCACTTAAAGCATGTATTTTTTATTTAGAGCTTATGAAATGTTCTTTAACATCATATTATTCAACCTCCAAACAATTAATTACACAAATTCCACTATACTTTACTTTTTCTTTGTTCAAACTTATTCCATTAAATGTTCCTTTTGAAGTGTGATCTATTGGGGTTACAGGTTTAACTCCCACATTTCAATTGTGTTTAAATGAAACTGGTACTATAACATGGGAGTACAAATCCCACCACTGATACAAGTCAATATACAAATGGTAGTGGGTCTTAAAGGTATATGATAAATCCGCATTGTTGCCTTGGTTAATAGCCATGTCCTCCCACATTCAGATGAGCTCCACACTTTTCAGCTACAATTTTGATCTATAATCACCAACTCTCTAAGATTTTACCCAACTCATACTGAGAGTGTTGTGTTTCAGTGACTCTTACTGACAGTAATTAAAACTTGAGTAAAATTATATTCCATGTAGTCTGGCACAATATTTTGCAGAAGGGGGTGGGGTAAATGGAAAGTTTTTAGCAAATAGGCCTTTTGTTCCAAGTTTACTGTACAGTGACACTATTTTGTCAAAACTAAGGAAGAACACACCTTTCCATTTACCCTCAAAATAAGACCATTTCTGAATAAATTTTAATAAATTATTTATCAGCAGTCAGCCTTCATACTGCAGACACAATGCACCTCCAGGCATCACTAAAACACATAAACCCTTAAACTAATGACTAAACCATTAGCCACAAGTATTCAAAAGTTAGATAATATTCTTTATTTGAAATTAGCAAAATCACTTTGTTTTCAAATAAATATGCAAATAGTACATCACCAGTACAAGGAACTGAAAGTAAAGCATTCAAAATGATGGAAAATGTTCAGAAAAATATAACTGTGGTTAATGATGAGCTATACTCTTACTGCTGCTGACTTTTAAGTCCAAACTAGAAATTTTTACCCTGATATTCAGAAACAATTTCTGTGCCAAGGTAAGCAATTGTGCACAACAAATAGCCATTTGCAGGCTATGAGAGATTCAGAGACGCAGTGAGAGAGAGTAGGGAAAACTGAGAAATCCTGTGCTAATGGTGGTATAATGACGTGGTAATGAGCAATATTATTAAAATGATGGACCCTGTAAATAAAGATGAGTGTATACGATATGATGGAGATATTCAGAGAAGTGTACTGAGCACACTCAAATTCCTGGAGCTGCAGGAGGTGAGTTGCAGAATGAAGTATGGGGTAGCTGCAGCATTAACAAATCTGTATATTCAGCAGGTTGTACTTACCACTCGTAGTCTGGATGCTGTGAGTCATCACCCATTGAGGCATTATGTCATCTCTCTGCCCCTATCATTTCATGCCTTTCATGGCACTTCACCTGTGGACCACTACGTGTTGGATAAAGTCACCATGCAGGAGCTGCTTGAGATGTGTTGTTCTTATTTGCAGACATACAAATGCATGGAATACCTATCCCTGTAGCTACAAGGGAATGAGTATCTTTTAGAAATACTAGCTGCAGGGACCTTTTAGCAACCAGCAAAGGACATGATAGAGATATCCCAGACATCTGCCTCAAGGATATTCCACCAATTTGTTGATGCTATGCTACAGCTTGTGGGGTAGCATATGTGGTTTTGGGAATATGTAAATTTGGGAATGTGTGCATTCACTGAGCGCTGATTACTTGATTGTCAGCAGTGTGACAGCCTCATTGCTGAAAGTGATTACTTGAATAATGACAGCGTGACAGCTTTATAGCAGAAAGCCACTTTCAGTGAATATGTGGTGTTGCACTTTCTACACTGTTATATGATCACAGAGATGGAATATATAGGTTGGAGTTATGGATGTCTCCCCTCAAAAAGCTTTAGCATGTTTGCTGAAAGCTATTTCAGTTATTTATTATTACTGATTTGTTCCTTGAAGAATAGTGAGATGAATAATCATACATCCATAGTTATTTCATACCACAAATGAGAGATCCAATACCATGTAAGTATTTCATAACATAGCCCATTTCCCTTAGATACTGTCGGCCATAGGCTTCACCACACTTTGTGTCACTGGCTAATAGTTGTTGGCAGGTTCATAACTATGGACAAGAATAAAGCATTATATAAATCATTAAAAGTGATGCAATTAAATCTATGACCAGACTGTGCTCACCCATACATAGACTGATCTCACTATGCATCAGTCATAGGATACTCAAGTAACAAGGGCCTATAATCATTTGCACAAGAGGGGAGGGACACAGTCTGAAATGTCATCCACATGAAACTCTTTCTTTGCTGATATGACTGATACAGACTTGCTGCTGCTGCTGTGTGTGTGTGTGTGTGTGTGTGTGTGTGTGTGTGTGTGTGTGTGTGTGTGTGTGTGTGTGTGTGTGTGTGTGTGTGTGTGTGTGTGTGTGTGTGTGTGTGTTAGATGTAGGAAGGGTGGGTCAAGGGTCCACTGGATAGTGGGTGATTTCCATTGCTGTGTGGAAAAGGGCATTAGAAACACATGTGTGCTTGTCTGTCTGTATGAGCATGGCCTCAGCAGATGTTACAGCACTGTTGTGAATTTCTAAAACAGGTCCATGATACCTGCAGGATATGTGTGTAGATACAATGGACACTCCATCCAAGAAAGCGCTCTATTCTGAGAGGATCAAAAGCACAATCCAGATTTTGCATAAAGGAATGTGTGCTGTGTGAATGAGAGTTATCGTCCAGTATGGTACATTTTTTGGTATGAACTTCATGTCATTATGAAATTTATGCCATATAAATGAACTTCACACATTTGTAAAAATCCTTTTTTTACCCTGTCCATTGCCACACTGGATGATGGGGTGGTAGTGTTGACACTGTGTGTGTCTGACAGTGGCCCTCTCCTCTCATGGTGGCCCTCAACATTGGAGCCAGATTGGAAGCAGTCATAGGAAGTGTGTCTGTCATTTTGCCTGTGTGCTTAGTTACACCTGGATCTTGCAAGCTGCTTATACTACATGTCCATCAGGTATCTTGCACATCCTGTAAAACATGCATCATCTCAGCAAAAACTGAAAATGCTGTTAGCCCGTCTCTTTATGATGATCGCGCATGTTTGCTGATACAGCTAGCTCTGATGGGGGCTAGTACTCATGCCATCTACAGCCACTGCTACACTGACCAAGGATGACTGCAGGGCAGGGAAAAACATCAATTCCCAGGTAGATCTGTCTGCCACTTCCTGTCCCTCAGTAACTTACTGTATCTCAAGTGAGTTGCACAGCAACAGAGGCCATGTCCAGTGACTGGGATGGGGATTTGGATTCCACATTTCCTGTATCGGGCAAATTTTGACTACCAAAAGACTTGGAGTCTAAGTTTACTCTGACATTAGGCAGCATTGGTGGAGGCATCTGATGAAAGATTACATGTGAGGACATCACAGGGCAATGCACTCAATAAATAAGACCAGTCAGCATTACTTTAATCTCAGTAAATGTATGAAAAATGCTGTGTTCAGTGGTAAAATGCAATTAGATTGTGCTTACACTTGATTTGTGCTCTTTTAGGTTGAAGCTCTTATGTTTACCTGTAAAGAATCAGTAGGACATGTAATCTGAATATAGTGCAAATGTACCGACTTTGCAGTTACCTTATACATAACAGACATGCTAGTTCTGCTCCAATATCCAGGACTCCATCATGACCTATGAAAGAAAGAAAGAACTCATGAATATCTGTTAATGGGTGTTTGTCTCTTACGCCTGTTGACCCACAAAATAACATGACAGGTAACAACTGGTATGACCATTTCATTTGCATGATACCAACAGCTGTTTGTGTGTGTGTGTGTGTGTGTGTGTGTGTGTGTGTGTGTGTGTGTGTGTGTGTGTGTGTGTGTGTATCTATCTATCTATCTATATATATATATATATATATATATATATATATATATATATATATATATGTGTGTGTAAGGGTCTACCTGAGAACACCGACACACCAAAACACCGACAATGAAATAATCAACAAGAAAAAAATGAAAGAAACCGAAAGTTCAAAAACACAAAACTTCACATGCCCGACAAACCACAATCCCAACAATCAACAAAACAAATAACTTTTCTGAAAAATACACACACAACACAAGCACAAAAACCTTACAAACCTACACTAAATCTTAACATACACAACTATATATGCACTAACCGTAACCCAAACCCTAACCATAACGTCCATCACTATCGCACACTTACCTTACCCGCACCCTAACCCTAACTCACTTAATCCGCCCCTAACCCTTAAATCTGTCAATATTTCACACTTACTTTACCCGCACCCCAACCCTAACTCACTTAATCCACCCCTAACCCTTAAGTCCATCATTAGCACACACTTACCTTACCTGCACCCTAACCCTAACTCACTTAACCAGCCCCTAAACCTACAGTCCGTCACTATCACACACTTACCTTACCCACACCTTGACCCTAACATCCGTCCCTATCGCACACTTACCTTAACATGTCAGTGATCTCAGCATCGGGATTTTAAACTGTCGGTCTTCTCTGTTGTCGATCTTCCAGTGCTGTCGGTCATTTGCAGTTTTGGTTAATTCAGGTAGACCCATATATATAAATATATATATATATGTATATATATATATATATATATATATATATATATATATATATATATATATATATATATATATATATATATATATATATACTGTGTATCCAATACCCAAACTCTCAAACAGACACCAACCCAGCATTTAATAAGTTTATCCATCACATAACCACCCCCTCTCCTAATTCCTTGCCCCCCAATTACCATCACCCAACTAAATACTGCTACATTAGCTTAAAAACCAAAAGCTACAAAAAAATCATAAACAAATTTTTAAGACTCATAAGCAACTTAAAATTAATCTTATGAAGGATGGAGACATCCGCCCCAACCCTGACCCATCCACAACAGCAGACCCAAGCATACCATTGGATTCTTATTAACAGCCACCCCAAAAGTACAAGTTAGGTACATTACTGGATGATCTAAGTGATCACTGCCTTACCTATATTATTAGTTTCAAAGCCGACATTCCCAAACAACCCACCTACAAAACTATAAGAAACGTCAGGAACTTTAACCTTGACAACTTCCAAAAAGAACTTAAAGCATGTAATTGGAATGTCTTGAAATGACTCCCATTACAAGAAGCAGTTGAGTACTTCAATACCAAATTTCTGGCTATCCTTAACCACCATGCTCCTACCCGTACCATCTGTGTAAATGTCACAATTGCACCGTCGCTATCCAAAGAAACAAAAAACAAAATTAAACTAAGAAACAACACCTGGGCAAGGCAGCATGGTACCAAAGCCCCTATGGACCAAGTAAGATACCGGCAGCTAAGGAACCAGACCAAAAAATCTGTCATTCTAGACAAAAAAAAAAAATCACTATACCCTCCTACAACAAAAATATCGGCTAAATCCTCAAAAGTTTTGGGCTGGTCTTAACAATCTTCTTCACCCAGGTCATTCTGTCACTCCTACCCCATCAGCTGCCCTTTATAAATCCCCTGTTGAAATTTCAAACAGCTTCAACTCCTTCTTTACCGAAACTATCCAGTCACTAGCTAACCATCTCACTCCATTAGACACAAACACTCGCTCTGGCACATCTAGCCCTGATCCACCCAGCACCCAACCCACCTTTACCTGTCAAACTGTACCTACCAACCTGATCCCGACCTTACTCAAAAAGTTAAAATGTACTACACTAGCTTCTGACCACCTCCCAGATGAATATCTTCAGAAAGCAGCTGATGCCATAGCACTTCCAATTTCTATACTGCTCAATAGATCCATCTCAAAAGGATCCATCCCAGCAATATGTAAAATATCACATGTTATACCTCTCCATAAAGGAGGAAGTTCCACAGAATTATCTATCTTTAAACCTATAGCCATTCTTTCACCACTAGCTAAAATCATGGAAAGATGCATACACAAAGAAATCATGCACTTTCTTATTCAAAACGGAAATCTCACCAACTCTCAGCACAGCTTTAGGTCATTCCACAGTACCACCACAGCTCATCTTTCTCTAATGTTATCAATCTTCATTGTAACAACAACAAACTATCTTCAGCACTCTTCCTAGATCTCTCAAAAGCTTTTGATATGGTCAACCATCAGCTACTGCTCAATACCTTACAAACCATTGATTTAGACCAACATGCAATACAATGGTTTCACTCCTACCTAAACGGTAGACAGCAGGCTGTCTTATGGCAGAGCAAGCTGTCATTCCAACTTCCTCTAACCCTAGGTGTCCCACAAGGGTCCATACTAGATCCCCTTCTTTTCCCTATCTTTATCAATGATCTGCACACCATCATCCCAGGGGCCACTTGCATCCGATATGCAGATGACTCAACACTAATATTCTCCGCCTTTTCTCCTACACAACTGCCAACCCTTACCCAGACCACTTTCAGCACGGTAGAAACATGGCTAGCTAATCACCGCCTGCTTCTAAATCCCAACAAAACCAAGCTACTAATTTTCTCCCCTAACCATAGAACTCCTCCTCCTTCCTTCAACATCAAATCTAGCAATGACACCATTATCTCCCCTGATGACCATACAAAGCTTCTAGGCATAATTATAGACAACAACCTTTAACTTGATAAACATGTCAATCAGACTATTAAGTCCATCAACAAAAAACTTGGCTCCCTGTACAGAGCCTAACCTTTCCTCACCCTCCCCCCTAGCTAGGGTAGCTATTGCAAGATCACACCTCCTCTCTACTCTTATGTATGCCTCCCCTGTACTCACCAACCTATCCAAAATCGATCTCAAGAAAATATCAGGATGTTACAATCATATAGCCAGATTCACTACAGACATGGCTTTTAGGACCCACCATTGCCAGAACCTCAACGCACTGGGATGGCTAGAGTATCCTACCCTTCTACTGTTCAACCCGCTTATAGTAGCGCATAAAATACTCCATCAACATCCCTGCCCTCAAAAATATTCTCACCCCTCATAGTGCCCCCAGCCCATTATGCTCAGCTGATAAAATAATAACACTGACCCAAAAATCCAACAATTCTGCAGGTGATGCTATATCTGCCAACTCAACTGGTAAAATCTGGAATCTACTCCCTACTACCATTACCAAGGAAACCTCACTACCTCTATTTAAAACAGAACTCAAAAAATACCTCACATCTCATTGGCTGTGCTCTTGTTCTAAAACTGACTAACAACTTCACTAATAGATGTCTTGCTACCCAACCTGCTGTTTAGCTAAGTATCTATGCCTCATAGCATTTGAATGTCTAAGCATTGTAAATTATGAGATCTGATTGTATTCTGTGTTCACATTTTTTGATATGTCTCTGCCAATCAGATGTAAGTCTGCACTTTGTGTATATTGATATCTGCCTGTATTCTTTGTCTATATTTTTCTAAACATGTCTGCCTGAATTTATCACTCAGTGATGTATGTACTGTCTCTTTTTTGGTATGTGGAGCTTTTCTCCCCGGGCCTCTGCTGAAAATGGACATATATCCAGTTGGACTATCCCGGTCAACAAATGTAAAATAAAATAAATAAATAAATAAATAAAAAAAAAATATATATATATATATATATATATATATATATATATATATATATATATATATATATATACATATATATATATATATATATATATATATATATATATATATATATATATATATATATATATTTATATGTACGTATATATATATATATATATATATATATATATATATTTACGGTTTACCTTTTTATGTGCATTCTACACATCAGGGAAAGCCAAAAGGTCAAAAGGACTTTTTCAAGATTCTGAAAAGTCGAAAAAAAATGCTTCGAATATGCAATGAGTGAATGCACAGTGACATTCGTTCATTGCAGATTCGGCACTTTGGGTACGGATTGCACTATAGTGGGGATCGGGAAATGGACCCTTTCCCCACTGTAATGTGATCTCGGAGTTAATATATTAAAGCGGGGGGTTGTGTTTGACATTGTAGTTCGAAAATCAGCGAATCTGCTGTTCAGTTTGCTGATTTTCAAACTTCGGTGATGTTCGACATTCATAATTCATCCTTTTGGTTCGCACAACAGGACAATCAATAACAATGTAAAGGTAAACCATAAATATATATATATATATATATATATATATATATATATATATATATATATATATATATATATATATATATATATATATATATATATATATATATATATATATATATATATATATATATATATTTAAATCCAAGAATAACCACAAATAATCCCATTCCAGGCTGTTACTAACATCAGAATCCTCAGTGATCTGGACAGCCTCCTGACCTGGTAGCATAACCCTCATCCCCACAGGTTGGCTTGCCTAATTTGTGGGTCAAGTCACATCCCACAGTGCCTTCAAGAGTGTTAATAACATCAGAAGCTTCTTTGATCTGGACATCCCCTAACCAGGTAGTGTAACCACTAGCTACACAAGGTAGTGTCCCAAGTTTCCAAGGCAAGTGGCACCCCAGAGTGACTTTTTTACCAAGACTGACAATTCTACCAGTGCAGCATGATGTACCATTCACTAACCCATCATACCCAATGCTAGTGGCCAGGAAAGGCCAGGGGGAGTGAAAGTTTGGATAAGGAAACATCATGATCTCCATTACAAAAGAACAGGGAAAGGCAGTGAGGGAGAAGAGTGCCATCACTCTGCTGAACTTGACACTTACATGATTCCACTCCAAGTCATAACCTTTGTGGAGCATTGTTTTCATTGACATGCCCCTCATACTGTTGTTGCAGTAGCTCTGTACAGTACCCTCCTGACTAATACTCCATGTCCATCTTCTAACATGACTGTGACAAACTTGACTGTTCTCAACTTAAAGGCAGCAGTGCTCCTCTCCATGGACCGCATATCTGTCTTGTTCGTGCCAACTGCATCTGTTGGTGTTGTGCCTCTATTTTCCGAGAACCTTTCTTTCTCTTCCATCTGGAAGTGTAGCCCTTAGGCCATTCATTTCTTTACAAAACAAAAGTTGCAATACAAATTCAAATTGAAATGTAGCTAAGTTCTTTGGGTGTTCATTCACAAATCTGAACCTTAAGTGACTTCTGGAGAGAAAGAGAGAGAGAGAAAGAGAGAGAGAATAAAAAACTGTTAAGCTGCAAATAACTTGATATGCTTGAGAAACTGTGCTAATGTCCTCAAATTCCACCTTAAGAAAGTCCACACTGGATGATTATCATCTTCCTAGATCCCTGCAAAATGTTTACTACTATACCAGAAAACCACTGGAACTGGCATTAAATAATACCTGACCTGCTAAGTTACCAAAAGTGTGTTTCCTCAGGGAACCTTAGATGGCAGAAAATAACCCTTATGGCAGTCACTACCCACACTCTGTGATAAGCCTCATGCAAGTTACAGTTATCTGAATCTAATGTTGCTAGTGTGAACCCAGATTAATAAATTCTTTAACATTAGTGTATTTACTACTTCATCTAATTTGTTGACATATCTATCTATCTATCTATCTATCTATCTATCTATCTATCTATCTATCTATCTATCTATCTATCTATCTATCTATATGCCTACTTAAATATATCTAAACAGCAAAATATCAACACAAATATAAAAATTGCAAAATGTCAATGAAATCAAAGTTATACTGGGGAAGGGTTTATGCCCTTTCCTCATTGTTGTGCAACCTCAGAGTTGGTATGTGTAATTAGTAGGGAGTATAAAAACATTGACAAAAAGTGGTTCAATTTTCTCAGATTTTTTTCAGTGGTTTTCTATATGGTTAGATTTTATCACATTTGTTAAAGTTTTTCAGGTGGGGGGGGGAGCAATCCCCTGCACCCTTCCCTGCTAATTATATATACCAACTCCAAGGTCTCACAACAGTGGGGGGAGGGCATAAACCCTTCCAGACTATAACTTTGATTTTGTCAATATTTTTGTATTTAGTTATTTTTTAGTTTAGATATTCTGACTGTCGACATTATGCTATTTAGATCATTTGAAGTACACACATATATAAATACATAAGTAAATAGGTAGAGAGATGCAGATGGTATAGACTGATAAACTTCACAAGCATATATATTCCTACCAATAACCTATGCACCTGTGCATTCACAGCTGTATATGAACGACCAATACTGATATTCACCAACAGAAACCAATTAAGGCTACATATGTGACCACAGGGTTCCAACTGATAATAAAATTGATAACAGAATATAAATAAAACTTTCCAGTCATAGGCTTTGAACCCTGTACATACCACACTGAGGGGAAACTCACAGCCATTTACTTTCAATCAGCCTGCTCAGAGCTAGCTATGCTTGAGTTATTAATTATACAAAGACACCTGTTAAATTAATAAGTTCTAATCCAGAAGTTTCAATTATAATTTCATATATATATATATATATATATATATATATATACATATTTTTATATATATATATATATATATATACATATTTTTTTTTTTCCCCCAAGGGAAAACCCTGAATAGTCAAATGTTCATAATATCAGACATCTGTAATGTCAACAGAAGTGACTGAATATGATTGCCTCAGCTGGAATTACTTTGTGGGAGGTAACAGAAAAGTGGGGAGTGGGAATTTGCCCTTACCTCATTGCTATGTGATCTCCAAACTGGTATATATAACTGACCTGGGAAGTGAGGTGCCACATTTCACAACATAGGGGTGCAGGGAGACTTGATCCCTTGCAAAATATGATTTTTTGTTTCTTTTTTTGGTGTTGACTTTCAATATACTAGTAATTCAATATTTTGAAGAAGTACATCTCTCTCTCTCTCTCTCTCTCTATATATATATATATCAGTTTGTCTATCTGTATTTATATCTCTCTCTATATATATATATACATACATATAGATAGATAGATGGATAGATAGATAGATAGATAGATAGATGGATAGATAGATAAACACATACATGTGCTCAGTAACCATTTGAAATGTTGGGACCTGCTAAAGCGAGTCCCAAAATGTGGAGACTGAATGGTAAAAAGATACCGAAAAAGCAAAGAAGACCTCAAGATAACAAAAACTGCTCCGGGGACCTTGCTCCAGTAAAAAAAAAAACAAACAAGAGAATCAAATCCAGGGTACAAGAATTTATTTTATGATGTTTTACGTTTTAAGCTCTGCATACACTTCTTCAGCACAGCTTCAGGAAGTAATAAAACATACAAGTAACTTTTACCTTTTAAATTGTTTTGAAAACAACACAGATGTGAAAATCTCAAAAAAATCATAAAAAAATGATGAATTAACTCATTAAAACTAGAATTATTAATTTTCTAACTAATAGTAAATTCAATAAAATAAACTTATGTTCAATACAAAAGCCATGCACATATATTAAAAATACTAATGAAAATATTTAATAGCAGTACATAGCAGATAACAGAATAATTTAAATAGTGCATGAAAAAGTAGGTAATTGTAAAGGGCTTTGACCTAACAAGACTAAAATCTTATTCAACCCATTTTAATGTCTAAAATATAGGATATGTAAATGTAAGTCATCTAAAGTAGCTCCTTAGTTTTAAAACAGCTGAAATATTACAGTTGTCGTGTAAGTCTGGATTACTAAACGCATCCAGTCTTAACTCCCATTCCACGGTTCTCAGTATCAGTGGTAGTAAGGACAATTTGCGTGACTACTACTTCAATGGCCATAAATGAAAAAAAACTGGGGTTTAAGATTTACGTTAGTGTTTAGCTAATCCTTCCTTCTTATTTCTAATAGCATACATATGCTCATAAACATGATCTCGGACCCTTCGGTCCGTTTTACCAATGTAGAAAGCAAAACAGCAGTCGCAGAAGGTGATGTAAACAATTGATCTACTTTCACAGTTTAAAGGGAACCTAATAAGGTATTTCTTATCCCTAACTGTGAAAGTTTCACCCGCCTTAACCCTGTGACACCAATTACAGAAGCCACAGGGGTACATTCCAGTTCTTTTATTAAAAGAACATTTCCTTCAATAAGTCGCATTCTATATGAAAGTCCCCCAACGTACTGCACATTCTTCCCGCTCTAACAAGTTGACCCTTTACAATAGATCGCTTTTGTTTAAAGGGATGGTTGCTAGAAAAATGAAGGAAAGAATTGCAGTACGTTGATTTTCTATAAATGCTTGAAATAAAGGTGGAGTTTTCAATGTCCTTTACCAATTTTACATCTAAGTAGTCAATTTCAGAATCAGAAAACTTAAAAGTAAATTTAAGAAAACCAATAGTATTATTCAATGTTCCCTTTAAAAAGTAAGAACATATCATCTAGAAATCTTGTATAAAACATGACAAACTGAAATGTTCCTTAATAGGGGATACCCGTTGCACCTTTTGGAAGAACTAATCTTTGAGGTGAATTCTAAAAGGATGAACGGGTTTTATAAACCTATTTTACATCAGGAACCAGGTGTGTCCGGTTGGACACAACTCGTAGCGTCACCCTCAGATGTGGAAGTTAATTTAGAATTAACCTCATCCTGTCCTGCTATATACCGAGATTTTTCTTTAAGTTTTATCACCACTTATAGTTTGAACTCTAAGGAGATCATGACTATTATTCGGAAAAATTGGCAATTTATATCCAGTAATCAGGGTTTAGTTGAGAAACTAAGTTTTTCCCCTACTTTTGTATTTAAAAGAGGCAACAATCTAAAGGAACTATTACAGAGGGATTATACCAACAAAACTTTTAATAAAAGAACTGGAATGTACCCCTGTGGCTTCTGTAATTGGTGTCACAAGGTTAAGGTGGGTGAAACTTTCACAGTTAGGGATAAGAAATACCTTATTAGGTTCCCTTTAAACTGTGAAAGTAGATCAATTGTTTACATCGCCTTCTGCGACTGCTGTTTTGCTTTCTACATTGGTAAAATGGACCGAAGGGTCCAAGATCGTGTTTATGAGCATATGTATGCTATTAGAAATAAGAAGGAAGTGAATGCATTAGCTAAACACGTAATCTTAAACCCGGGCCACAGTTTTTCATTTTTGGCCATTGACCAAGTAGTCACGCAAATTCGTGGGGGTCCTTACTCACTGATACTTGAGAACCGTGAGTTGGAATGGCAGTTAAGACTGGATGCTTTTAGTAATCCAGACTTAAACGACAACTGTAATATTTCAGCTGTTTTAAAACTAAGGAGCTACTTTAGATGACTTACATTTACATATTTCATTCACCTATATTTTAGACATTAAAATGGGTTGAATAAAGATTTAGTCTTGTTAGGTCAAAGCCTTTTACAATTACCTACTTTTCATGCACTATTTAAATTATTCTGTTATTACAGGGGTCTTTTGGACCTGTTTTTTATCTGCTATCAATGTACTGCTATTAAATATTTTCATTAGTATTTTTAATATATGTGCATGGCTTTTGTATTGAACATAAGTTTATTTTGCATTGAATTTACTATTTTTAAGTTAGAAAGAATTAATAATTCTAGTTTTTATTACGAATGAGTTAATTCATCATTTTGGTATGATTTTTTTACTTGAGTATGTGTTGACATCATTTCCTGTGTTTATTTTTATGAGTTGTATTACTTCCTCTGAAGAAGCTACGGCAGAGGCTGTGGCTTAAAACGTCTATTTGATATAAATAAATTTGTTCTTGGCGTTACTGAGCAAGGTTTTTGTTATCTGAATGGTAAAAAGAACAGACTTACATACACTAAGTCTCAGATGCCATTTCCTGGAATATTTCTTTTTCTCTGAGATATGGAAATCCCAGAGTTGTTATATATAAAGTCAGGGTTTGTGGGAGGAGGCCTTGCACCCCGTGCAAAAAGAAGTTTTAAGGAGTAGAGTGATTTCCGAGATTCACTCTTTTCTGGGTTTTCAGTCTTTTTATTTATTTATTTTTTTGGCTTTTCAGATCTCTGCATTTTGAGTGCCAACATTTCAGTAGGGAGTCCACATAAACACACACACATATACACACACTCACACATGTACAACTATACATATACACCCCTGATTACAAACATACTCAGCTCCTTATCTAATGTCTCAGTCTTGCAGTGATTATGAAGAAAGGCGGATCTTGTCCCTTCTTATGGTCTGTTCCTAATAATTTGTGATGTACTGGAGAATCCTAGATGGCTGAGATTTTATAATTAATACGGATGTGAATTTTTGCTTTATAAATATCACTAAACCTTATATATCTTACCCATGCCTTTCAGGTGTACCTCATCATGAAAAACATTTTCCACTTTTGACTCTTAACAAAGGCCGTGTTCCTCAATGTTCAACATTGAAAGGCTGTGTACACATTTAGTATTAACAATTATTTAACTGATATCCATGGTAAATAATGGGTCTATATTAGATAAGCAAATGCTTAAACAAGCGAACGCTGATTGATCGACCTTATTTTAGCGAATGTTAAAAATATCGAAGCAACAGAAACTCAAATTTTTTCCTAGGGAAGGAATTCAGTTGCCTGTTTCTGTTGCTTCGGTATTTTCAGTGCTGTGGTGGAAAGTTACAGGTCAGATTCAGGTAAGTGAGCGATTGTGTGGATGTGAGTGTTAGGGTAGGTTAGGTGAGTTAGGGTTAGGGAGCAGATGAGGTGAGTGTGCGATAGTGACGGACCTTAGGGTTAGGGTTCGGGTTAAGGTAAGTGGATAGCTAGTGGTGTGTGCATAGTTTAGTGTAGGGTTAGATATCAGATTTTAGGTGTATGTGTGTGGATTTCTGTTTGTTTGGTGTGCTTGTGTTGTGTGTATGTGTTTTGGATCAGCGAGATTGTAAACTTTCGCTTACATAAGGTCGATCAATCAGCGTTCGCTTTTTTAAGCGTTCGCTGATCTAATATAGACCCTAAATAATAGTAAGACAAATTAATTCATCAAAACAATACTTTAAAAGTATAAAATAACATATTTAACCATACTGGGGTTTCCTAATTGAAGTTATTAGTACATAATAGAGTTTTAGCTTCTTTTACTTCAGAAAATACAAGATATTTTGTATTCTGTTATTCAGTCAATTTTTCAGATAATTGTACTAAGAGTACTTAGTTTATTATGCTTAACTCTAGGTTTGACCCTGATCTGGTCAGAAGGTATTAATAGCTATGTATGAAACCACATAAGATGTGCTCTTAAGCCTTTGGGAAAGTTTGATAGTGCTCCTAAAATTCTATTAGCATGCTCTCACTGAACAGCCAGAGCTAATTTATGTAAAACATCCTTTGGGAAAGTTTGATTGGTGCTCTTAAAATGCCAGCAGGCAGTGAACCCTCCTCCCCAACCCTCATTAATGATTGAAACACTCTGACAGAAGATGGCTGTCCTTGATCTAAGTTTTTATACTGAGTCTGGATGTTAAGATGCAGTTTCTACAGATTAAGTCACTAAATGTTACTAGGAAATGCATTAAATTTCTAATCTAGTGTGTATCTGTTGGGAGGTAGACTTAAATGTAAAATCTAAGATAATAAAGTTGTATGATTGTATTAATACATGGTCTGTTGCATATGATGGTACTAATCTTATCTCCTTTTTTCTCTCATCACAACTCTTATCTCTGCTTTTTTATTTTCCTTATTTTTATTTTATTTTATAAATAATTTTATTTTTATTTTATTGTTGCAATTTTTTTGTTATATTTATGTTATTTAATTTATTTTTTATTGTCTTTTTTCATTTGTATTATGTGTTGTCAAAATGTGCTCATGTCATTCATGTGTACCACATCACTAAATGCTCCACAGCAAAGCAAAGTAGACCAGCCCCATTGGATCAGCCTGCCCCTGCTCCACTCGCTGCAGCACCAATTCCCAGCACATCTGGCAGCTAACTTGGCAGCACTGCCTTTGCTGCCCTGGCATTACCAGCACCCTCAGGTAGTCATACCCTGGGGGCTGGTCCAGAGGTACCCTCTGGGAGCAGTGGTGGAGGTTGTGATTTCATCACCTGCAGTGAGTTGACAAGGATGGTGTCTAGGGTGGTGCACCACACCACTGGTGTTTGCCTATGCTGGCTGGAGAGCCTGCTCTTTCTCATTTTGCATACTAGAAGGAGGAGGAGATGTCAAGCACTTCAGCCACCTTCAGAGTAAGGTAACAGTGATGACAGTCCAGTGGGTGACATTTCTCTCTCTCTGAAATAAAAAATAAATTGGCACCTGTCTGACAAAAAAATATATACATATCCCATACATATATCTCCATTTCGCACTTGTCTTCTTGACATACTTGATTCGATCCAATTGGCTATACAACAATATTACTTTGTGGACACCTCTCTCTCTCTCTCTCTCTTGAGGTGACAGTCTAAATTCAGTTAATATTCTACAAATATTTTCAATTTACACTGTTAAAAAATGGATAGCTATGGTGTTTTCTTATCTCCTTCAGCACATTTATGCCTGCCTTTCCCTTTA
Source organism: Protopterus annectens (assembly GCF_019279795.1). Lineage (NCBI taxonomy): Eukaryota > Metazoa > Chordata > Ceratodontiformes > Protopteridae > Protopterus > Protopterus annectens. The sequence goes on from NC_056733.1 coordinate 1,678,807,398, forward strand.
TTCTTCCCCTGTTTGCTCCCCATTTCACCACTTTCTTATCTGCCCCATTTTTTCCATTTTAATCTAGTCAAAAAACAGAATGACACACAACACAATTAAGCTGTTGCAAAAGCAGTGGATCCCTTCACATTTTGGGCTCCCTGTTGGCACGGAGGTGTGCATCACACATCCAGAGCCTTTGACACTATCCTCAATTCATGTCTCTTAGTGAAGATCTCCCATCTGGGAATTAGGCAATACAGTACTAGACGGATAGCCAACTGGGTCACCAACAGAACACGCACCCTCAAAGTTGGGGACTCCACCCCCAACACTAGTCCACTTACCAGTGGAATACCACAAGGATCTGTTTTGGGCCCTCAGTTGTTTGGAATCTACTTCCCTGAAGCACGGGTAACAGTAGATGGTCTGTGGTTTGCCAAGTTTGCAGATGACTGTCAACTGAATGCACTCATATAGAGTAACACACAGGACTTCAGGGATCATAAACAAAGTAAAAGAAAGGCAGCTTCATTTCAGTTCAGTTCTTAGAATCAAGATATTTTATTTGGTAAGCGCTTTCATGGGAATAGCTCCCACTTCTTCAGACCATTTAATAAAATACATTTAAAACCACTCCATTTATATAGTGATATATATATATATATATATATATATATATATATATATATATATATAATTAGTATCAATCAAATCATGACCACACCACTGATTAAGGTTCCCTATATAAATGGAACTGAACTGAAGCTGCCTTTCTCTTACACTGTTTATGATCCCTGAAGTCCTGTGTGTTGTATGCTGCTATTTCATTTGGGGTCATTTAACTCGAGCTGCATTCCTATTTTTTGTGTGTGGGTTACTCATATAGAATACCCTAATGATGATAATGCATTACAGAAGGGGCTGACACAGACAAATGATTGGTTCCAAACTCATGGACTGAACCATAAAGCAAGCAATGCCTCATTTCCCCATTGGGCAATGAAGTACCCCTGCTAATTATAATATACATAGCACTGCTCTAAGCTAAAACATAGTGTTGTGAGGCTTGGGAACACATGTTGATAGCAATCTACACTTTCATCACTATGTGTCTATAGTGGTGAGATACACATTCTGCATTGCACACCTCATTCAAATGGACATCACATCCAAGACCAGGGAGGCCATAGCTGTGCTGTACTCTTCCCTTATCAGACCACTAATTGCATACAATGGTCCCTTCAGTCTGTACCTCACCAGACACTTGCAGCAATTGGAGGAGACACAGTGGTTTGTGACTCAGAGAATCCAGGGCCTCCAAGCATGATATATGTGGAAAGACTGAAATACCTGTCACTATACTCACTATCATGCAGGCTGCTGAGAGGTGACCTATACCTGACCTACAGAGCAGTATCAGACCCTGCCCTACTGCAAATGCTAAACATCTGCAAAAAAATGGGACACAAATAACTTGCTCCAGGGATCTCAACTAGCCTGTAATATAATCAGAATATGTTGGGAACACAGATATACCACCCAGAAATTCACACTCCTCTGTAGTAGGCTCACAATGTGTGTGAAGAATGTGCTCCTCAATGATGCTGTTCAACCTTGACAACTGGTTGGATGATTGTAAAGTCACCTCTGGGATGGCACCTATGTCTCTCGTGGAAATGGCCAGTTGGTGCTGCTCACATAATTGCTCTGCTAACAATGACCTTTTAACTATGCTCAGTAAGGGTACCTGTGTTTTTAAGCAGATAGGCTTGCAAATACCCTAGGGCCATTAGGCTAGTTGCCTCCTATGACCTATGAAGCCATGAAGCTATGCAGGCTTCCCAACCTCTTGTCTCCCAGATGGCCTCCTGATGTCATATTTCATAAGTTGACCTGCACTCGTGTAAAAATCAGACTTGTGCTGTGGTGCTTGCATAAAGTGCTATGTTCTGTAGCTCTGTAGCTTGTGTACTTAGGTAGCGGTTCTGTTCTCACTGAGTCAACTTGTCGTGTGTGTGTGTGTGTGTGTGTGTGTGTGTGTGTGTGTGTGTGTGTGTGTGTGCGTGTGTGTGTGTGTGTGTGTGTGTGTGTGTGTGTGTGTGTGTGTGTGTGTATGTGTGTTTGTCAAGACAGAAGAGCAGAAGTATGTATCTAACAGTTATTGCTCTAATGTCATAGATTGACAGTATTTTGATACTTGCACATGCCTACACATCCATTTCATGCAAGCCTCCCAAACTCATCTCCCAAATGGCCTGCTGATGTCATCTACTATAAATTGAACTGCACTCTTGTAAAAATAAAGCTTGTGCCGTGGCACTTGCATAAAGTACTGTGTTGTGTAGCCTGCGTATCTTAGATGGGTAGGGGTTCTGTTCACACTGTAGTCAACTTAGTGCATTTGTCTAGACAGAAGATCAGAAGTGCGTATCCTGCAGTTACTACTCTAATGCCATGGACTGACAGTATTCTGATACTTGGACATGCCTACACATCCATTTCAGGCCTCCCAACCTGTTGTCTCCCACATGGCCTGCCAATATCATCTGCTATAAGTTGATCTGCACTCTTACAAAAATCAGACTTGTGCCGTGGAATTTGCGTAAAGTACTGTGTCCTTTAGTCTGTTTATCTTAGATGGGTAAGGTTTCTGTTCTCATTGCAGTCAATTTTGTGTGTGCCTAGCAGAAGAGCAGAAGTGTGTATCCTACAGTAATTACTCCAATGCCATATTTTGAAACTTGCACATGCCTATTCTTGCTTGACATTACAGACAACATTTTACACCAGCATGTGGGACACTCTTACCATATTGTCCTTAACAGACAGACACTGTTGATGTCATCAGCTATAAAGTGTTGTCTGAGGCACTCCAAGTTGGACTTGTGCCATGACACTTGTGTAAAGTACTGATTTCTGTAGTCTGTGTTCTCAGATAGGTAGGGCTTCTATCCTGACTGCAGTCAACTGTGTGTGTGTGTGTGTGTGTGTGTGTGTGTGTGTGTGTGCGAGTGAGAGTGTGTCTGTGTGCATGTTTGTGTGTGTTTATGCACTCTTGCTTGACATTACAGATAGCATCTTCCACCACCATGTGTATTAGCTTATTCTCCATCACAGACACTGCTATGTTATCACCTATATCAGATTTGTGGATATGCAGTGCTGTCACCAGGGAAGGGTCAGAGTCTGGCCTGGAAGCCAGGCAGATATCACCTTATCCTAGGTGAGGCAGATTACAGTGACATGGCTTTTAATCTATATGCATACATCATGGCATGGTTTGTAGGCACTGTGTTTTGTTGATGAGAAAGTCCTGTGATCTCTCCAGCTGCTGCATGCGTCTGGTGAGATACATGCAAAAGAGAGCATTATACTCTATTAGTGTTCTGATGAGGTTTGAGTACAGTGCTGTCATGCAATCCTAAGATCTCAATATGATGGCATAACTTATGATGTGCACAACAAAGACTTTCAATGGCAGTGTGGACACATGGTGGTTGAAGTTCACATTGCTATCTACATGTGTTCGCAGTGCTTGCTTCACTAGGTTTCAGCATAGCAGGGCTTTTGTCAATGCTGTGATTAACATGGAATTCCCCTTTTCAGGTAGACAACATAAAAAACACATTTTTGCATTTATTTGTAGTTCTTGTGCCTTTGTCACCAATCACTTGTCTGTGTAACCTCCTCCACCTATAATATGTTATCATCATTGGTGGACTCAGTGATTGCACCCAATATGCAAAAATCAGCAAACATGGTAAGCCAAAGGCCATATACTTTAGCCTGAACTTTCAAGAAATAGAGCCCAAACAGTAAACAGACAAGCACAGATACCTGGGGCTTGCCAGTGGTAACAGCTCTACTGGTACAAGTTGATTCAACAACTTTCACAGTATCAGTGAGCCAATTGGTTACCCATCTAATGACATAGGGATCCATCCCTAGCTGGGAAGGTTTTTCAATGTTTCCTGCATGTGGGATTGTGTCAAAACCCTAGGCCAGATAACAATAGACAGTATGCACTACAGGTCACCTATGGTGTGACTCATGGACATACACCTTTCTGATATGGTTGAATCTGCACCTCAACACATACTCCACATGTGCCATGTTCCAGTAGAATGGTATACATCAACATGCACCCATCTGAGTTGGGGGAAGCACCTGACGCATACATGTATAGAGACATCCTGACTCCCCTCATCTGTGAAGTAGACCAACATGTCATCATGGATCTCTTCTAAATGGACACTAGTAATATTCCAGTTGTGTGCAGCAGACTTGTGAGAGGTCATCGAGGGCATGCATGATGACAAAAATATCCTGTGGAAGTTGACCAGGTCAAGGTATTTGATACAAATCTACACTGAGGTATTCAATCAACACTGTCATATGGGGCCATAAAAAGCTATATCACCAACTGGGTAGACCAGTGTATCACATATATCAGAGCTGTCTGCTAGGCCCTTTTCTGTCCATTATTTAAGTGAAACACACAAAGACATACTCGGAGGCTCTGAGTAAAAATTTACCTAAACAGCAGAGGCCTCCAAAGCAGACACCCAAACAACTGCTACCTCAAGACACCCCACAAGCAACACATAAACCACAAAAGCAGTGTGCAAAGCAGTCACAGCCCTTAAGGCCAAATACAACACCAAACATACTTGTCATAGGTGACTCCATAGTCAGACACACTGACGTCCCACTCACCAGGCTGAACAAGGAGAGGGTCACAGTAAGCTGCCTATCGGGCGCTAGAATCCGCCACATAACACAAGCACTGGTCACTCCACGGCAAGTACAAATATGACACAGTCATTGTCCATGCTGGTGTGAACGACCTGAGACGATACCTCCCTGGACTACATGAAAAGAGACATAGAGGAGCTCTCTGATTATGTAGCCCAGGCAGGTATGACCCTAACCCTGAGCAGTATCCTTCCTTCACCAAGAATGATGCCACAATATAGAGACAAGATGATCAGCTTTAACAATTGGCTTAATGTCTGGTGTCATTCAAAGGGGATCCAGTGTCTGTCTGCCTGGGATGACATGCTTGACAAGCCACGCTGCTTCACAAGGGACGGCTTGCACCTGTCACCCCTGGGATTCCGGATATTGGCTAAGGCTCTTGCCACCCCATAGTGCCTTTTTAGGCAAGGCTCAAATTCTAAACCTACCACCCTAGAAAACAAAAATGGGAAGAAACTGAGGGTAATGCTGCTCAATGCCAGAAGTCTAAATCTCAAAATGCACGCACTGAGGCCCTTCTCAGTATGGAGAACATCGATGTCTGTGCTGTAACTGAAACCTGGTTCAAGGCTCCTGAGAGCACCCCGCACTATTAGGTTTTACCTCATATCATGCGTTCCGCCCCAAAACCCAGACCACACCACAAAGGAGGGGTGTATCCATATTCATAAAGGATACCCACACCACCAGGTTGGTGGCAACGCATAAGCTTCGAAACCATCCAGGTGCAACTAACCATAGGCAAAACTGCTCTACAAATTGTAGCATGCTACAGGCCACCCTCTCAAACTCAGGAACCCCACACAGCCTTCCTGAAGACACTGGAGGGTATAAATGTATCTCCAAACACCATCATATTGGGTGACTTCAACTACCCGAATATAGACTGGGAACATTACTCAAGCCCTAACTTTCTAGCCCAACGGTTCCTGGAGTTCATAAATTCAAATGCCATGGAACAGCTAGTCACTGTTCCCATGAGAGGAGAAAATATACTAGATCTCATTGTCACAAACATGGGGACAAAATGCTCCACACCGAAGTATATCCCTCATTGGTGAGATCTGATCATAAACTAATCTCACTGGAAATCCACATCCCGCCCCCCACCCCAAACAAAAAAGACCATAGTGAAGAACTTCTCTAAAGCAAACTTCACACTACTCAAGACTGGTGTGGTATCCTTCAAGGCCCCTGAGCCAGTGGAAACCACAACCCAAGCTGCGGAAGCCCTTACAAATGCCTTCTATGAACACCTCCAGGACTGCATGGATCAGGCAATCCCAAATTAAAGGGCAAACGTCCAGTCTGGTGGACCCCAGCCATTAACAAACTTTACAATAAGAGGAGAAAGCTATTACATGATAGAACAAAATCCATAAAAGGGAAGTCACCCCTGATCATTATTAGTAAAAAAATACGAGCACTCATAAAATCAACTAAGGCCAATTTTGAGAGAAAAATTGCCATGGATTCAAAGGACAATCATAAGGCCTTTTTCAGCTATGTTAGGAACCTGGGTGGAAACTCCCAGATATGCTCAGAATTATTCCAAAATGATACAAAAATCACTGAACCCACAGACATTGCCAACATACTGGCAGACAGGTTCAGTGCAAACTTCACCCCACACTCCCATCCCTAAAGGAGAGAGAACTATTCCAACCGAGTGTAGCCTCCCGGACATCTCAAATGCGCAGGTGAAAGCTGCTCTCTAAGCTAAAAACACAGCATCAATGGGACCGATGTGTCCCTGGCTGTGTGCTACATGAGCTAAATGAGGAATTAAACCGCATAAGGCAGCTGTTTAATCTCAGCCTTACCACAGGATACGTGCCCAAGGAGTGGCGACGGCAACTGTGGTCCCACTCCACAAAGGCGGCACCTCTACGACCCTGGTAATTACCACCCCATAAGCTTAACAAGTCTAGTCTGCAAAGCTATGGAGAGGATCATAATGGAGCTCATAAACAAAGATATAGGGACTTGCAGACATTGGACCGACCCAGTTTGGCTTTGTCAAGGGAAGATCATGCCTTTTGAACTTGGTCGACTTCTTTGAAACAGTCACCAAGGCCATTGATGAGGGAAAGGCAGTCCATACAGCCTACCTTGACCTTGCAAAGGAGCGACACAATACCCCACTCGGTATTGTAGAAAAACTTACCAGCTTAAATGTAAACCCATATGTCACAAGATGGGTTGCAAACTGGCTTAAGGACAGAACCCACAGGGTTAGAGTTGCTGGCGCTGTGTCAGACTCCAAGCCGGTCACAAGTGGTGTCCCACAGGGCTCGGTCCTTGGCCCCCTATTGTTTGGCATCTACTTCTCAGAAGTACAGGCCAACATGGGAGGACTTTGGCTGACAAAGTTTGCAGACGACTGCAAACTGGGGGCCATAGTGGAAAGTGCATCGGACACGGATATCCTTCAGAAGGGACTCACGGAAACAGATAGCTGGTGCCAGAGCCATGGCCTGAAGTTAAACGCCAAAAATGTATAGTCATACATACCCTTCGGGATAAACAAGGTAACCCCAAGCTACCATATAGGTGGCAATCCACTAAGCACAGAAGAGGTTATCAGGGACCTGGGGACCCAGGTTGACAGTGGCCTTTCTTTTGACACTCACATTGCTAAAGTGGTTAGAAAGACCTTCTACATTGCCCACCTGATCATGAAGGGATTCACATCCAGATCTAGTGAGGTCATTGTTCCCCTGTACTCTTCACTTATCAGACCAATGATCGAGTACAATGCCCCATTCGGGATGTATCTCACCCGACATCTGCAGCAATTGGAGAGACCCCAAAAGTTCCTCACCAAAAGGGACTCCAAAATCTGTCATATGCTGCCAGATTGAAGAAACTCCAGCTCTATTCAGTCGCATACCGTCTGCTCAGAGGTGACATGTGCCTGACATACAAGGCCATGTCCAACCCGGAATTAATGGACATGCTCCATCTCAAAAAATCCACCAAAACCACTAGAGCAAGCGACTTAAACCTTAGCACGGATATAAATAGGACATGCTGGAGGGATAGATTTATCACCAGAGACTCCTATGCTGTGGAATAAAATTCCGTCCATGTGAGGCAGAGCACCTCGCTGACTCTGTTCAAGAGAAATCTAGACCTGTGGATGGGAGATCGAGGGTTTACCCTGAATCATCTCTGTGTCACTGCTGGACAGAGGCACAACAAACTAATGGGCACAGTATTTTTTTCATATAAGGGTGTATGAACAAAATTTGGGCTAGGCTTATAAATGCCTTAGGGCAGATAGCCTAGTATAAACCTATGAACCTATGAACCTATGAACCATAGTTCATATACACACCCTGGGTGCAAACAGCAGCCTGAAGGCCTACAGATTGTGGTCAGTCATTGACTACAGCTGTGATGTTAGTATAATACAGACAGTATCGACACATATCAAATATTGCTGCCACAGCCATGACAACACCTGCAATGACAACAAAACATGATGGGATTTGTTAAACAAGTACAGACACGCACAATCCAAATATAACGTAGACATTACATTCTATAATCAGACCAATAGGTATATGACCCATGTCCTGGGGTAGATGGTAAGTGGAACATCCACCAACATGTTGTCACAGTGATGACTATTCCCTTGAATGTTACACAATTACTGGCATTCCTCTTAACTGCCCAAATTTGTGCAGAATGTCCAGATTTTTGCCTCATATTTTTAGTCTGTTCCTCATAAAATTTGTAGTTTTCTGCCAAATTATTGAAGACTGAAGTCACTAAATAATAACAGACCTTTGAGTTTCAGACTTCATATCACTCAAAAAAAGCCAATAATTGAAAACATATTACTTTTTAAGTTTGTAAGAGCAATACTTAAAAATGTTCCCTATTTTTGGGCCACTCTTCCCCAATTCTTTTTGACTTTGTCCAGATTTCTTGTGCTAAGAGGTCAAAAGGTATGAGTACTGGGTATATGAAGTACAATCACATCAGAGGCCAGAATGCCTTCATAATTCCCAGCCCTCATCACACCAATAACTGAGTGCAATGTACTCTTCTTCATGTACCTCCCTTCATATCTTCCAGTGATGTGCAACTGAAATGTACCACCTTTGTCACAGTGAGCTATGACACAGCTTATTGGCCATACCTAGGTATTCTTTTTGTGGAATATACATACATAGGTATTTGACAACATTAATGGCATGTATATTTTTATTTATTTATTACATTTTATTGATCGGGAATGTCCGACTGGGCCAGAGGCCCATTTTCAGCTGAGGCCCGGAGAAAAAAGCTCCACATAAAATACAATCTTCTTCTTCTTCTTCTTCTGCTTTCAGCTTTTCCCAGTTAGGGGTCACCACAGCAGATCACCCGTCTGCTGATGATTGGCAGTGGAGTTTTATGGTGTGAAGTTGTCAGCCCAGCATCCAACCTTCCACAGAAGGCTCACACACACACACATGCAATCACACCTAAGGCCAATTTAGAGTATAAACCAAAAACACACGAAAGTCACCACACGTCAGGATTTTAATGAAGCTTTCAGGTCTACACCCTTCCTCAGCATATAAAAATACATCCATTCATTACTTTTAAATAGAGGATTAATTCTATCACATGATTAAGCCAGCCATACAACACTTGAAGGAAACATAATCAATTAACATATCTAAAACATTATCTAAAATCTAACTTTTCAAAACCATTCATTAGTAAAAATATTATTATGAATACATGATGAAATTTATATATGCAATATAAAATATATAAAAAATATATAGAAAATAACAGGGCTACAAACATTCAAAGGTATTGTTTTTGCCTTCTTAACACCTCCAGCAGATGTTACAATGCCAGGACAGTGTGTGTGGTACCCTCATAGATTGTGGATGTATCATATGTTGTTTTGTGTGTGTGTGCAGCTCATCTTATCAAAATCACATATGTTATGGGTTTTATACTAACAGCACTATTAAGACCAGGTGGTTAGTTCTTTTAATGTTTTTATAGCCCCCTTACCTGTGCCCATCCAGGGCCTCCTTTGTTGAGAGAGTACTCATCTTCATATCTGCTTGTAAGCTTCACACTATCCATTCATATTCCCTTGTCTGTAGATAATTACCTAAATCTCCTCTTCAGTATTTATGTAAGGATGCTTATCTCACACAGACATCTTCCCAGTTGTTACGTCACCTTGTGTGACAGTCACATAAAACGCATCCACTGTACAGTCCACACTGTACCATATAGATATGTGATTGTTGTTGCTGTTACAAACATCTTACATTGATCTGCCCTCTTCTGCTGTACGTTAGGTAGTTTCACCTGTCCTCTTTCCATGTGTTCACTTTTACAATTCATCTGTGTGTCCTTATTCAAACACACACACTTCCCCTGAGTGCTCATTTTACATGGCAGTCCATGTCCCATTATAGATCATTTATACAGCTTCATTACAGAATGTCAGGAATGGGATATGACAATACTCTGCACTGTAGCACTGTCCTGTACTATGGATCATAAACTTTGCATTCATACCTCTCAGCTGTCCAGATATTCCCAGAATATCCATATGTGCTCCATATCCAATTTGTGGCTTTCTGACATATCACTGGGATGACCTCAGGACTGATGTGACTCAATATTACATATGTTTGCGTTCATACCTCTCAATGTTCCTGATTTGTGCAGAATGTCCAGCTTCTGTTCATATTTTTGATCTTTTCCTCATAACATTTTGGTTTTCTGTAAAATCATTGGCAAGTCATTGTGGATTGAAGTCAGAAAATAATGACAGACATTTGGGATTTAAACGTCATGCTCTTCAGAAAACTCAAGCTACTTTAAAACCTGTGATTCTATCAACTTTCTATAGCTGTAAGAGCAATATTATAATCTGTCGCTATTTTTGGCCCTGTGGTACCCCATTATTTATGGCTTTGTCCAGATTTCTTGCTCTAAGAGATTGAGAGGTATGTTTGAGTTTCATTCTAACATATTTGTATGCAACATCTATGTCACATATGTCCCTTTTTCTGGGTAATTGTCCGCACATTGTGTTGGCCTTTGAGCAGATGTGTTGAACTAACAGATTTAGAGCTATCTGTTAAGCCTTGGTGATCATTGTGTGTGGACCTTAGGTGGTCTTCTTTAAATAGAATTGCTATCTGCGTTCACTTACATGGTTTCCTGGCCAGCAACACTGTTGCCAGTGACAAAACCTTGCTTAGATGTGATGCGCGGCATGAATATGTGTTGCACTGTGGTGATCGCTGCCACTCGCTGCACACCACCACATACACATGTAAACTCCATGTAGGCTTCACATGGACTGTACATGGAATTTATTGAATCTCTTTGAGTGTTTAACTTATCATAATCATGACAACCCACACCTAACTGTCTGCCATATGTCTTGCCTTACAAATGAGCAGAGGAGGTAAACACTTCACCTATTTATGCCAACTCCATGGATCAGAAGGACTATCCCTGACTATGCCACAGGTGACCTAAATTTGATTAGCTACATTTGTGCCTGCAAGATCCATATGATCGGAATGAGAGTAAATATCCATTATCAGCTCCATTAGTCCAGGGGCAAGGATTGGGGAAGTGTCTCTGGCTCACAACATGGTTAAATCCTGATGATAGCTGAGTCTCAAGCTGCCCAAGGATGCATTGAAATTTGTACAGTCGTACTATGCAAGTAAGGAGAAACTGTCATGGCAGAGTTGTGCCTCCAATTGGAAGGCAGCTAGTGTGTCCTAGTAGGAGCTTCCAAGTGGGTTGTTTGTGCTCAAAAGGAGAGAGAATAGGCCATCATCAAGGACAAGCAAGCTGATCTGTCCATACCATGCAACTCTAATATTTTCACATCTAAATCAAACTATCAAGGTCACACAGCTTTGCATAGTTAGGAAACAGTTTTCTACTGCCTTTAGATAAAACCTAGAATTTGAATTTTTCACATTATTCTTGAGTCTCTCCCTCTCATCCTGTTGTTTTCTCTCATCTTGCTCATTCTCCCTTTTCAACATCACAAGCTGTTTCATTTTCTCAGCTATCTCATTACTTGGATGCTTAATCCCAGACCCCATCTCTAGCATCTTTAATTCCAACTGAGTTATGAGATCATCTGGGGTGATAATGTGTTCCTTTGTTGCATGACCTGTATATGCAATCACTTTTTGACTGTCTCCAGTATCACAGGGTTGCTTTTCTGTTGCAAACAATGCCAGGTATCATATCATCTTATAAGATTACCATGGTTTACACTCTTCAGTCAGGTGTGGCACTGGTATTTTCCCATATTCCACAGAACTCAATGTATCCTATTTTCTAATCACACAGACTTAAAAAAGGAGGTAATAAAATAACTACTTTGCAAGACGTGTCACTGCACACATGCATTGTGTCTACAACAGTATCTACACTTTTTGGTCAACAAAACTGTTTTACAAGCTGAGCAAGTTCAATTCGCAAAACCTAAGCACTGTCTGTCAATCAACATGTGAGTTTGGCCTTCAACTCTCAAAGTTCTGCTATCAATAACTGTGTGTAAAAATATATATGAAGGGTTTGAATTACACCAAAGGTGCCAGTTAATGTACAAAGGGCAACAAGCCTTGAGGGTATATCGTAAATGTGCACTACTGCCTTGTCTACTATTCAAGCTTTGCCACAATAATTTGAGCTTAACATTGTAGGACTATAGTTTGCAACTACAATCAGTGGCTCCCCAAGACTTCAGAAACTTCAAATGGATCCAGTCACCACCCAGTTAAAACTTGGACATAATTAGCTTACATACACATTCGCACAATATTTTCTCAGAGGAGGTGGGGAGAAGCCATCCAACCCTAACATCCTCTGTTGCCAAGTTTATGAAACATTGATACTAGTTTGTTAAAATTAAGAAAACATGAACAGTTCTTACTGTTTACCCTTAATATAGGTGAACCTTTAATGTTTTAAATGGTAGCAATTACCTATAATCAGCATTTCTTCTTAGGGCAAACACCACTCAGTCTCTGGTGTAAGTAAAATGCATAGACCATTAATATGGCAAGTAAAATTTCAGACACAAATATTTATTACTTTTGAAATAAATATGTAAACAGTATAGAACTTGCAGAAGGAATTGAAAATAAAATTTCAAACTAACATGAAATGCTCAGAAGAGTCTAAACTCTCAATGACAAGCTATGTGCTGCCAGAAAAAGATATGCTCTGTCCTTATGCAATCTTATCGTAAAAAAAACAATAATTTCTTTATCTTTTTTAATTAAGAATCAGTTATTTTGTTTAAAGATCCCCAGACAAGATTTCCTGTGACTTTAGCTTGAATTTTAGAGGGTGTGTCTTTGTTTTCAAAGTAGCATACTTCTAGAGCGGGAGCACAATTCTAACAAGCTGCTGTCCAAATAAGATCTTTATGTGACCAAGTGCAACAGCTTCCAAAGAGTATTAGATCATACTGTACATATTGCATAACTGAGAAGAGGGAATGGTATTATTTTTAAATTTCACCATATTTCCACAGTACACATTTTCAATATACACAGATTTACATATTTATTTGGAATGTTACACGGTTAATATACATTTTCTTAATTCAGTTTTAAAGCAGCCACATTTATTTTCTTGCACTTTATACTATTGTAGCCACTCCCCTATTTTCTCCTCCTATCAGTATTCTATTCATCATCAAAGGCTGCTCCACTGATCACAGCCCACTTATTCTCATTTACCTCCTATCACAACTAGCTATAATTTGTCCCAAAACTAATAGGCTTCACCCTATGCTAACATCCAGTAAAACAGTAGTAATTACTCTGCTTCCACTGCTGCTTAGTCTTTATCTACTTACTGCCTATAAAACCCAATATTACCATGGATTTTACTACCCAAAAGATCAAACTACCTCCCATAACTTCTCAATTAAACCAGTTCATCTAAACATCCCCATCATAGTTAACCACTCATCCCCTTTCATGTTCCACACTGTCAGAACCCAAAATACCAATCCCAAGAATAAACAACATACTAAACTTTTATACAAAATCCTAAAGCTCATAATTCAGCTTCACTACAATCTTATAATAGATGGGGACATTCATCCCAACCCTGGCCCATCCTTATCCAATGACAATAACACTCATGACATCGACACCACCAATATGCCACTCCTAAACAGTTCCACTAATTCTCTCCTAACCTTTCACTTAAACATTAGAAGCTTGAATAATACAGTTCACAACCTGCATGCCCTTTTAGCTGCTGTGTCTTAAAGAAACCTGGCTAAAACCTACTATATCAGATAATGAGGTTTTACCTTCTGGATATAACATACACCGAGCTGACCATCCTACTAAGAAGGGAGGTGGGATAGCAGTCCTGTATAAAAACACACTAACTGCTAATAGAGATTCCATACAACAGCTCTGATTTAATAATGCAGAAATCCTCACTACCAAACTTCAAATTAATAATAACAGATCCATGAACATTATCTGCATTTACATTCTCCAAGGTAATAATATAAGCACACTAGAAGATATTATCCACTGGTTATCCACTACCTATCCCCAAGAAACCATTGTCTTTGGTGACTTTAATATTGACTGCCATACATGCTCAGCTGAATCCCCGGTCAATCACATAAATCTATTTGGTTTCACACAATTAATCTCCACTCCTACAAGGATTAGCAAACCCCCTAACAGAGCCAGCATTTTAGATTGGATAGTACTCAATCACTACCCCCATTTCTATAAATCTGGGATCCGCCCTGAGTATCTCAGTGATCACTCTCTAACTTACATTATTAAGCTTAAAGTTGAAAATCCCTTTCTGACAACATACAAAACCATCTGAAATAATAAAAACTTCAATCCCATCAAATTACATAATGAACTCAAATCACTTAATTGGTCAGTCCAAAAAAAATCTACTACTAGAAGAAGCTGTAAAATTCTTCAGCACTAAATTCCTGAGCATCCTTAACTCCCATGCTCCTGAATGCACTATTCAAACTAAAAGTAATACTGCACCATGGCTTACTAAGGAAACCAAGTCAAAGATCAAACTTAGAAATAAAACATGGGACAACTGGTGTGCAACTAAATCTCGTCTAGACCAGCTGACATTCATCAACTTAGGAATTGCACTAAACAATCCATCCTAATAGACAAATAAATCTACTACCTCAGCCTTCAACAAAAACACCTGAACAATCCTCAAAAGTTCTGGACAGGTATTAATCAACTTCTTCAACCAGGAGAAAACCTCACTCCATCTCCTTCCAATTCCACTCAAAACCCACCAGAAGACATTGCTAGTGCCTTCAATAATTTTTTTCACAGAAACTATAAAGTGCCTAGCCAACCTACTCACTCGTGCATGCTCTAATGCTACCTCTAACCCATCCACTACATATCCCCTCATTAACTTCCAACCCCTGTCTCTACCAATCTTATCCGATCCCTAAAGAAAAAATTAAAATGAGTCACCCTATCTGCAGACGTCCTCCCTGCTGATTATCTGCAAAAAGCTGCAGATGCCATAGCATACCCCATCTCTATCCTAATAAACAGAACCCTGACAAAAAGTACTATTCCCACTCCACAAAGGGGGGAGTTCACCTGAACTGCCCAGTTATAGACCCATAGCCATTCTCTCACCATTGGCCAAAGTTATGGTGAAGTGCATTACTAAACAACTAATGTACTATCTTACTGAGAACAATCTGTTGGCAAATTCTCAACAAGGCTGTAGGCCAAATCACAGTACCACATCCACTCTTGCCTCTTTCAACAATGCTATAAACCAAAATCGGAATAATAATATGCTATCCTCAGCCCTATTTCTAGACCTTTCAAAGGCCTTCAATATGGTTAATCATCAACTACTTAACTACTCTCTAAAAATACATTTCCATGGATGACCATGCCTTTCAATGGTTCACATCCTATCCTAGTGGAAGAAAACAGGCTGTATTATGGCGGGACAAATTGTCCTCTCTGTTTCCTCGTACCCTAGAAGTCCCACAAGGCTCTATTTTAGGTCCACTACTCTTCTCTATTTTCATCAATAACCTTCACACCTTCATCCCTGAAGCCCACTGCATCCAATATGCGGATGATTCCACTCTGATCTGTTCTGCCTCCACTCCATCTGACTTGCAAACCTTAACCCAGAACACATTTAACACAATTGAACATTGGCTAGCAAATCAGCGCCTGCTCTTAAACCCCAGCACAACTAAATTACTACTCTTTTCCCCCACTAACCAGTCTACTCCTCTTTCCTTCCCCATAACTTCCAACAATGGTACCTCCATTTTTCCAGACACCCACACTAAACTCTTAGGGGTTACAATAGACAATAATCTTAAATTTGATTTGCATGTTAATAAGACCATCAAAACTGTCAACCAAAAGCTTGGTTAACTACAGAAACAAGCCTTTCTTAACCCCATTAACATATACCATTATTGCTCGCTCTCACCTGCTTTCTACTTTACTATATGCTTCTCCCATTCTCTCTAATCTGAACAAAACTGAAATTAGCAAACACTTCCATTGTAACAACCATATTGCCGGATTTGCAACTAACTCTAAAAACATAACACATCATTGTCTAAACCTAATACTCCTAGGGTGGCTAGAGTTCAGTAACCTAATTCTTTTTAAACAGCTCATAGTTGCACACAAAATTATTATACACCCTGAAAATATTCCTGCCCTCAAAAACATTATAAAGGCCTACTGTAACCCCAGGTCATTACGGTCATCCAACAAACTGCTGGTCAAAACACATAAAGCTATCAACTGGGCTGGGGACTCCCTTTTTGCCAACTTTGTAGGCAGAGCCTGGAATTCACTCCTAGCCAATCTCACTCTCGAATCCACCCTCATTCTCTTTAAAAATGGCCTCAAGCAATATTTTAGGATGCACTGACTTTGCCACTGTACCAATCCAGACTAACACCATAGCTTCCTTTCAGTTACCGTAATAATGTATGCCTGTTTGCTATTATCTGTATGTTGTTACCTATTTTCTGCTTTATATAATATGTAATGCTGTGATCTGTGAATTGTTAGCATTGTATAACTAGTAACACTATGAACCTTGCTGAAATCCTCCTAATAGGACTTCACTAAACTGTCTCAGTTTCATAGTTTGTAAATATGCTTGTCCCTGAAGGGGCACTGTTATCTGTTTGCCTGTTTCTGAATTGTGTTTTTCTGTTTTAAAAATATAGCTGGAGGTTTTCTCCCTGGGCCTCTGCTGAAAATGGGCATGTATTCAGTAGGACTATCCCAGTCAACAAATGTAAAATAAAATAAAATAAATAAATAAAATTTTGTTTGAATAACAGCAAGATTTCCTTAGTGCATTACAGTTTTCTTCACAATAGCATATATCCTGTCTGCAGAAATGCTTTTATCACATCGGCAGTCTTTGTTCTGAATGACACAATCTTCTTGCTTTATAACATAAGAAAACTAACCAAGAATGTTACTATCAGCTCTCCCCCTCTAGTTCCACATGCTCAGCTCAGTTGTGTAGGAGACATAGGAGAACTTGCTAGTATAGGGCTCCACGGTCCTGTCTGTGGGTTTATACTATTTTCTCCCTTTTAACAATTTCACTTTAGATCTCCATAACCTAGAAACAACAAGTATGCAGCTGATATTCTTCTCTTTAACTCAGTGAAACTACCAAAAATTTCCAACTGTTTAAATTAACCTACAAATAGATTTTAATTAGCTTTGTACCCAAATAGCCCAAAATAAACTGGTAATGATAAAAGAATATCTAATTCTGATTTTTACTTTGCCAAAAAGTAAAAAAAAAAAATCTACGACACTCTCCTAGAAATTTAATTTATGTAGATTTTGAGCACAAATATGTAGGTCTTCCTGCAATCCTTCCCTTTAGTTACACACAGTAGCAATTAAAACACAGGTAAAAAGTACTCACTTTTTGTTCTCCTAAGGCAAGAAAGGCATTAATAAAAATGTTATAATATTCAAACCAGAGTGTTTCTTACAGATTATCTATCAAAACCCCCCATTAAAATCATACTACTTTAAACTACTGTAAAGAAAATATGATGATTTATATTTTTATCAAAACCCAGAATGCATCTCTCCCTACAAATACAGAAGTCAAGCTGATAGCCATAAATCTTTAAGTGAGAACCACCTCTAATAATGTCTATGATCTAACTATGAATAACAGCCCCTTTAACTACTACTAGGAAAAAAGTTGTTCTGTTATGGATCACCAAACTACATGACCCTGAGCATCAGCAATCTTGAAAAATAATGCCTGAAGTATGGAACGGCAAAAATTTAACTTTAAGCATTTTTTGCAGTGGGTCCCCATGACCTCCAAACTTGTATATGCCAACTCTGTGGTTGCACCAACTTGAAAAAGGGAGAAATCTCCTTGGACGTTAGGATCATAGGGCATTACTAGGCTATTGGCCCTCAGGCCCTTACAAGCCTAGCCAAGAATTTACCCCAATGTTCCAACAAGTCAGCACCCTATGCCACTGTCCAGCAGTGACAAAGGTGGAATCCCAAGATGTGTATTTTCTTTTCCCCATCCAGTTGTCCAGGTTGCGCTTAAAAAGGTTTAATGAGGTTCAATGCTTTACCTAGGGAGGGAGTCTATTCCACAAAAGGGGGAGTCTCTGCGACACAAATCTGTCCCACCAGCAAGTCCTATTGATGTCACTGACCAGGATGAGGTCACACATGTGGGTTACTCTTAAAAAAGGGAATCATTGCTGCTGCTGTACATTTAGAAACCATGCAGACAATGGTTTCCCATGGAAAACAGCAACCAGCATTATGGTCTTTTGTGTCTTTTTTTATTGAGGCAACTGACTTTTTCAGGAATATCACTTCCACTGTCTATAAATGAGCCAAAATAATCACGTGCCAGTGTCTGCTGGAGTAGTCTATCTGCTGAAGTAAGGGAACAATAAACACTGCAACCCTCTCAGACTAAGTTGAAATGTTTTCATTTTACAAACTATAAATAAGATGGTTATGAAATGTTGAATATACATAGAAATGCCTTTAACTCATTTTTCTTACAATATAGTGTTATCTGTTCTTACTTTTGTGGCATGGGTTGTATTTCATATATTCTAAGAATGATTTTTATTGGAACACATATATATATTGCATTATACTACTAATGCAATTAGGATTGCACTCCATGCAAATTCTTTTCATCATTCCCTTGGGAGCTCAGGATATTTCTAAAAGGGACTTTGTGGCTTGTACACAAAACCTGGTTATCAAATAAATAAATAAACAAAATTATTCTCAGAATTTTACTAGGCACCAAGATAAATAACCCCAAGAGATCTACAGTACAAATGTAACCCTAACATTATAATTTCAAAGTCAAAACATGGGGCTTATGTCTTTTTTATTTCATGAAGCACTACAAAATAAATGTTTCTGCTCCTTTCATACATAGACAGTACACTTAAAATAATCTATTTCTTAGTGAATGTACCAGCATTAACTATGAGCAAGTCAAATAAAAGGTCTGCAAGTCATATTTGCAATCATAGTTTAATAAAATAAAATATTATTTCCAACTCCATATATGGAGACTAACAGCTCTCTGAGTGACCCTCTGATATTTTACTGTAATTAAGTAAAGACGCTGCTTATAGTAATGACAGTCAGTTTCTATCACACCCACTCAAACAGATACATGCACACACAGACACACACAGACACACACACATACAAACACATCACTTTATTCTAAATCCCTAGTCACAGAACTACACGTGACAATATAACACTTGTAGTCAGTTTCTTCTGATTCACAGCCTAGCAATGCAGTCCTTAGTTAATACCTTTTGTCTACATCTAAACTGTTAATATGCAAAATACAGTCATTTAGTGGTCATCAAGTAATGAGTGTTATCAGTTACTAACTTTGCATCTAATTATCACCTTTTGATTGGTTACCTTCAAGTTCTTTGACAATGATCAAGTTTAAGAAATTCTGCCCATAGTATTACATTGATGCTGCTTCACATACACATTCAGCTTTCTCACCCAAGCTTGTCTACTTGTGATCAAGTGACCAAAATCCAAATATCTTAACACACACATTACTTTAAAAAAAGTCAATCTTTAAATAATTTGTGACTAGGTACATATCGACTGTTTGATATAGTCAACTAAAACAGATGATGCCAAAAGTAATGCAGCCAGTTTATTTCACAGGCATAAACAACCTGTTTTCCAGCTATCAATGATCATTTTACTGTTATCAAATAGCAGAAAGGTGACTGTTTTCAAATAAACATTATTCATCCACACAAGCACACAGGCCAATTTTATTATTTCTTGTTTCAGCTCGGTGTTTACTGTGATAAAATAACATAATTTCTATCCACTGCCATTTGTCCATCTTGTTTTAAGCACATCCATTTCCCATGCATGCTTTTATTTATTTATTTATTTTACATTTGTTGATCTGGATAGTCCGACTGGATACTTGTCCATTTTCAGCGTTGGCCCAGGGAGAAAAGCTCCATACATACATACAGAAAAACTGTTACATTAAACAAAAAGCACTGTTACAGATACAATACATCAGATAAAAGTCATTAATTCTGTCATATATAAATCTGATTTGTTATAGAGTTACAATTAGGAAGCGATGTAGGGGTGGCCAAAAGATCTCTTTAGCACATGTCTATATTTCCAGAGTTAGTCAGGATTAGAGAAAGGACATAGCCATTGCCTTTTAAAGTACTATTTTAGATTTTTTTTTTTAATTGGGTTAGAATGGGTTCTGAAGTAAGCGCAGGAAGTGAGTTCCATATTTTGCCAACAGAGTTGGCATATATAGAGTCTCCAGATGAGTTGTTGCTTTTGAGGGTTTGGACTAGTAATTTGATGGATGAGCGAAGTGTCTTGAGGTTGCTGTAAGGGGTGAGAATTTTTGTAAGTACAGGTGTGTTTTCAGGTTGGTAGAGAATTTTATGTGCTACTATTAGCTGATTGTACTGAAGTTGGATAGGCAATTCTAGCCACCATAGATTCTTTAGGTTCAGACAGTGGTATGTTCTGTATGCTGCTCCAGTGGCAAATCTAGCAATATGATTAAAGCAGCTAGAGAGTTTATTAAGGTCAGACTTACTCAAGTTCATGAAGAGAGGAGATGCATAAAGGAGGGTGGAAAGTAGATGTGTACGGGCAATTACCCTCCTAGCTAGTGGAGTGAGGAAAGGTTTGATCCTGTATAGTGAGCCAAGTTTTTTATTAACTTTGTTTAATAGTTTGATTAATATGCATATCAAACTTGAGGTTATTATCAACTGTTACACCTAAGAGTTTGGTACAGGCATCTGGGACAATGACAGTGCCATTGTTATATTTTATAGTAAAGGTTGGAGCGGAGGCTTTATGAGTATGTGAGAAAAGCAGTAGCTTTGTTTTGTTAGAATTTAATAGGAGATGCCAATTACAGAGCCATTTTTTCAACAGTATTAAAACATTTTGGAATAGAGTCTGCAGACTTAAAGGGGAGATGGGAGAGCAAATCAAAGTTGATTCATCCGCATACTGAATGCAGGTGGCTGTTGGGATGACTGTGTGCAGGTCATTAATAAAGATATAAAATAATAGGGGTCCTAATATAGAGCATTGCGGGAACTCAAGGGTGATAGGTAGAAAGGAAGATAGTTAGTTCTGCCATAGTACAGCCTGTTGTCTACCACTCAGATAAGATTTGAACCATTGGATAGCCTGGACGTCTAGCGGAATAGTTTTAAGTGTGTGTATGAGTAGTTATTGGTTGACCATGTCAAAGGCTTTGGAAAGATCAAAAAAGAGGGCAGAAGAAAGTGTATTGTTGTTTTGGTTTTGATTAATAACATTGCAGAAGGAGAGGAGAAGGAGAGGAGGCCTGTTGTTGTACTGTAGAATGGTCTTAAACCATGCTGCAAGTTAGCCAGGAGATTGTGCTGAATGAGATGGCTCAGGAGTTGTTTACGGATGCACTTCTCTGTAATTTTAGCCAGGGGTGACAAAATAGCTATAGGTCTGTAATATGACAGTTCACTGGAACTGCCCCCTTTGTGGAGTGGAATAACATGGGATGTCTTCCAGATGAGGGGATAGTGGCTTCTGATATAGTTCTATTAATCAGGATAGAGATTGGTTATGCTATGGCATCCACAGCTTTCTGTAGATGCTCAGCTGGGAGGAGATCCGCTGCAAGGGTGCTAGGTTTTAGTTTCTTGATTAGGGCATGGATAAGTGATGAGGAAACCGGTTGAAAGTTAAAGGGGAATTGAGAACTAGGTGTGCCGGCATTAGGACTTGGGCAACTGGGAGACTAGTGACTGGATAGTTTCTGTGAACAAACTATTAAAGAAATTGGCAACATTTTCCAAAAGTTTTTGGATGGTAGCCGTGGGTGTAGGAGTTGTGCATTACCCTGGGTGAATAAGTTTATTTATGCCTGCCCAAAACTTTTCAGGATTGTTTTGATGCTTCTGTTGTAAATGGCAGTAAAAGTTTTTTTTTTATTATCTATGGTGGTTGATTTTTTAGTGTTGTTCCTTAGTTGTCTAAATCTAAGTTGATGTAAGGGGGATTTTGTGGTACTCCAAGTGGTCCAAGCTTTGTTTCTAAGTAAGATCATTTCTTTGGTTTCTTTTGAAAGCCATGCAGCACTTTTTGCTTTAGTTCTTATAAAACATGCAGGTACGTGGGTATCAAGGATGGCTTGGAATTTGGAGGTGAAATATAATACAGCTTCTTCAGGTGGTAGATGTTTTAGGACTGACCAATTACATGCTTTGAGTTCATTTTGGAAATTAGAGGGGTTAAAGTTTTTGTTCTTTCTAATTGTTTTGTAAGTAGGTTGGTGGGGAATGTCAGTCTTATGCCTGATTATATAGGTAAGAAAATAAAATGGTCACTTATGTCTTCAGGTCGGGTACTGGCCCTATACATGTGGGGATGGCTATTAATGAGCATCCAGTCTAGGATACTATCTTTGTTGTTAGGTTTACCGATCCTAGTAGGGAAGGATATGATCTGAGTAAATCCATATGGATTTACATGGATGGTCAGAGATTCTGAGGAACAAATATTCCAGTCGATGTTGAAGTCTGCTAGAACAATGGTTTCTTGAGGGTAGTTACTAGACAGCCAAGACAGGATATCTTCTAGAGGATAACTCTAATCAAGTGAAACAGACCAGTTGCCTTTGGTACACCGCAACTCTCTATACCTCTTAAATTGCAAATTGACAAGGTTCACCTGTGAGAGTTCAGTACAAACAAATAATGAAATTCTGCCAAGAGTAATGAGTTAATTTAAAATTTACCCATGCTGATTCTCACCCCACCACCATTTGACTATGATTATACTACTGTTGCAAGCAAAACATCAAACTATGTTATAAAAACAGATGATACAATTGCTAAGAAATATACATACAAATGGTTGCATTCAGTTGGATCTTGAGTATGACCAGTACACATCTATTGTAACATGCAACAACTCTAGAAGCAGGGCTGTAAGGAAGGGTGACTGCATCAAATGTTGTGATCATTTCATCTTTTTTATTTAACTGCTGGATAAAATTTAGTTTTATGAGGCTAAATAGTTCTCTGTGCACTTAAAATATTCAGAGAAAAGCTTATTACACAAAATGATAATTAAAAAAAAACTAAGAAGCTTTCTGTTGAGCTCTGTTAGAGCCCGTTGTAATGGGACTGTTATCTGACTTTGAGATAACTCACCTACCACAGTCCCTCAGAGCCACACGCTCCAGGGAGCTAAACCTTGTCATCACAATAAACAAAACATGCTGGAGGGATATAGGTTCTGGACCCAGAGACTCCCGAGACTCCGGAATAGATTGCCCATACATGTCAAGCAGAGTGCCTCTTTGGTCCTCTTCAAAAGGAACCTTGACAATTGGATGGGAGAAAGGAAATTCACCCCGGGGATCACGTCAGTCGCCCTGCTAGACAGGGGTCCAGGGAAGTAAATAGTGTGGGAAGAAACAGCCAGGGAATTGTTATGGCTAGGCTTGTATAGGCCCTAGGGCTGATAGCCTAGTACCAACCTATGAACCTATGAACCTATGAACCTATGAACCTATGGGGTTAACCATCATGGAATACAGATGACATAGTAACCCTCTATTTTTTCTGCATTGGAAGTAGCAGAAAATACAAATCAGTTATCAGTGTCTCCCTGCTCTTTGTCCAGTCATAATTATCTGAAACATACACCAAACAGCCCTCTGCTGCATATATAATTTCACAGTTAAGCAAGATTAAAGTTAAATTTCCTGGACATATTAGGACACCCCTTCATAACTGTTCATATTGTATGCAGATATATGATGTTAACTGGAGTGATTTCAGAGCAGCAACATGAATATCAAAATATTACCCACCTGTGAAAACTTTGTTTATATTTCTGATAAAAATCCAATAGTTTATTTATTGACATTTGTTACCTGGGTTTGTCCAGCTGGGCTTGTGGCCCATTTTCAGTGGAGACCTGAGGAGAAAAGTTCCAGTAGTACATTTTTAAACAGGTACAATTTTGAACAATATTGATATAATAGCATTTATAGCAAAAAGATTCACACATGTTGGGTTACATGCATAAAGTTAAAGTTGCATTAAAAGAAGCTTAGTAACATAATTTTACACTGATATAGTTCAATAGGTCAACAATAAAATGTTTTGTTTGTATAAAATTATGCAAATGCATAGTAGACACATTGGAGAGAGAGGTGTAATGAGGTACTAAGTATGGACCTTTTGAGGGTACATAAAGGGAAGGGAGACTAGGTGAGGTCATGGCAAGGGCAGAGTACACTAGCAAACATCTTTATCCACCTTTAGAATTTCAAATCTTTACTCCATTATAAAATGTACATTTATTTCTGCTGGTTGCGTAAAAGTAGCTCTGATCTGAACACTGCAGCATGCGTGCATTTTAAGGAACAGTTCATTTCTAGCACTAGACATAGTTAAAGAAATTATGCCTCTTCTTAGCTACAGTCACTATATCTAGTCTAACTTTTTCTACAGCTGGAGTCATGTAAAAAAGTATCCTTTGTTGTATTGCATGAAATGCAACACAACTGAACATAATATTACCCTCAAGCTACATGCACAAATGCACAGAGTGAGCTGATATATCTCTTAACCTCTTAGTGCAAGAAATCTACACAAAGCTTAAATTAATGTGGGGACAAAGGCCCGAAAATATGGACAGAACTTAAATAATGCTCTTAAAAATGTAGAAAGTTGTTAGAATAACAAGATATGTGTTAGCATGCATTTTCTAAAGAATAAGAAGTCTAAAACTCAAATGTATGTCATTATTTAGTGACTTCAATCCTATTTGCCAGAAAACCAAACATTTTATGAGAAACAGACCAAAAATATGAGGTAAAAATGTAGACATTTTGCAAATATCTGGACAGGAGAGAGGTATGCGGTCAGAGTGAAGAATATTACAGTGCATGAGATGCTCACGTGAAACATTTCATAAAATTATGCGCAATATGCTAAAAAAATACCAGCTCACTGCAAGAAAATTCAGAATACTAATCGGCATTTAAATTTTTGGTTCTGTGGGTTATGTAACATACTTTGGAAGTCCAAATTGCTTTTTAACTACTTTAAAAAATGTTAAATTTTAATCTCACACTCCTGTAAAAGTTAATCATGCTACTAAAAATATGTCAGTATTTTTATCCAGATGGTCTTAATGGCCCTTTAGTCTACCTTATGTCTTACTTAACAGTATAAAGTTCAGCCAACATCATACTAACTTGAGTGCTGGAATATTATGAATTACAAATCGTTCATGTTTCCTGCTAAATGAGCATTCTGATCATGAAAAAGATTGAAAAAAAAAGATAAAACTGACTAACTGAATCTCACCTTTATCATCCTTGGGTATCAGAAACAATTGATTTTAAATGACTGTACGATTTTATATATATATATATATATATATATATATATATATATATATATATTTTTTTTTTTTTTTAGTTTATGTATGCAACCATTCTACCAACTAGTACACATGTAATTTGTTCATAAAACATAGTTTCATACACACATTGAGTTGCCTGGAAATTATATTACTGTGCATGAGTTAAATAGGATTGTTTAACTATTTGTGTGCATGCATTCAAATAGGCATTCTTGTGTTTTATAAGTTAAAACACTCAAAATTTCAATCTCTGACATCCTCAGAATAAGAGAAAAGTTCCATATGCGGCTCATTCCTGTCAGGCAGTGCAGGTAGATAAAACATTCTGTATCTTTGGTAGTTACCTGTCATGATGGTAATCTATTTTTTCACATTACAAGATGTTTTCTGTATTGTTACTTAGAACATAACAAACAAAATATTTATGGTTTAAAGAGAAAAGCAGATTTTCAAAGCACTTTTGCATTAAATGTTTCTCCAGTAACTTGTGTTTATTTGCTGGTAAAATCAGCGTATAGATTGACCAAGATGACAACAAAAAATACAAACTAATCTGAGCAATTTTGCTGGGAATGAAATATATATTATTAATGATTCACAGTTTACATGCATAACATTGCATGCCGGTTTTACCAATGTTTGACCCAATTAATGTTTGTTAAATATCTCCATAAGGACACAGCTAGAAATTAAAAAAAAATAATAATTGGCACTCATTCTGTATGCCTCCACCTACAAAGAGACACATCAGCAAACAAGATCATGCCGAATACGTGTAAAGGAATCAAAATCAATAGTACTGTAGTGCACAGCATGGACTTATTGTATTCAGGTTAATGGCCAAGTGAAAAATCCAGTATCTAAATTTCATGATAAAATAAGGAAACTTCACATGATTGAAGAATAAATCAAAAGTCTGGTACATACTTTAACCAATAGTGTACTTTTTGTATAAATTGTAAATAATGGTGCTACTCCTGAGTATCTTATTGTTCTACATAATTATTTTTGTACTTCATTGTTTCCCTTATCTTGTATGCCAGTTTTATTGTTATCTAAAGCATGTATGTACACTGTTATTTCTTTGGAGCTTTTCTCCCCAGGACTCCACTGAAAAAGGACACATGATGTTCAGTTGGACTTATCCTGGTAAAATAAATGTCACATAAATAAATAATGACGGGACTCTTATTAACAACTTGACTAGTGGTTCAGGGGGTCAAAGAAGAATGATTTTACAAGCAAATAAGTATATAAACAGTTAATAACCTTTTCTGTTTTACAATTATTCTGTATTGTGATTGTTATTTAATATTTGTATAGTGTCACTTTATTTTTTCTTATGTTTGCTGCCCCCCCGGTATCCACTGAACATGGGTTTGTTTGTTCGCAAACTCAGTTGGACTAACCCAGTTAAAAATTTGTGAAATAAATAAATAAAATAAATGATGACCAAAAAAGAGACACTTAGACATACCTAATCACATGTACATAGTAGGCAGGATAACAGTTGCAGTCACAAACATACACACACACACACACACACACACACACACACACACACACACACACACACACACACACACACACACACACGCACAGAGCAAACACACACATACATATATACACACACTCCCACAAATTTCATTTAACAAATTACATGCACCTCATGTAAATAGGTATAAATCACTTGGTATCTGAAACAAGGAGCAGTTTGAGATAATCCCCCTCCACACCCCATCTCATACAACTACTTTATGGCATTCAAAACTGACTAAAAACAGAAGTACTTGGATTATGACTTTTTCGGTAAAAGAGAGAGAGAGAGCAGATGCTACAGACAATCTGAACCACAAAGACAAGCAAATATCAATGTGGTATGCATTGAAATGTCAGATATTTATTTTTTTCATGTCAGAGAGGAGGAGAAGATTTGCATGCTGGACTAAAAATGCCAGTTAGCTGCATCTGGCCACAGGCCAGGAAGTTGAAATCCCTGAAATAAACAAATCTGTTTTAAGTGCTATTTTCTAGCACTAGAAACATTTTTATCATGATCTAAACTACACTGCCTCTGCAGTAAAATTAGTGAATTCATCTATATGTACTGTTCAGTTGTGCTATTTAAGTCTGTCTGTGCAACTGCATATTATGAAAATATTGCATGTTACTGATGCAGTTCTAACCACCTATATGCATGCAGTTCAAGCCCAAACCCCTCCAGTAAGTCACAAACATATTTCATAATGCACACAATTTTTCCCTAAAGTCATCATTCTAAGCATATACACATATGTTTCTAAGGAGTAGTGATGAGGGGTCTATAAGGAGAGAAACATATCCCAACACAGCAATGACAATAGATGCAAAATTACCTATGAGTTAGTTATACCTGAAAGTGAGACCAGTTATGTGCATGCAGCTTTTATGTCCCAGTTGTGCCATACATAATTAGTGAAGATCAATAAATTCAAGGTTTTGGAATTCCATTTGTGCACATCCATGTAAGTTCTCGAAATCTGGCATATTAATCCACAGCTTGGTGTAACAAGAAGGTGCTCCATGCAAATATGCTATAGGTATCATTAAACAGGACCATTTTACCATCACAATGTCACAGCTGCAGTGTGCAACAGCAGATATTCGAAAGTAAGTCTGCACAGGTTTGTATGTGCAAAAAAATAAGTAAATAACATGCAAAATGCACAATAGCGAATGGTAGTGTGCATTCGCTGTTGTGAGTTCAGCATGTTGGATGGAGATCGCACTATAGTAGGGATCGGGAAATGTACCCTTTCTCGCACTGTAGTGTGATCTCGGAGTCTGTATATATAAGTTGCAGGGGGTGTGGGGGGTGCAGGAGGGCTTGCATCCCTGCAAAATGTGTGTTGTATGCCACCAGATGTGGTGGTATGTTCGAAATATGTCGACAATTCAAAATCGAATTGTCAACATTTTTTTCATTCATTCTTTTTCTTGGTCGCTATCATAACTTTCAACAGAGTTTTTCGAGTATGTAAGTACTCGCAACAAACATGTTCGAAATTATGATAGTAAACCACAGGACCACATGTAACACTTACCTGTTATCTTCCAATGATCAAATAACATGACATAAGTACCATTTTTAAATTGTGGTTTTGATACATTTACAGATCAGACCATTGCTACTTGCAAACTAGGTGGGACATCAGTGAACAATTTATTTAATTTTGATGTAGTAGCATTCTCAACATTATCTTTGAGATGGATGCTTCCAGGAAGTTTTGATGTGTCCAGGCAGCCATTTGTGCCAAAGAAGAGATGACCCAGATCCTGACCATCTATGCTGGAGTGGAGCATCGCATGACTGCCAGCCCATGGAAATTCACGATGATAAATATATGGAACCAGACTGCCAGACAACATCAATGTTGTATGGGAATCTACCAGACTGAAATGCAGGTTCCTTGCCATGAAGATTACCTGCATTGCAGGGAAGCTGAGGATCTCCATCAGAGAGTAGTTGAGGTGCAGAGACAGCCAGTGGATGCCTACAGTAACTGTCACACTCTTATGTATACCTGAACATTCCTAAGGAATTCAGAGATATAGCTGTGTCCCAGATATCAGTTATATGCTTTTAACCCATTAAGTAACTCTTCTGACAATTAGCTCATCTAGTTACTTAAGAAGACAAGGTGACCATTCTCTCTGTAATTATGCTTTAGATTCCCATGGTGTTTATTTGTTTAATAGTGTTTATCATGTACATAATAATGAACATTTTAGATGTTTTTGTTTTCCAACAACATATAAGGACATCATTTCACACATCTACTATGGTCATGTATCGCTGGTGCCTGTAGTGCCTAGGCCACTGATGACTATGCATTTCTCCATTATCCATAATACTTCAACAATATCACCAAGTCTGTGTATGAGTGAATAATAACACACAAAGACCTTTGTTAGTCTGTTCTGCTTTACAAAGTGAACAGTATTAAAATCACATTTGATTAACAAAAGAGCACTGCATGTCCAACTGTCTAAATGTATCTTCTGCATTGTAAAACCTGATGATATCTGTCAGTTTTGTGGAGTATGAGAGCCTACAGCATTTATGTGTCAGGTGTTTCCATATTCATCCATTATCTGCAGGAGTACAGATGCACACACAATAGTAGTTTATTAAGAAGGAAAGTACGATGGGTGTTAGCTCATGCTGTAGAGCAAGAGGCCAATGTGCATATATATATTGGCTAGTGTGGGTTCATGTCTGCTTAGGGGATAGCTCTCACTATATTCAGATTGTATTATCTGTGTAAAATTTTTCAAAATGCTGCTATTTATACCTGCCAGTTGATATTAATGGTTATTTTGAACATGCTTACGACTACTTTGTTCATCAGATTTCTATGAATATCTCCATAATCCATAATGTTCTGCCAACAGCAGCTCTTTTATTACAGTTTTATGTGTAAAGCTTTGAACATATTTGGCAAGTTCGGCATAAAGCATGCGGAATATGCTGACATTTGAAACTTGAATTTAATTATGTGTGTCATTGTTTATTAATTTTAATTTAACAACCTTCTCATACTTATACGTGGAGTGAGTGAGATGATCAGATATCCATTTTGAATGTGGAGTGGGGACATCCACTAATATCAGGGAAACTTTTCAGTTATAATTTGTAATGTGACAATAAAGATCTGGATATATTTTATGTACTCCTACCTAAAATAAGTTTATGTGTACACAATGTACATAAATTAGCAGATGTCTGTTAACAGCAGCTATGTGTTACATGACAATGTTCCACTGTCCGAGGTATGAAAGTTTACAGTTGTCTTTTTTCTGTTTTGACCACTGTGCTGAGATGCATTCATGCTTGCAATTTTATTTTGATAAATGCACCATGTTGTACTTAAGTGTAAGCCATGACCTCTGGTAGTACCTCATCCCTGCACATTCATACCTCAGATTATTTTTAAATGCATTTCCTCCATCTAATCTCAAGCAAAATGGAAAAGCTAGGCTCATAGATTAGTACTAAGCTAACTGCCCTTGTAAGCCTAACCAATTATCCCTTGTGAGATTCAAACGCTGCACCTAATGCTTACAAGGCAAACACCTTAACCATTAGGCTACCTACTCCATCCTGTCCTTAGGTTCATAGATTGGTACTAGGCTAACTGTCCTTCCAAGACATTTTAAGCTTAGCCAATAGTTGTCAGAGTTAGAGTGAATATTGAGTCCTCCAGTCTATGTTCAGTTCTCTTCCAATATGTAAAGGACTGTGTATAAAACATTGACACCTGTGTATGGAAATATATCGACATTTTGTAATGTTCTTCAATTTAAAAGCTAAAGAACATGAGCTGAGCAATATATATCAATGTAATGTTATACCTACATCATTCATACATGCATTTTACTTTTAGCATGTGATGAACAGCACACTCAGAATTGGGCCCTGTGCATCGAGTGGATGTACAGGCTGGAGGAGAATCACAGGGGGAGATGTATGTTGATAACTTTGTCAGATTGTGTAACTAAAATACGTGTGATCATTATCACAGGCTCTTATTTTTGCATTACAATGAATTCTCCTTATAATGCAGGAACACCCATCATTCATCTTTAAGGAAAGTGCAACAGTCAGACAATACCTGTAATTACAGGTATGAATTACCTACAATGGTGTTTACATATGAGTTAGCAACAGGCCTTGTTTGCTGAAGATAATGTTTTGAGTTGTAGGCCACAACCTAGATGTCAGTCATTCATGTGCAGCTGTCACAGTGCTTTTGATTATGATACTTCACATAAAAGTTAATAATGCTTCACCTGTTCTTTGTGTATGTTTTGGCACAGTTCTATGTGTAGATGTGGTTCTCAGTGACCAAACTGTTGTACATAATCTGCTGTATCAGTGTTCACACGGTTGTTGGTGTACTGTCCTGCATGCCCTTCAGTTCAACATGGTTATCATGTCTACCGACAACACCTTTGAATGGTTTGTTTAAAACACACTTGTATCCTGTGTTTAGGGATGCTTGCACACAGAGGCATTCCTCTTCAACATTTCGAACTGAATGTTACATAATCAGCAAGCAGCATCATGCTGTCAGCATTTTGCATTGTAGTGACTGATAACAAATGGGTGCTGATACATTTGCAGACAGACAAGACTGTATGACAAATATTATATTTTCATGTATCATAGACTGTCACCATGTTTATGACTGTACATCAGTATTTGTGTGTTGTACTGCATTCCAAAAACTGATGTTGGGACAGCCAATGACAATGTTGCCTTGCACAGCTCTTTTGCATATGGCTTTTATATTTCCCCACTGGATTTTCATCTCACTATATCCTCATTATACTAATATGTTAATTGGTGGCTGTTCATACGACTTGATCACATGCACAGACAACTGGGTTACAGATGACATTCACACACCAAATGTGCATAGTAAATATGGAAATGGTGATATTCTCTTAGACAGTCCACTAGCCAATTTACTGAGGCATGCATCACAAGTTTAAACTGTGTAGGTCACACCACTAATGTAATATTGTCATTTTCTAAATGTTGTTCTGCAATGTAGATTCATGTGAGTGTTGCAAGACAAAGTGTCATGGCATGCTTCTTTTCAAATATCAAGATATTTATGTATGCATGCTTTGCACATGCTTGTGATGCATGATGATGGCGAGGAAACAAGTGTTCAGGTAATGTCAGTATTTCCACTGGTAAGCTGTGTTATGCATGCCATGGCATGGCATGGAGTAAGCTGCTTACATTATGTGATGGATACAGTGACTCTGACATGTTCCGTTATTAAAAACATTCATAAGAATAGATAATAGAACATAGGGAATATGTAGTATGCATGATGAGACATCTGCCAGCAGCAAATCTGATTGTTATACTTACCCTACATAATCATTTTAGTCATTTCATCTGAGAATGTGTTTTTAATAATAATAACAATTGCAGTGTACACTGATATACCTTTATTCTCATATGCAGACATCACGTTGATGGGGTGTTACTTAATGTCTGTTAGAATGCACATATGCACATAAGTTTCAGTTTAATGTCAACTCTGCTTTTCACAGGAATGTGCGGCCTGATAGACATTTGTTGTTTGTTATTACAGTTTTCATTACTTACATACATTGCCTTTTTTGTATAATTGACTATGGGCATAACTTATTCTAAGGTTTCATACTGACTGGTTTTGCTTGTGCATTGTGTCACAGTGAGTATGTTATGTAGTCATGTAGTATCAGGTATGGATATGTACTTTCTTTCTTGTTTTGTGATTCACCTTGACAGAGCATGGTACTCCTGGATGCTCACTCAACAAATGTCAGAGATGAGCACCTGCCAAACCTCTGCCAGAGTCCTCCAATGATGAGGACAACCATGATGGAGATGAGTATTATGATGAGGAAGCTGGACCTGCATCTACCACCATCCGTGCTGCACCCTAGAAGATACAATGCCCAGAACCCCAAAAAGACAATTATCAGGAACAGATCTGGGGGGTGGTAAGTGATATTTTTCAATCACAGATGAGGGACATGATGCAGAATTTTTCTAAGATATGGCACATTTTATATGGCACTCATTCAGAAAAAATAGCCCAGGAGATCACTTATGATGATAATCCCTGTCAGGATCAGGGCAGGCACTCAGCACTGAAAGTATTATCTGTATGATCCACTTGTGTAATGTTGTCACCATGGCATTTGCCATATAAATGACCAAACGCACACTGCAGCTGTTGTGTGACATTTAGCATTATGTTGCCACAGATGCATGGCACACATTACCACATTAGACTTTCATTCAGCATTTAGCTGTCCATGAGCTTCATCAGTTAACATGCTACAGCAATTCCACTATATACACACACACACACACACACACACATATATATATATATATATATATATATATATATATATATATAGATATGTGTGTGTGTGTGTGTGTGTGTGTGTGTGTGTGTGTGTGTGGTACTGACAGCAACATGCAAACAACATGTTAACTATATTTAATATACACCCCAGTGGTATGGGTATGATTTGTGGTTTGCCATGTCAGGTATGCTCCCTGTGTTTTGGGTGACAATAGTCATGCTTTCACACTGGCATACTGACATTGTGCATGGCATGTGCTGGCAATGATTATGCCATGTTGTTTCATATAAATGTGGCTGCTACATATGAGCAGCCCTCCTTTACTGAATGCATAGACTGCCAATGTACTGTTCATTTCTGCACCATAGTAATGATAATTTATTCATTAACATTACAGGATGCCTTCTTTGGCTTATGTTACATTTCCACATCCATTCCTTATTCACATAAATTCGAATTTTTTTTGCAAATGGTGTACATATGCAGTGATTTATATACATGTCTCTGTGCATATTCTGATCAATAGAGAAACACCATTATATCTTGGGACAGTGAACAGTCACTGATTTCAAGTTAATGTGCTGTAATGTTGCTCACAGGACTGCCCTTTGCTCATTCATGACCATGGTCAGTGATATCCAACTGCAGGACTTTATTCTATATGTTGTTTTAAATTAGCATTACAGTATATGCATATGTGATATTAATTTTTAGGTTGCTTACATATGCCTTTTGCTGTTATATAATTACATAATACTGTACGTGTGATTTGTACATTCCCATTTTTGTTGACATCAGTAATGCAGTCTGCCAATGTGACATACATTGGTCATTCACTTTAATGCAGTTTGGGTTGACTTCAACAACATCTCATTGCATTTGCAATCTGTCCACTTACATATTGTTGTCCTGCTTTATCTTTTGCCTATGGACCTTTGCTAACATGTCTTCCTTGATGCGGGTCCATGTTGTCCATCTCCCTTCCACCTTTGCCATTATGTCACATATCTTACACACATGCATGGTTATGTTCACCTTTGTTGTAATTCTTGCCCATTTTAATGTAGTTGTTTTGCAGCAAGGTCAACTTGTGCCAACCCTGTGTCCTTTACACATATGCAGGACATATGCGCACAAGTTGCTGGCTATTTCTTGTCAAACATCCTTGTTAATGTTAAACTTGTGTGTGTTACATATTAACCAGTGTATGTTGTCAAACATTTGTGCACAACCTTATAGGTTCATAGGTTCATAGGTAGGTACTAGGCTATCGGCCCAAGGGCCTATGCAAGCCTAGCCAACAAGGTTCCCTGGCTTACACCACTCAAGAAAGTTATTTTCCTGTGCCACTGTTGAGCAGAGACACAGAAGTGATCCCCGGGGTGTATTTCCTATTTCCCATCCACTCATCAAGATTTTTCTTGAAGAGTGCTAATGAAGAACTTTGCTTGACATAGATGGGTAGCCTGTTCCAGAGTATGGAAAGTCTCTGGGATAGGAATCTATCCCTCCAGCATGTCCTGTTTATTGTGGTGACAAGGTTTAGGTCCCCAGAGCATGTAGCTCAGAGGGATTGGGATTTCTTTAGGTGTAGCATGTCCAACAGCTCTGGGTTTGACATAGCTTTATATGTTAGGCAGAGATCACCTCTGAGTAGGCGATATGCTACGGAGTAAAGCTGGAGTTTTTGAGGCGGTCAGTGTAGGGCATTTGCTTGAGTCCAGTAATCCTCTTGAGGTACTTCTGTGGCCTTTCCAGCTGCTGCAGATGTCTTGTGAGGTACATTCCAAAAGGGGCGTTGTACTCTATAATGGGTCTAATGAGTGATGAGTAGTGGTTAACAATGACCTCTTTTTTCCTGGACGAGAACCCTTTTATGATGAGGTGTGCCACGTAGAAGGACTTCCTGACTACTGTGGCGATGTGACTATCAAAGGAGAGACTACTGTCCGCCTGGGTCCCAAGGTCTCTTATCACACATTCAGTGTTAAGTAGATTGCTGCCTATGTGGTAGCTCATGGGTATGGAGTTTTTACCAAAGGGGATGACACTGCACTTTTTGGCATTGAGCTTGAGGCCATGGCTCTGACACCAGGCATCTGTCTCAGAGAGGCCCTTCTGTAGGATGCTCACATCATTTGGGGACTTGACTATGGCTCCTAGTTTGCAGTCATCTGCAAGCTTCATTAGCCAGAGGCCTTCTGTGTTAGCCTGTACTTCAGAGAAGTAGATACCAAACAGGAGTGGTCCCAGGACAGAACCCTGTGGTACTCCACTTGTCACTGGTTTGAGGTCAGATTTGGAGTCTGCAACTTTTACAGTGTGGGTTCTGTCAGCAAGCCAATTGGCAACCCATCTTGTGACGTAGGGTTTATGCCTAGTTTATTGAGTTTAGCTATAATTCCAGAATGGGGGATGGTGCCAAAATCCTTGGCGAGGTCAAGATAGGCTGTGTGAACCACTTTACCTTCATCTATGGCTTTGGTGACTGCCTCAAAGAAGTCGATCAGGTTCAGGAGGCATGATTTGCCTTTCACAAACCCGAACTGGGTGGGATTCAGAGTTTGGAGGTTACCAATGTCTTTGTTTATGAGTTCCATGATGATACGTTCCATGGCTTTGCAGACCAGGCTCGTCAGGCTAATAGGTCTATAGTTCCCGGGATCAGTGGTGGCTCCCCCTTTGTGGAGTGGGATAACTGTTGCTGTGCGCCGTTCAGTGGGCACAAAGCCTGATGCGAGGCTATTATTGAACATGGTGCATAAGTGGGGAGCCAGTTCATTCTGAAGTTCATGTAAAACGCAGCCTGGGATGTTGTCCGGTCCCATGGATGCTGTATTTTTGGCTTCAGAGAGTGCAGCTTTCAACTGCGTGGTTGTGATTACAGGGACTCTGCATTCTTCCTGTATAGATATGGGCCCTTTAGGGGGTGAGGGGGGGTAAAGTTAGCACTGAACCTATCTGCCAGGATGTTGGCAATATCAGTTGGTTCTGTAATTTTCATGCCTTTGTGCTGTAACTCAGTGCAGATCTGGGTGTTGCCATTGTAATTCTTGACATAGCTAAAGAATGCTTTGTGGTTGTCCTTGGAATTAGTGGCAATTTTATTTTCGTAGCTAGCTTTGGAGGATCTTATAAAGGATCTCAGCTTCTTACTGAGGCTGACCAGGGAGCTCCTCCACTCATGGGATTTTATTCTCTTTTGCAACAGTTTCTTCCTTCTGTTGTACAGTTTGTATACGGTAGGGGGACCACCAGATTGGCTTCCTTTTTTTGGAGGATAGTGTCTTGGTTCTGTTTGGGATAGCACGATCCATGCACTCATGTAGGTGCTAATAGAGTGCTTTTGTGTAGGATTCAGCAGTTGTAACTGTATTGTCCATCTGCATGGGTGTCATGAAGTTCACTACTTCTGTCTTAAGAAGCATGAAGTTGGCTTTTGAGAAATTTCTTACTGTGGTTTCCTTAATGGGGGGGGGGGTTGTGGATATCGAGGGTGATTAGCTTATGGTCAGATCGGACTAACGAGGAGTTGACTTCAGGTGTGGAACACCGGTCACTCATGTTGGTAATGACTAGGTCTAGGATATTGTTGCCCCTGGTGGGGGTGTGGATAAGTTGATCTAGGGCATTGGAGTTTATGAATTCCAGAAAGCGTTGCACTAAGGAGTTAGCACATGAGTAGTTTTCCCAGTTAATGGTGGGGTAGTTGAAGTCGCCCATTATTAGAGTGTTTGGTTGAACCCTAATATTTTCCAGTGCATGAAGAAAAGAGGAGTGGGAATCCTGGGGCATGGTGGGGGATCTGTAGCAAGCTACAATTTGGATTGCAGTTTTGCCAAGAGTTAGTTGCACTTGGATAACCTCGGATGCATTATGCTGAGCAACTAGCCTGGAGGTGTGGATATCCTTAATGAATATGGACACACCCCCACCTTTGGTGTTTCGGTCCAGGTTAGATGGCCGAAAAGTGTGGTATGAGTTATAGCCTGGTAGTACAGGGGTGCTCTCTGGAGCCTTGAACCAGGTCTCAGTCACTGCACAGATATCGATGTTCTCCATTTTAAGGAGTGCCTCGAGTGAGTGCATTTTGAAATATAGACTTCTAGCATTGAGTAGCATTACCCTCAGTTTTTGCTTACCTGTTCCTGTTATGGTGGTGAATTTGTTACTTGAACCCTGCCCAAAAAAGACACTATAGGGGCTGCAAGAGCCTTAGACAGTATCCGGAATCGTAGGGGCGACAGGTGCAGGCCGTCTGTGGCAAAGCATCGTGGTCTGTTGACCATGTCATCCCAAGCAGACAGATACTGGATCCCCTTTGAATGACACCAGAAGCTTATATTGATTATATAGCATTAATCATAAATTTGTGACCATATATTATTACATGTCATTGGTGTGTGTATTAACATTGTTTTCAAATAATTTCCAGTTAAACCATTGAGGGTCATACATATACGCGTACACCTGTGTGTTGCCTTTGACATGACATATGTGTGTGACACATGCATTCTGTTACACGTCTGGCCAGGCTGCATATATCTACTTGTGTAAGTAGCAGCTAGTTTGCTGGTTTGTTGCAGTACTGTTGTTTGGCATTGTGCTTGGTTGTTTGCCTTACAAATACATGGTTACAGTTCTACTCTGTCTTCTGCTGGCATTCTTCAGCATCCCAAGGGCTATATTCGCTAATCTGTGATGTTGGTTGCCTTATACTTGCACTGCTGATAAACCACTTGAATACTGGATTATTTATCCAATGTCTACTGTGATCCCTGTTTATTATCCTACAACACACAACTGTCATCAGTCATACACATCCAGGTATGAATGCCACATAGTTTGCAACACATCATAATGTAATAATGCATAGGTACATATGAACTTCTGCATTTTACCATGGCTGGTATGCATGCCCAATCTGTTTGTCAACTTTCCATTGCCCATGTTGTAGAGAGTACCATCTGTGTACCTTACCTCTCCTGACTGTTTATTTCCAACCTTTGTCTGTCGTGTTGTGATATTTGTTATATGGGTATGCCTGCTGTATTTGTCTTCTCTTCCTCTTTCCCTATCATTACCTTTCCTTCTATTCTTCTTCTTCAAAAGAATGGGGCCTATTCCCACAAAAAAATTGCCCCATGCCCCTTTGACTGTCCCTTAGATTTTCCTATTCCAACATGGCTCCTGTGTGCTCTTCTTCTTCACTCATATCCTGTGTCTGCTTTTCTACCTCCCTGTTTCCTTGGATGTGTGCACTACCTGTGTTCCTCACACATATCCCACACCCATTGTTAGTTAATGTTAGCTGTGGTGATGTGGTCATGATTGCCCTTTGCCTTTATTAATTTTTTTCAACAGGAATTTTATATATTCCATTGGAATCCTTAAGTGAATGATTTCCTGAAATATCTCAAAGTTGTCTGCATGATGACTGGAGAGATTGTTATAGATATGTATTTAGGACTGTCAATCAGTTTAGAGTGAGATATTTTTTCTTACCTTTGTTAATGTACATCATGCTTTATTAGACAGTTTTCATGACATACGGAGTGACTGTGACTGATACACAGTGTGCCGTTGCTACTGAAAATCACTATTATGCAACAAGCTATTCCAAGTTCACTGAGGTATATTTACATGCTGCAGGATTATCTGCAACTTTTGTGCTGATATCAGTGGAATACATCATATTACATGAACTGTATGGAATCTGGCCCAATATTTTAATTCACTTTAGTAAGAAAGAAAGCAATTACATTGTTATCACTTTGTTTTATTAATGACACAATGCACTTCTGCTATTTCCATATGGTCTTTCTGTCTACCATTATTAGTCTATAGAAATGAACTTCTTTTAACATTCTTATAAAACTATGCAGCCAGGGTTAAAGCATGTGTAATATAGACAGTTTATTGAGTAGAAATGATAGTTTCTCTAGAGTTCCAAATTATATATATTCATATAGTGCGGAATGGAAAGATTCACATCTTCCACACTGTAGTGCGATCTCGGAGTTTACTTAAATTGCAGGGGGTATGGGGGGTGCAGAGGGCTTGCCCCCCTGCTAGCAATGTGTAGGTAAGTTTTCAAAAGCTGAACATTTGGTCTCTGCTATATGGGTTCTGGCTTTCTGAAATTTCGATCATGTATAGTAGACTGATATATATATATATATATATATATATATATATATATATATATATATATATATATATTTTATTAAAAATACTGGAGAAAGGGAGTATGTATATCTCTCAACCTGAATACACTGACAACTTTCCATTGCTCATGTTGTTGTTGAATAATTTGTACTTTCAGCCAAAAATCTTTGCATCTAAAATGTATAAAATCCACATGCCAACTTCATGTAACAGTTCATGCTACCAGTGGGAATGTGGGATGCTATTCAGTAACACATATTTAAAAAAAAAAAGAGTAACAAAAATTAAGAAAAAATATAAACACATTATCAGACAGTGTAAGATCTATAGATTTTATTGAATTGTATTGTGAAATTCTACCATGCAAAGCCATACATGTGTGCTCCTTAATAATGGAGATATGACATGTGTGCTGAAATTCTTTAAATTATTGTTACCACTAGTATGCTGGTTATGTGGTATGGTTTCTGTATATTCTATGGATTTAGAAATCACACATGGTGAGGAGGATTCACATAAATTGTGTAAAGGAGTAAATCAAGCCTGAAAAATAGAAACATACCTCCAAAAACAGGTACATCCTGTACAGTGGTAAATTAGGCCAGAACATTGGTTTGTTCTCCAAAATAGGAAAAGTTCAGTGGTCTGGGCATGTGTAAAAATTTAAGCTTACTCCAATTCCAGAAACTGAAATATTTGCAATTTCAAAAACAAACAGCACCTATATAACAATGTCCAGTTTACAAAGCCCTTCCAGGGTACAGGCTATCTTATAATCAGCAAGGAACTTCCAGTCTGTAATATGCTACCAAATCCTATGGGTTGTACAGAGCTTCAGTCCTCTACCAATCCCTAAGTGCTTGGCTTCCACCATATTGCAGTTTACATTTCTTAGCATTTACACTGCAACGTTTTTGCCTTATTTCTCTGAATGAAATGACTACAACATCCTGGTATAAGTACATGTCAGGCTTCATTATTTTATCCATCAAGTTCTGAAAGGTAGCTGTGGCTCCATGTAATTCAAACAGTAAGTCTGTACTGGACTAGATCATCATGGGTTTCAAAATCTATTTTTTTTTTGACAGAGGGAGTAAATGGTGAATATAAGCATCTTTTCATCAAGTTTAATGTTGTCAAGCAGGTTTACTATCATATTTTCGAAATGCAGGCAATCGAGCTTGGGTTAGTCAAAAGTCAGTTTTCCAGGAGGCAGAATGCCAAACCAGGTAACACTGACTACATTACAGCAAATGGGCAGCGTACTTCGATTATCTGAGTTCAGCATTCTGAGTGGAGATTGTGGTACAGTGAGGAATAGGGAATTAACCCATTTCCTCACTGTAGTGTGATCTCGGAGTTGGCATATATAATTTGCAGGGGGTGTGTGGGGTACAGCCCCCCCAAATGAAGGGTGCAGAAATAGTGAAGGCAATGTACCATTCACTGTAGAGTGTAATAGTAGGTTGCATAGCATAGGTGAATGACGTCACCTCCTGCTTTGTCGAATACATTGAACTATGGGTGTCAATGTATTCAGTTTCGACTTGGCTGCCATATCGATGATCCATATTCTGCATTTCAGGTTGACATTGTGATCAGTTGACTGATGCAGTTTCAAAAATATGATAGTAAACCATTAAGCATCTAGTCTTGCTTAAGTTCTCTAACAAATCAACAGGTGTAGGCAATGAATATTTATCAAACTTTGAAATGCTGTTCAGTTTCCCAAAGTAATTATAGAATATATGGTACTATCTTCAAGTTTAAGGACTATGACTATTTGGATGGCATAGTCACTCTGCACAATTATTCATGCCAAATGTAATATAGTTTACCTTCTGTTACTATCTTTTTTGACTCCAGTACTGTGTAAGGTTTCTGAATGGGGCAGAATTCAAAGTCATTTAGAAAATGCATTAAGGTTATCTGCTATGCCCTCAAATGAGTGCAACTGAGCTACAATTGATGGAGGCCATTTATGCAAATTCGAGATGCCCTCAATGAGCCTGTGTAAATATACTAATAATGAGGTTTAAATGAGGAAAGATATAACACAGTGTATGCTAATAAAGTATTGTTTACACCATTTGCAGTTCATTGTGGAATTTTCCTGCTTGTTCGTGCTATCCCTAGATATGTTATATAAAGCAAAGTCTCACCAAGCCTGTCTGGGTTGCAGTCTGTGGTAATGCTCACAATATTACTAGTAGTTTTATTTCCTGGTCTGAGTTGCTTTTCTTGACTGGGAAAAAAACGCTTGCACCTAGTAGCACTCACCGGCAAAGATGGTGAAATCATAAACAAAGAATACCTTATTATAACTTTGATAATCAGGAAATCCTTGATTGACTCAGAGTGGACAAGGATATCATAAGGGTCTTAGTGGGTATGTTTGACCACAATACGAGTACTGGAGGAATGCATGGATTTCCTATCCCTGTGGACACTAAGGTATGTATAGCCCTCAATGTATTTGCCACAGAGATCTTCCAGAGGCAGACCGGGGACACACTGGGTAATTTTCAGTCTTTTGCTTTGAGGTACTTAGTAGTTCTTGGATTTGCACTTGAATTATTTACATCAATACATCTATTTCACAATGTCACCTCAGGACTGAGCCAGGACTATGCATGCTTTTTATGGGGTGGCACATTTCCTTGAGGTACTTTGTGCAATAGAGTGCACCCATGTTGAAATGATGGCCCCTTCTAGTTCACAAAGTTAGCATTGCCACAAAAGGAAGGGTTACCATTCCATCAATTGCCAGGTAGTATGTGATGCATGGAGTGCACTACTACCATCGCTGCCCAGTGTCCTGGAAGAACACATGATTCCCATATCTGGCATACTGCCTTACTTTCCTGCCTCCTCCTGCATGGTAGGCAGCCAGTTCTCAGCTTGATGGTAAGTTGAAAAATATATTTTTTATAATGTATTTAAGTAGTTATTCATGTTAAAATGTAACACTGGGTCATTTGAGTTGCCTGAATGAGTCTGGGGTATCCTTCAGTATGACCCAGGTACTGTGCCTCACATATTTACAACCTGTTGCATTCTACACATTATTATACATGCACCAGCCTGGCCTTGAAGTGACCCATGGTGACCCATGGTGTCACTGCCATTCCCACTTCCAGTCCCACTATAATTAATGATGACCATCCAGCAGCACTAGTAAGGGTCCCTATAGGGCAGGTTCATGCACGGCATAAGGCTGTGCAGGTAAAGAATTGCCATCTAGTCTACAACTATGGACTGTGACATTCAGGTTAATGTTTCCTTTCTTGTAAAACACACAAACACAGAGTATAATTGATGCACATGGTGGGCTATGATGTGTGCTGTCACTGTTCATCTGGCATACTCTGTCTCATCCTAAAATTATTTTTTTGTTATTTTACAAAAGTTACTGATATTATTGTTTGTTAAAGTCATGCCTGAGCGCTCACTGACTTCTGTTCACTGATATCATAAGGTATCTTATAAATAATCATTGCAATTGTCTCCATTTTGATAAATAAATTATGCTGTAGTTCTTTATTTAAGCATGGAAGTACTGAAACATCCTCAGCATTTCAATATTTCATGAGTTAATACATTGCAATTGAAAGAAAATGTATTATATTTTCTATATAATTTATTTTCAGATTCTGTTTGCTATGGTACTGCACATCAGCTTATTTTTATATTGCAGAGACATAAAAATATCATCTGTGCAGTGGTGAGGGTGAAGTGGCAGCAATCTAAGTTTACATGGCAGGAAACTCATTTTAATCTTTAATCTTCTTATTATATTTATCCTGAACATTTTTATGTATTAACTCACTCAAGCCTAAAATGCCTTCTGGTTCACACCCATACCATCATATGGCATCCAGAAATTTTTTAGGTCTGGCTTCTTTAACTAGGTGACTTACCAGCTAATAATAGGAAGTATTAGGAAGAACAAGAAGTTATTAAAAAATACTCTAAGATTGTTAATCCATGATGTCCTAGAGTGGAAAAATTATTTTTGTTTGCCACTTATTCATATTTGTAATTCAACCGTAGTGCAGTACTGAAGAGACATGGCAAAAATAATGTAATATTAGTGTAGTATAACTTTATTCAATGCTTTCTTCGAAAGACTTAATCCAAATAAAAATACACGTAAAACAAGTTTCTTATATAACAAGTAACAGTCTTTAGACATCAATTAAAAATCCAATTAATCACTCAGAATAGTTT
The DNA here is from genome assembly GCF_019279795.1 of Protopterus annectens. Lineage (NCBI taxonomy): Eukaryota > Metazoa > Chordata > Ceratodontiformes > Protopteridae > Protopterus > Protopterus annectens. Next base: position 1,678,851,506 of record NC_056733.1, read on the forward strand.
TAACACTAAACTTCGGTTATATAAATAAAACCCCGGATTTACTATTCTTCCATGCAGGACTAGCTTAGTCCTCCACGGACGTGGCCGTTTAGGAGTAGGACAACAGCGCCCCACGCATATTAATGAAGGCACTTCCTGAGCTCCTGATGTTACACAGAGTGTGTAAGAGAGCAGAGGGCATGTCTGAGAGGAAAGCTCTCAGAATATACATGCCCCTGCAATGAAGAACAACAGAAAGCCCTAAAAGAATGAGCGAGACCGCTCATAGGTGTCCAGATAGCACCAGTAACATCCCCCCACGTGTACAACAGCAGTAGTAAACACAGAAATATAAAGTTACTTTATTTTTTATGAAACAGATGAAATTTTACTGTAGGTGCACGGATTTGCCCATCGCTTAGCTACGGTTAATGCAGCTTAAATGGCAGAAGAGGATAAAAAGTAAGATATATGCAAATGAACCAGTATAGCAATATTGTAGTGGGCAGAGCATTCGCCTTACAAGCAGTCACTCCTGGTTTGAGTCCCACTGTAGCACATTCCATTTTCCATGTCAAATCAAGTTATAACCAATCTTTTTAGTTGCATAACCTACTAAATAACATATATTTGTGAAATGGAGTACTGTATTAAATGCAGATGTGAGATGCCAGTGTCATAATGTTGCAAAGTCGTCAGATAATCACATGAGCACCATACAGTATATGTATACAGCTTCCAAATCCCCCACCTTCCCAAGAACCATTAGAAATTGCTGTCTAAATTACTGCAGTAATAAGTGGGAGTAAGCACTACTAAGCAAGTGTAAGCACTATTAAGCAGTAATAAGCATATGTAAGCACCATTAAGCAGGTTTAATCCCATTTGCATGGGGGTAAGCAATGTGCACACAGGTTAAGCAATATGGAAGCTAACTCTCTGTAAGCATATTTCACCAAAGGTTAGCATAGCTTACCCCCATGCAAACCCGCGCAAACCTGCTTACAAGTGCTTAAAAGTGCCTTAATCACTCTGTATCCAACAGCCTCTGTTCTACCCAGTAACAAAATGAACATCCCTGCAGGTATTGAGCCCAGGACCCTATACACTATAGTCACAGTAGTTAACCACCAAGCCATCACGGCAGTACATAAGATTGAAGTATCACCAAACAAATCCTCACTATAGTAAAATCAAACTGAACATGTGAAAGGAATCAGTATACAGTTATATGTTCTATAACTTATGACATAACATAAATATGTGAACTGGAGTACTGAAGTAAGCCCAGATGTGAGGTGCAATTGTAATACAGTGTTGAAGTCCTCTATTAATACAATGTACGTACACATGAATCATGGATACCAGACATATATATAACATGTAATGAATAATAAAATCAATGGCAAAAAGCAAATATAATGCAAAGCAAATATTAAGCAATGCTAAGCATTGCACAGGCTAGCTTAGCAGATGAAAGCAATGTGTAGGCCAGCTAACTCAATTTTCCCAGTGGTATACCCCTTTAAACACTGCCAACCTTAGGTAAACAGGTTTTCCCATAGCTTAGCCTTTTCAAAACCATCCAATCATGGCAAAGGGCAGGACATTGGCCCTACTTAAATCCAACAGGTAGGAATACATCTCATAAATGGTTGTAGCTTCCTCTTGCATGCACCATGTCAGGAAGGGGAGAGGGACTACACTTTTGAGTGTTGGAGCATCCTGGAGTCCAGAGTCATGGCAGGACTCCTTGTCAAAGACAATTAGCAGAGACTGCTGCAGGGCCAGCACCAGGGTTCTCAATATAAGGTGGAAGCCTGGGACCATCTCACCCGTGACCTCACCATTGCAACTGGCATACCCCAAACTGGTGAGCAGGTCAAGCATCACTATGCTGACCTGAAGCGGTGATAGGGGGATCTCTTGGATCAGTGGATCCAAGTGGCTAGGATGGCAGGGGTTGTCCCAGCTGTGTGTAAGTATCACACCACTACCTGTTTAATAATTGCCAGCTCATGTATATTATGGATAGGTATGGCTAAATATTCCTCTTATGTCCTTCACAGTGGCAAGTGAGCGGGCAGTGAACCAGGAGGCCCACGGATGTCACTTGGAGAGGTTACAATGCGAGGTAGGTTAGTAATACTCTTGCATGTACTGTCATAGAAATAAAATCTAAAAGTATTGGTAAGTTAATTGCCAGTATAAAACCTGTATTGTTTAAGGCAAGTACAGCATACACAGATGAATATGACAGGAAGAGTCTCATATAGTTTGTATGTAAATAAAAGCATAATAGCCTGAGAATAAAGGTCTAACTGCTGGACTGCATGTGTATACTCTGGTATCATATGGTAATGTAGATTTGCAATCACTTAATAGTACTGTTGTATTAAGCACTGTTATCCACACTGTGCAACATAAATAGAATGTATAGGAATGTCTATATATGACTGGTGTAATCCTCAGAGGTCATTTAGTACAACTGAAAGACACATAGACAGAAAACAGTGAAAAAACAGACAATGCAATCCGAATAGCACACAAACAACTGAGACATGAACTGTTGTGTTTTTAGCACACACAGCCATGGTTCGAATCCTAGGAGTGGTAGTAATCTGCATACAGAATCATACCCCACAACTGTACAGATATGTCCAGAATGTACAGTAAATTGGCCCACATCTGCTGCCTGTCACTCTGTCCCCCTGAGAAATCAGTAGGATGATCCCAAATGTATAGGCAGCAAACAAGAAATGTAACTGATTGTCACACATCTATAAGAACAAATCTGTCACTCTAGCAACTCCCCAAACTGTTATGAGAGTAATAAGCCAAGTATGTCATATCAATACCCCCATGTTGTCAAGCTGTGACCAGAGTGCGTACAGTAACAGAGTGAGATGCATGTGCATAATAGTAATGTGGAACCTGGTACTGTGTGTGGCAACATTCAGGTAGTGCTAACAAACATTGCTCTCACAGGTCTGTCAGATATGAACACTGTGCCCAGAAATAAAAGAATGATACCCTGTACTGGTACTATTTGCTTTGGTATTGTATGGCATTGTGACTGATGCAGTTGCTCTGAATAATAAGGAATTACTCATCACTGTCACCCACATTGTGCTACATAATATAACTGTTTAGGAAATCCTGTATAAGAGTGTCATAATACAAGGTCAGAATATAAAACCACAGGAGAATTATAAGACAGAAATCAGATAGGAGATATACAGCAATAGCTATATAGAAAACACAACTGTGATGGACAGTGGTTTAGTTTTAGCAGACACAGCCATGGTCTGAATCCTGGGAGTGGAAGTAGGCCGCATACAGAATCATACCCCACAACTCTACAGATAAGTCCAGAATGTCCAGTATATTGGCTGATATCTGCTGCCTGTTACGCTGTCCCCTGGGAAATCAGTGTGATGATCCCAGATGTATAGGCAGCAAACAGGAAATACAACTGATTGTCACACATCTGTAAGAACAAACCTGTCACACTAGCAACTCATCAAAATGTTATGAGAGTAATAAGACATCTATGTCCCATCTACACCCCCATGTTATCAAGCTGTGACCAGAGTGTGTACAGTTCCTGCAGAAGGGCCTCGCTGAGACAGATGCCTGGTGTCAGAGCCATGGCCTCAAGCTCAATGCCAAAAAGTGCATTGTCATCCCCTTTGGTAAAAACTCTGTACCCATGAACAACTACATAGACAGCAGTCTACTTAACACAGAATGTGTAATGATATCTTGGGACCCAGGTGGACAGTAGTCTGTCCTTTGATAGTCACATCGCCACAGTAGTCAGGAAGTCCTTCTACGTGTCACACCGCATTATAAAAGGGTTCTTATCCAGGAAAAAAGAGTTCATTGTTTCCCTCTACTCGACACTCATTAGACCCATTATAGAGTACAATGCCCCTTTTGGAATGTACCTCACAAGACATCTGCAGCAGCTGGAAAGGCCACAGAAGTACCTCACAAAAAGGATTACTGGCCTCAAACAGGTGCCCTACACTGACCGTTTCAAAAAACTCCAGCTTTACTCCGTAGCATATTGCCTACTCCGAGATGATCTCTGTCTGACATATAAAGCTATGTCAAACCCAGAGCTGTTGGACATGCTACACCTAAAGAAATCCCAATCCCTCTGAATTACATGCTCTAAGGACTTAAACCTTGTCACCACAATAAACAAGACATGCTAGAGGGATAGATTCCTGTTCCAGAGACTTCTAATACTCTGGAACAGGCTACCCATCTATGTCAAACAAAATTCTTCATTAGCACTCTTCAAGAAAAATCTTGATGAGTGGATGGGAAATAAGAAATACACCCTGGGGATCACTTCTGTGTCTCTGCTCAACAGTGGCACAGGAAAATAACTTTCCTGGGTGGTGTAAGCCAGGGAATCTTGTTGGCTAGGCTTACGTAGGCCCTTGGGCCTTAGTACCTACCTATGAACCTATGAACAGTAACAAAGTGAGATGTGCGTGCATAATACTAATGTGAAATCTGGTACGTTGTGTGGCAACATTTCAGGTAGTGCTAACAGACATTGCTCCCACAGGTACTCAGATACAAACACTGTGACAAGAAATAAAAGCTTGATACCCTGTACTGGTTCTGTTTCCTCTGATATTGTATGGAATTGTGAGTGTTGCAGTTGCTCTGAATAATAAGGTATCACTGATCACTGTCACCCACACTGTGCTACATAACTGTGTATGAAATCCTGTATAAGAGTGTTGTAAGTCACTAAAGGTTGAAGAGGGCAATAATCTACATATGTCTCGGTTCACCTGCATGTGGTCAAGACATGGCCAGAGTCTGTGCAAAAAGAGATGGACAGATATGTGCATAACATCAGCCTGGAATCTTGGAGTATGTGTAGA
>NC_056733.1:1678861394-1678966394 GCF_019279795.1 Protopterus annectens
CTCTGTTGTAGCAAGGCAGAACAGTGCAGCTGTGCAAGAAGGTGTTGTAAGATTGTGGACCTGATGTCTAAATGTACCACATATATAGGTTTGCATATGTGTGTATACATATATATATATATATATATATATATATATATATATATATATATATATATATATATATATATATATATATATATATATATATATATATATATATATATATATATATATACATAGATAGATAGATATATATGTGTGTGTATATGTATATATATATATATATATATATATATATATATATATATATATATATAGATATATATATATATATATATATATATATATATATATATATATATATATATATATATATATATATATATATCTGTAGATGTATGTCCACAAATATACCGATACCCATGTGTAGACATATATATAAACACATATATGCAACATCATATATATCTATACATATATGCATATATAACTATATGCACATGTCTACATATATACAAACACACACACAAACACATATGTATGTAAATACATGTCCCCTATATTAGCACCACAGTGCTGCATGGTATATGCTAGGAAACAGTACACATAGCAATACACACAGATATCTACAGCTGTCAGTGTGTGCAACATGGATGGGTATGTCCCATGTGAACCCCTTGTTGGGACCACATTGCCCTTGTCTTTGAAGTATGGAATGGGAATATAGGGAAGTATGGCAGGTATAATTGTGGAGGTGGTCAGGGTTGGTAGATATAGAGGACAGCCTACAGGGGTGGTATGTAACACATGTGGTGGGTAAACACCCTGGATGGTGTGTGTGGTCTGTGATGTGGACGCTCCATGGGCCCCAGTATGGACACAATGAGAACAAGCCTTCCACACACTGCTACTCACAACAGCAGTCCACGTCCCAAAGGTGCCTGGCCAGGAGGCTGAGCAGGAGGAGCATGCGGGCCCTGTGAATGTGTACTGGGTGCCTCAAGGTGATGTAGCACATCCCACATGTGTCTGTGGAACCCGTTATGGATCAGATCCTGGACCTGACTTTGGGGGACAAGAACATGTCTGTGTGTGCCCCCAGTGGGGACAACATCCCCTGAGTTGGTTCCACCTGAATGTATTGCTGGACCAGTACATGAGGAGGCCCCAGGTGGGTCACACATGTGATGTGGCCTGGTAACATGGGCAGATGGGTTTGGAGAGGTGGTTCTGCTGGCCAATAGTACATATACATGTTATTATGTCACTGTTATAGAGCATATGTTGGTAGTAATAGTCTACATAATCCCGAAACATGTCTAACAGCATGCATAGATAACCCCAATAACACAGAATGTCAGATGTGCTGCAACCACATAGCAAGCATATCACATACATACATGGAACCACAGTGGCCCTGACAATGGCATGCAGGTGTCTGTAACAGGCCAGCAGTGATAGTGTCCATACAGAGAACATGGTTACAAACACATTGCACAAAGTGTGGTACAATACGATATCTGCCCCACTGGTAGGTATGCTGTAGCCATACCTATTGTGTTGTGTGTACAGTTTTTTGCCACTGATATGGTGGGGGGTGACAGTGATGTGTATTAAGAACTGTGGTAGCCTTGCTGCATGACTTGCTCACACCTGTGTCCATCTTTATGTCTTTCAGGCAAGATGTCCCATGGAAGGCTTCTGGCATACTCAGCAGCTGAAAACAACATTCTGGTGAACCACCTCATATAGCACTACCGGGTATTGTTTGGCCAGGCCACCCATGATCAGCAGGAATGGACCGCCCTGTGGAATGACTTGCTTTACAGGGTAAATGATGTTTGGACTGCATAACCGCAGTTATGAGCAGGTCCAGCATCATTGTTCTGACCTGCTTCGTAATGCCCATAGGCATGCTGCTGCAGTCCAGGGGGATCACCTCATCAGATTGGGGGGCATGCTATCTGTCCCCACCTGACATGTGTGGAGGAGCTCCTAGCCAGCCTCATGGCACCTGACCGTCCATATAGCCACCAACCACCGGACACCTTTGTGGAGGTGAGAGCTATCCACACATCAGCCGAGGAGTGTCCAGGTAAGGCCACAGGGCACATCAGTCAACCACTGTTGTGTATACATGCACATCTGTGCAGATAGATCATGCATATCCGACATGTCATAGATATAGTTTTGTTGCTGCATAGTAGTGATAAACAGATGTGCATATGTGGTAGTATTGTGGACATGTACTGTTGATGTATTGTAATGCTTTACCCACCCTGTAACAATGCCACAGGTGTGGCCATTGACTTTGCATCTCTCACCCTGTTATGTAGGTCCCTCCAGTATACCACCAAGGCAGCAGCCTGCAGCTGGTGAGTATAGTTTATGTAGATGCTTGCCAATACACCTGGCATGTAATGGCTATGCTATATGCCATGCACACATCTAACATACCTACCTAGAATCCATGCTGTACATGTGCACATATTGTTGCTGTTAAATGCACGGCATCACAGTGGTGATCATGAAAGGGTATTGGTAGGGTATGTTAGACACCTGCAAGATAACTAACATCTTGTCATTGCGTAATGTGTCTACAGGTAGTAATATAATGGTGGGAGACTTGGCCTACAGTAGGGACATGTTTGGAATAACACCCATATACAGTGCAACACCAGTGTATATACCTGTAGGACAATTGCAGCTGTTGAAGAGTTACACTATGGCATAAGGTATTACTGTGGTCCACATTATAAGCTGGGACTAGGCTATAACATGTGGTGTTCAGTGTATGGAACACTGCAAAGTGGCACACATGTGTAGGCCTTACTTGTCAAGCATCTGCAAAAACACTGAAGGTGGGGGTTGTCAGCATGACACACCAGTGCACTGCAGCAGAGATCCTAAGGATGCTAAGAATGGCTGTATCTGCACATAGTCAGGTTCAGGAACTGTGGCAGATGTAACCCTTCACCCACATAAATATTGATGGCCTTGTGTAAACACCAAGGGATGTGCACATGAGTAGACCTTGCAATCATGCAGATTAGGGGGACATGTGTAGGGCAGGCTGAACATACACTGGCAAATGCAGATGGCTCAAGCTATTATACCCCTGCCAGGAGTAGTGACTGCTGTTGTACACATAACAATAGGCGCAACAAACTGTCATGATAAGGGTGTGCACACATATGCCCACACGGAGTGTATGCATTGCAGTCAGCATCTGCACACCTAATACAGTCCGTAGACACTGCATGTGAAAGTACAGGACATATGTCACATATTGTGCTCATGTACTGTTAAGATATGCGGTGATATGGTCCCATGGCAGATCAAGGATGGGTGCATCCTATCAATAAGAGTGTGTACACCCCCCATAGCCATGCTAGGCTCTGATGGTTGTCAGTGTAATTCTATTGTATTGGTTATACATGGTCCACTGATGTTGAGAGCTGTAAATCAGACATCAGGCATTCACAAATAACATCTGTCCACATATCATCCCAGATATGTGTTGCTGAAAAACATACAGGCTGTGAGCATTAAAGCTGACATAACTGTGACACAGTACTACACATTCAGCAATGGGTTGTACACCTGTGAGGTGTGGTGCACAGTACTAGGCAGGGTGCATAACAGATGCAGAGCAATACTGTGTACGTGGGTGCAGTGGTATCCAGGGGAAAGGGCATCACCTAGTGACACAGCACATGCATTACACACATGTATACTGTTGCTAGCATGGATTGACTATAGCTGCACTGCATGCTGTTGTGTACCATATGTTAAGCATGTTGACAGATGAGTAATAGGAGGACTGTGTGTACTATCATTGTGCAACCTCATCTGTATGTGTGTGTGTGTGTGTGTGTGTGTGTGTGTGTGTGTGTGTGTGTGTGTGTGTGTGTGTGTGTGTGTGTGTGTGTGTGTGTCCTGGTTGGTAGTTAGTTTGTCTGTAGTTTCACTCTGGTGAAGTGAAGGGAGGTTGATGCATGTAGGATGCCTGTGTGCATGTGTGTGTGTTTGTGTGGGTGGCCATGTATGCACATGTGTGATTGTGGGGTTGTTCATACAGCAGTGCTGTACAGGCATTGAGAGGAAAGAGACACCAGGGTATACCCTTACTATCACATTTAGCAGAGAGAGGTGACCAGCGACATGCAGCACAGCAGCAGATGCATTGGGGACTACTCACTACTCCAACACCAGGGTATATTACAGTGTTACACAGTATGATATTGATAGGCATATATAGCAGCATATACTGGCATGTACTACATATGATGACAGTGTGTGGTATTATGGAGTGAATATAGTAGCCCACACATATAGGGGCCATGCTCATGATGTCCAGACATCCACAGAGTGAACAATGAAGGACAGCAGTGAGGTCATCTAAAACCAAACCACACAACACAGGTCCAGGCAGGTAATGTGAAAAAGGTCTTGTGTTGTGATCACTTGGCATTTAGAGGATTGATATGTTAATGTACTTGTATGTAGGTATGTTGTGTATGTTACCAGGTGATGGGGAACACATGGAAATATATGTGGGACTGTCTGTAAAGTGACAAACAAGTTGGTATTATGGTTGTGTGTTTGTGTGTGTGTGTGTGTGTGTGTGTGTGTGTGTGTGTGTGTGTGTGTGTGTGTGTGTGTGTGTTTTAAAGTGCGTTTATTGTTTTCCCCCATAGGTGGTGAGGTGGGTCAGGGTTCCTCATGCATGCAATCTGATGTTGGTGTCCATACAGACACCAAAGATGAAGATAGTACTGTTGAGGCACAGGTGGAGTTGTCAAGGGTCAAAACAGTGCCATCATTTGACATCCCCCTATTAGCAACCCCAACCCCGCACAAAGATTCAGTCCCTATACATACCCCATCAACAGTGGCCATAGCAGAGGGGCAGCTGGAATTTGGTGGCAGTGCACAGGAAAGTGTGGTAACCATGCCTAATGTGTCTGGTCACAGCAGGCATAGCCAGATGTCCGGCAGGGCAACACATAGGCAGATGCCCCAGGGTTCTCGTGGTAGGGCCACTGGTCATCATACTCCTGGCAGACACGACGAAGCTGGTACCAGCAGGTGCATGTTTCAGGCTGTCATGGCAGCGCAGTCACGTATAGAACGTTACACCAGACAGGACCTGAGGCTGCAAAGGGCTATTGTCACATCTGCAAGTGACAACGCCCGTAAACTGGCTGGTGCCATCCATGCATTAACTGCGTTCGTGAATAGATGGTCTGGTGAGATGATGACCCTCATCGACCGTGGTCTGTCCGTGCTTGAGCATGTGGTGGGAGTGTGGCGACAGCCGCGTGGATGTAGGCCAGCAACTCCAACAACTGGCAGTCAACGTGGATGTGCTAGGACACCAAGGGGCTCCAGTAGTGGCAGTACCAGCACCGGCACTGTGGGGGTGCTGTCCACACCAGACCACAGCAGGCCACAAGCATGTGGTCTTGGCCAGTCCCAGGAGGGACCGGGTTCCAGCAGACATTTATCATCATCACGTGAGAGTAGCACATTGAGGCCTGTACTTGGACATGCCCATGGAACCCCTGGCAGACAGAGTCCATGTGTCCATGGCCAGAGGCAGTGAATTGCACACTCTGCTGGGTATGGTCTGCAGCTGTCCATAAACACCTGTGTAGGGCAGCTACATGGCAGAACTGTCTGCATGCATACCCACACACTATACAGACACACCTAGGGCAACCCCATACCTACATGCACCACATCACCATACCCAGTTCACTTTACCCCTCACCCACACACATGGTGTCAAATGTATGGGCCACCCTCTGCCTCAGTCAAACCAACAACACACCCTGTGCATATGCACACCCTGTGCATATGATGATACCTGTGCCACATCCCTGTCATCCATACCATCGATGCCGGGACAGGCTAATATGGTTCTGATGCACACAGTGACTGTACTACAGTGTTCCATAGTACTGCAGTGTAACATGTTATAAGGAGTAAAGTGTAATGCATATATGTCAGGTAGTGTAGCTGTCCAGCAATGATGCATTACAGCTGTTAGTAACGCTGGTTGATTGTTGTCTCTATAATGTTATCCATTTGTGTTGTAGGTGTACATGTGTCTGCACGAGGATATTTTGCAGTCATATTCCACAATGGGTATGGCACTGTGGTAACACCATGGCTGTGGCATATCTGGAGTACAATTGAACACGTCACAGGTTTGTTTAACAGTTATTGCCTGTGTCACATGGACAGGTGTCACTAGCTGGGGCAAGTATAATCTGAAACATGATGTAGACCCATCCACACACACGCACACTCTTACTTGCTAACATTGGGACTAGACCCCTACCTAGGTATGTAGTGATACTGAAGTGTGTGGCTTCCATTGCACACACCACACAGCATTTAGGGTGAGGTATGTTCCAGGTTACGTGTTACATGCAGAGCAACCCCAGACATGTACAATATGCTAATGGGGGATGTAATGGGTGTATATGGACAATACATAGTGTGGCATACCTTCATATACACATAAACAGACACATAACAACCAGACACATGTCCGAGAGACCTGAGCCTATTGCTGCAAACTAACTTGACTGTGTATCCAATGTGTTACAGGTAGGCTGCACACAGCACATACATAACTGACCTGAATTGTGGTATCAGTTGCCTATATGGTTGAGGGTGACAGTGGTAACCATAACGTGGTACATGGGACATATACCAGGTGTACCTTGGTGTAATGACAAGTGTACATAGCACCCACATCCCCCTGTGGATATTGTACTCCCTGAAGCCCATGATGACACCCTGACATACCCACCATTACACATTGGCCACGACTGTGATACAACCCATTGTAGATCCCAACAGTGGTACTACAGGGATATGCAGCTAATGCACATGCCACACACATAGTAGGGTGTTGCATTGTCATGCTTCACCTATGGGCAGCAACAACACTATTTGTACTACTGTGTTGCAGTGGGTATTGTAATAGGAGTATGTGGCCTTGTAATGCTGTACCCTACAGATATACAGGCATGCACACATATACTTGCCAGAACAAAATGGGTCTCCCATGCATATCAACCCATTTGTACAACACTGTTGTGCTGGTACTACAAGGCTCATGTTGCCAGTATGGGGAAGAGTTTAACAGGGTACATGTAATATCCCATACAGCAGCAGCCACAACTGACCATGGCAAGGGGTATTGAAGTATTTGTAAGGACCCTCATGGAAGTCACAAGTACAGGTGTACTAGCACACAGATACTACTATACTCAGTCATGCACACATACACGTGTCAGAACTGGGGTGCATCACTGCAGGTGGCCATAGCTGTGTACCTAGCTATTGTCCAAGGAGAGATGGGTTGTTTAGGGGTTATGTGTACAGAGGTATCCTGTCACCTCCTGTGTGGCAGCAGGCAATCTAGCAACAGACACTACTGTGGTGACCCACAGGGTGAGAGTGACATGCATCGGCAAATCCTCCAGGTGCCTCCTGCACATGGCCACTAAGGTGATCAACTTGACATGTATGCAACATGCATTACAACACATGGTTAGTGTCTGTGATGTAGACCTGTACCCAAGCATGTTCTGTTGACTGTGGTAGTGTAGTGGAGGTACCCATGGCATGTGGTGTGTACAGGGTGTTAACTCCAGTATGTGCCAGTTCTTACACAGCTGGGCAGACATGTCAGTGTCAATCAAGCTTAGGATGCCTGTACATATCCCAGCTGGATACCTGCCATCTGCACATTTGTACAGGGACTGACAGTCATCAGCTTGGCAAGTAGCTATGCAGTAGGATGAATGTGTTGACAGACAGATGTTTGACAACAACATGTATGTCATAACTACATGTCGGGAGCCCTCTCTATCATGTGCTGTACAGACAGTAGTCTACAGTTACCCTCCACATGTCAGTTCATTACCCAGTAGGGATTATATACTGTGACACAGCTCACACACCAAGGATACAACAGGGAGGCCTCAGAGTCAAGCTATGCCTGCAGGTGTGCCTGTTGTCAGTACTACATTTGGCACTCAACTCTTGCCTGGGTAAGCACTGTCAACAGAAGTACCACCATGATACACTACATGCCAGTGTGACATCATGTACCTGGGCTGCTACCCCTGTATGTAACACATTCACACAGATAACAGTGCTATACAGGCCTCATATATGTCTGTGTCCCACACATGACACTCACACCCCTTGCTACTGTAATGACAGCACGTAGGTGCATATATTGTACATGACATTACATACACTTATTACAGCTGTCATTACCCTGCTATGTTATCAGACTGGGTGGTGTGAACTGGTTACCAGGGCTAAGTCATGCTTAGCAGGTATCAACATCACTGCAATATATCAGCTAAGCTGATTTGTGGACTGGTCAGTGAAGCTTGCACTGTGTAAGCTCCTGTACATTTACCTGTAGCTTAGCACCGCTTAGCTTTACACAAACCCCCGTGAACCCAATTAAAGCTGCCCAAAACTGCCTTAACCACTCAGTATCTGATAGCCGTTGTTCTGCCAAGCAACAAAATGAACAGCCCTTGCAGGTCTTGAACCCAGGACTCTGTACACTAAAGTCAGAACACTTAACCACTACGCCATGACCACTGTGACAACAGCTGTTGTTTTTCCAGTATATCTGGCAATACACATATTGATTAGTATTGAACAATTGCCTTTACTTCCACAATTGTGTAGTACTTGTTATTAATATGACGGGTGCAGGAGAGTATACACAACTGTGAGGTTTGCACATGACAGTAATATGGATATATACATATAATAAGTTGATATATTGGTAAAATGGCACGGACTGTTTATTATTGTAAGCGCTTTCGGCTGCAGTAATATGCAGCCTTCTTCAGACAAAATACAAAATCTATAACAGCCTGCAACACTTAAATAAACTAATTCACCGTAAAACTCGTGACTTAATTACCCTATCGAAAAACACAATTAATTAAACATATAAAACCTTACCATTAATACTAAAATTAATTATAGTTCTTTAAAAGAAGCAGTTATGAGCAGCAATTATTAGTTGCATTTATGAATGACATTTATAAAAAATGTTCACATCAAATAAACTACAAAAAGAGAAAAAGAAAGAAACTTGTCACAAAATATGAGATAGAAATAAATCATAATCAGGTGCAGATAAACGCATATATATACATATATATATATATATATATATATATATATATATATATATATATATATATATATATATATATATATATATATATATACTAACAATTCAGACTTAACTTAATTAGCACATCTTACATCAAATATAAAAAGTTTAAAAACATAGTTAAGTATAAGACATAAATTAGTACCTTAATACCCCTAAAAATTTAACCCTCACAATTTGATTACTTATCTACGTAGGGCTTTAAGCTTGAGGATGCATTTAATAGAAGCAACATCATTCAAGCCTGGAGGCATCTGAGCAGATGTTCTAATTTGCCAAAACAGTTCCTGCTCCTCTAGATAGAGCTGCCACGGCCCCCCTCTAACATCGATATTAACCTGATGGACAACTGTAAAAAGAAAGCGATGTTCTGGATAATCAAAAATATGCCTGGCAAGTGCATTAGTCAAGTCCTTCCTTCCTATGGCATATAAATGTTCATAAATTCACTTTCTTAACTTTCTCTCAGTTTTACCGATATAAAAAGAGGGGCATTTCTCACATACAGCGACATATACCCCCCTACATGATTCACAATTGTAGTTATCATTGATGAAATAACTTTTCTTGTTGATGTTGATTTTATTACTAGGTAAGACATGCTTACATTGAGGACACATTCCACATTTTCACATACCAATTACTTTTTGTTTACTAGTAGCCCTACATCTTTCAACAAGACCTTTTAAATTATGGTCCCTTCTATATGCAAAAACTGGGTGTGTACCAAGTAATTTGGCCAACACTCTATCTTCTAGAATAAAATTCCAGTTTTTAACTAAAATGTCCCTAATGGCTTGATAATCCATACTATATGTAAATAAGAAATTTATCTTATGCGATGTCAACATATTGTTGTCTATCTTTGACTTCAATGCCCTATCTAAAGTTCCACCTCCCAACAAGGGTAGGAAGTGCCCATTAAGTCTTTTCCCCTGCACTTCATCTTGTAGCTGTTTTATTAAATGAGGTGGATAGCCTCTACTAAAGAACATTTTACCTATATCATCACATTTGTTGATAAAATCAACCTCCACTGATATCATCCTTGCAGCCCTAACTAGCTGCCCTTTTACCACACTTCTTTTTTGGTGGAGGGGGTGGCAACTGGAGAAGTGGAGATAACAGTTAGAATAGGTTGGTTTTCTATAAATCAATGATTTAAACTTATTGTTGTCCTTGTCCTTACATATTTTTACATCTAGAAAATTCATTTCATCCATACCAGTTGTGTATGTAAACTCCAAGAAGTCAGTCATAATAGAAATACTGTTAATGAAATCTGGTATTACTTCTGGGGGTCCCTTCCAGATGAAACACATGTCATCTTGGTATCTAGTGTACCAAGTAACATGTTGTTGATACATAGCATTGTTAAATAAAAATTGATGTTCCCAAAATGCCATTACGCTGTTAGCGAAACTACACCCACATGGTGAACCCATGGCTATCCTGGTATTTTGTAAAAAGAATTGGTTCTTAAACACTAGAAAGTTGTTAGATAAAACCAAATCCAAGAGGGTCTCCACTAAATACATCTGCACAGAAGGCACATTTTTTGCCAACATGAAATTCTTAGTCCAATCGATACCCACTTGGTGGGGAATCACCGTGTACAGGTCTTTCACATCCACAACAAGAAAAACATACTCTGAACTATATTCAATGTTATTGAAGTTCTCCAACAGGTCCCAGGAATCTTTACAGATTTGGGTTCACTATGTAGCGGTGGCTTAAGAATCCCATCAATATACTTGGCACAAGCATAAGTGATGGAACGTCTCCCATCAACTATTGGCCTAAGAGGGGGGTCAACTAAGTTTTTATGAATTTTTGGTGCACCAAATATGGTGGGAATCTTATGGGCTGGCATGGACAAAAAGTGAAAGGTGTTACAATCAATACTACCCTCCAAAAATAAGTCATCCAAAATCCCCCTGATTTTCCTATAGGCTACATGTATTTCATTCAAACTAGAAGTCAAATATACATCAGACTGCAGGTGGTTTAACATCTTACTATCATATAAGTATTCATCCATGAACACCAAGCCCCCTCCCTTATCTGGCTTCATCACTTTGACCTTACAGTCATACAACAATGAAATAAAGTCCAATTCATTTTTTGAAATATTACTTGTCATTTAACTATGAAAGTTACTAGCATTCAATCTAGCCCTTAGATCTATTTCACAGACTTTTTCAAACAGGTTTAACACTCCATTCAAAGGTGGGTTAAATACACTTGAAACCCTTAAGGTGTTACAGAGGGCCGGTGTATTACCTAAAGAGGCTGCCAGGTTCAATTAAATAACAAACAATTTTAGGTCAATGATGGTTTTAACTAATTCATCTCTTTTATCAGGGATAAACGACAGTCCTTTTGAGAAAAAGTCAATGACAGTTTGATCAACAGTCAAAACTGTGTAATTGTAAATTTTAAAATCACAGTTTTGGCTTATGAGGATCGTTGGTCCCATCATTAGGGGGAGTATGATCTCCTCCGTTGGCTCTGTCTCTTCCTCCTCTATGGTTGGCCACTGTTGTTGAACCTGATGTTGTTGTTCCCCTGCCGGTTGTTGTCCCTGGAAAAACCCTGGTCATTGTGACTATCAACCGACACATGATTTTGATTTTGGCCATAGCCATTATCGTCACTATTATTATAGTGATTATTATTAGTTTGGTTACGAATACGTTCACTTCTCCAAACTGGAACATGTTCTTGAATGACAGTATCATCAGAAAAGATGACTGGCTCATTTGTTACCCCTCTATTAAAGTGATTGTGTCCCACTAGTTGGGGAGGGGGATAAGCTTTGTTATTTTCATAGTCATAGAGGTCTCTGTCCATCTTACATTTTTTATTGCTAACCAGTTTAGCAATGGAGGCCTCAATACTTGAAAAAATTCTGAGATAGTCATATTTATAACGTGGAAATTCACTGTCCTGCAACAAGCCAGTTTCAAGTACTTCAAGTTCTTCTTTAAAAATTAATAAGTGACAACAAGAAATCAAAGCCCTGTGTATCAAAAAGGGCTAGCAATTCTTTATGATATAAAGAGTTATTGACCAAACCCGCAGGGTAGCGCCATTGGTGTAAACCTTTAGGGATTACTTTTTTAGAAACACATTCCTGTAGATAAGCAACTTCGAGTTGCAGTTTCTTACACCTAAATAATTTTTGATCAAAGTTATTCAATTTGTCAGCAAAGTTACTCACCACTCCTTCTTGCTCTGGAATTATTTCATTGCGATTACTGGATGGACCAAAGAAATCTTTTTTGCCCAAAAATATTGCCATAGAAGGTATGGAAGCCAAGTTATTATCACCATTTGGATTCACTGGCGACTGATGACCTCGTTCATGGTTAACATCCTCACTAGACCTACGTGTGTTGGCATTAGCGTTCAGTTGTTCAGGTGACCTATTTAAATTCTGAATCGATGACTGGTTACTCTGGTGCACTCCAGGAAGTGTGTTCAGTTCACCATTCCCTCTAGGTAACGCCGAGGATCCAGGAGCATTCTTATTAGCGTTCTGCTCCACTTTCTGTGACAAGTCGTCAACCCTGGTAAGCAACAGGTTGACTAAAATAGTTAAGTTACCCAAAGCGTTCTCATCATCAGCTTTGTTGATAACATTAGCAGAATTATTAGAGTTAGATACTTGCTCTTCATCTTGCGAGAAAAGAGGTTGTGAGGCAGTCCTATCATGCCCTTTTTGTGTACCAGCGCCAGCATTACCACCAGGCATTCCAAAAGGATGAACAGCAAACGAAAAGAAAAAACAACGACTAAACTTCAAAAACAGTTAACCAGGTGGAAACAGACTGGTAAAATGGCACGGACTGTTTATTATTGTAAGCGCTTTCGGCTGCAAACTGTATAGTGCAACATATATTTATGGCCATGTGTATATCTCTTCGTATGTACATATATATATATATATATATATATATATATATATATATATATACAGCTATATATGTATGCATATCCTATGTGTATAGATATGCCTATTTATGTAGATATATATATATATGTAGATATCTACAACTATATGTGCATGTATATCCATTCTGATATTCCTATTACTGTCAATATATATGTAGATATCCATAAGTATATCTGCGTATGTATCTCTATCTGTATATGTGCAGACATATATTGCCATATATATGTATATATCTGACTGTTTATATGTATATATAAATGTACATATACATATCCATCTATGTATGTCAATATGTATATGTGTATATATCTATATAGATATATGGATAAGTATATACACATATATGTTCACCATATGTCCTAAACATGGAGTGGAGCCTTGCCTCAGCCCCAGTAGTCCCAATCCCTTAGTGCAAGAGGATGCCAGGTATGTATTGCAGGTATATATGTAGACTATTGCTACTGTGATAGGGGTTGTCTTCACAGACATGTGTGTGGGAGGTCATATCTGCTTTTAACATGTGTGCCATTGGCTACTAACGGACATCCTGTGGACATCATAGTACAGTACCACTGTTAGCACAGTAAGGATTCTGTAGACTACAGCAGAGATATGGCCAATAAATGTGGACAATCTGGCACACTCTGGTCAGTCCAGAGGTATACACAGAACCCCTTAGTTCAAGACATGTGGACCAAGCCTGACAATGTAGATGCTAGCCATGTAGATGTGTATATCACGTAAATACTGGTATACATTTGCCTCCATAGGTTATGCATTCACACACCCCTGTCTGTCCTGACACATAATAACTGCTGGTACAGAGGTGCCATGGCCACATACTACCCACTAGTTAGTGACATACATCTGTACAGCATCTCACTGCTTTGTCTGACATACATAACTGTTATGGTGGCCTGGTAGCAGTACATCTGGCAAGTATCTGGACATAACATTACACCAGGTAAGTACACTAAGCTGCTAGGCATGTAACAAAGCACTGTGCAGGCTACATGCAGACCGCCACAACACTGACCTACATTTCTTATGGGGGAAAAAACATGTACCTGCATATATAGCAGACTCTACAGGCATGTCATAGCACAGAGTAACAGCCACCTGTGTGAAAGTGCATAACCACAACCAATGTGAACACAGCCGCAGCCACATATGGTAAGCTAGTGTAATATTACAATATATGGACTATCTCATCAACACCATCCTCATATGTGCCACTCACACATTAACCCTACATATACTGGGCCACTATACAGTGTGGTCCGATGCCTGTCTGTGGTATGGGAAATGTCTGTGTTTGGCCCTACAAACATGTAAGCCAATAGGGTAACATATAGTGGAGCAGCGTGTTACATCAGATAGGACAGGACCAAGAAAAATGACATCTATCACAGTCTGCACACAGGCCAAGGTACATATTCTCAATACCACACTGTCAACAATCACCATAAGTACACAGACCTCAGTACTGTACACAAAACCACAGAATGCCCAGGTTATGCCCTCACATATAACCACTACTATACATAACATGTGTAGCAGTCTGATATCTCACTGGCTTGTTATCAGATATGATGTCAATATATTATGGTGTACAGAACATATGCATCTCTTACTGCATGACATATGTACAACGGTTGACAGAGTTGTGGGTGGAGGCACAAACACAGGGCCATTGTTGACATGTTGCTATGATAACCTCATACATTTACTGTTGTAACATGGTTTGTTGTGACATATGTCCTATGAGGGATATGAAGTCAGTAACTCTCATGGCTGTCACCATGTACTGACTGCAATCCTCACACTAGGTTTCTTCAGTTCACAGATAGGTGCTCTGTGAGTAACACAAGAAACAAAATGCAACACACACTGTGCAGTCTGCAGATGACTCTACAGATGGGGGTTTCCTTAGAAACATAGCACTGTCATGACAGGTATTAAAACATGTAGACCAGCCATATCCACACACACCCTGTTAAATCAACATTACTCCAAATGCAGAATACAGCACTTACATTCTGTAGTTATGTCAGGCACATCCCCCTCCTGTGTGTTGGCCTGTTGTTAGAGATGAATCCCCATTCCATCTATGATGCTGTTTGCCAAACACCAGATCTAGGTCCTGCTAAGAGTGAATGTAAAGGCCCAACACCAACATGATGTTCCTAGATATTGGAGTGTGTTTCCATGCAATTGGCTATGGGAATGTTACCAAAGCTGTTCCACATGCAATCAGCTAGTGGAGGGCTGCAATTTGTGCAGAGGCCATCAGCTGACCTTGAGCAGCACTTACAAAACACATGCTGCTGCCTAAGCAAAGCTGGTGTAGTTCTCCAC
This sequence comes from Protopterus annectens, assembly GCF_019279795.1. Lineage (NCBI taxonomy): Eukaryota > Metazoa > Chordata > Ceratodontiformes > Protopteridae > Protopterus > Protopterus annectens. The sequence continues at coordinate 1,678,876,928 of NC_056733.1, forward strand.
ATCCACTAGAGAGAAAATGAGAGAGGCAGACAGAGGCAACGATAAGCCAGGGAGGGGGTGGGAGAGTAAAACCTAAGCATGTTTGTGTCACACACCTACCAGTACAGGGTATTAAATCCCTGTCTGACTATGTATTGCTAACACATGTCTATGCAGTTATTGGATGTGCCACATAGCTTACATGTTAAAGAGCTCTCCAAATGTATATATATGATGGTGAGTGGGATCTGCAACACTGATATGGTAGCGATACAGTAGGTGAAGTACACGTGCCTGTCCTCAAGGACAGATGTCAGCGTCAACACAGTCACACTCTCTCAGGGACTCACACACATTGACACACTTGGCATGGTCAGGAATAGACTTCCTCAGAAGTTAGTTTGCCAAAATACAGTACTGTGCAGGTATCACATGCACCACAGGGGTTATCCGGAGGTTATATCGCAAAGGGTATGTGGAGGTGTCTGACATCAGACAGCATGCTTCAGGATGCCAGTGGGGGTGTAGTGAGTGTGAATGTGATCAAAAGCATCATACACCACACACACACAGATACCGTGTGCCAGTACTGACATGCATGTGTGCATTACATCACAGGTGCATAGTGGTTGACTGTGCCAAAAGGCTATACAAGGCTAGGTGAAGGGTATACCTTGGCATCAGGCCACATGAATGGACTGCAGTGTGTCTCAGGGGTGTAGTGTCTGGATTGGCCCACACAGATGGGTACTGTATTCACCATCTAGTCACCTGGGTAACCATTGTGTGCGGCCATTGCTGTTCAAAGCTTGCCATGTATGTGTTCTTTAGTCCATGACATGGACACTGTCTGTGATGTGCACACATCCCACATGCATGTCCAGTGAGATGTGGAGCTGTACCTGAGGTGTCTGTCCCATGTTGTGTACACAGATTGTTATAATCAGATGTGCCTGTCCTGGCCTCATGTGCTGGTAACAGGTAATGGACAGTAGGTTGACACTGCACCTACATTGATAGCATGATACAGGGATTCCCTGGTGTCAGTGGCATCTGTTTATACAGGGCATGTGTATAAGGCATGGTATATCCTTTGTGGGTCACATTTGATGGCACCAAAGGTGTTGCAGGTGTCCAGTGGGGAACATAGTGAAGGCACACTGTCTACATGTATGTGCATATGTTACTGATGGACAGGGTGCCATGCCCTCTGTCATCCACTGCAATCAAGCAATGGTTTATATCTGTGGGCAATATGCAGGGTACTACCAACATAACAGTTGTTGCCTAGGTAAGTGTGTTTGTGAATGAGACATGGGTTTAGAGTGTTCTCTGTATAATACAAGGGTTGCTAACACTGTTCCCCAGGCCTTGATGTCACATGTAGGAGTATGGATTGCCACCCCAGCTTCTTGGCTATTTCAGATCTTTTATCCTTGTAAGGTGGGCATTGTGACATATACTAGGGGCACCATATATGAAATTTGCAAAATCTACTCCACAATTAGTCCAGTTGTTACACACTCACAGCCACCTCCACACAGGATATGAATGACAAACACAGCCACACACACACACACACACACACACACACACACACACACTCACACACAGACACCTGCTATGTTTGGGATTAGAACTCTACTTAACTAGTTTATCACACTACAGCATTACGCTGCTATAGGATGCGCCATGGCGATTACTGGATTACTCTTTCCCCAAAGATGTGTTCCACAGTGAATGACATCAGCAGACTTGCCAAAGTAGGAATTTGAATTGTAGTGACTGTGACTAGCCTAAAAAGCATTGCTCCCTACATAGACATGGAAACACACACATCCACACTTGCCATGTGTGGGAATAGAACCCCTACCAAAGTACTATATCACACTACATCATTACGCTATTATAGGACGGGCCAAGGAGATTAGTGGAGTACACCTTCCCCAAAGTGTATTTCATAGTGAATGATATCAGCAGGCTTGCCAAAGTATGGCAGTTGAATTGTAGTGAGTGTGACTAGCCTAAAATGAATTGCTCCCTACACAGACATAGAAACACACACAGTTGCCATGTCTGTGATTAGAACTCCTGCCTAACTAGTTTATTACACTACAGCATTGCACAGTTATAGGATGCGTCACAGAGATTACTGGGATACACTTTTCTCAAAGGTGTATTTCACATTGAATGACATCAGCAGCCTTGCCAAAGTGGGGCATTTGAATTGTAGTAAGTGTGACTAGCCTAAAAAGCATTGCTCTGTACACAGACAGAGACACACACACACACACACACACACACACACACACACACACACACACACACACACACTTGTCATGTATGGGATTAGAACTCTACCTAACTAGTTTATCACACTACAGCATTACGCTGTTATAGGATGCACCACAGAGATTAGTGGGCTATCTATTTGCCAAAGGTGTATTTCACAGTGAATGACATCAGTAGCCTTGCCAAAGTGAGGCATTTGAATTGTAGTGAGTGTGACTAGCCTAAAAAGCATTGCTTCCTACACACACACACGCACACATGCACACACACACACGCACACACATGCACACACGCACACACGCACACACACACACACACACACACACACACACACACACACACACACACACACACACAGTTGCCATGTCTGGGATTAAAACTCCTACCTAACTATTTTATCACACTATAGCATTACACAGTTATAGGGCGCAACATGGAGGTTACTGGGCTCCACCTTTCCCTACGGTGTATTTCACAGTGAATGACATCAGCAGCCTTGCCTAAGTAGGGCATTTGAAATGTAGTGTGTATGACTAGCCTAAAAAGCACTGCTCCCTAAACAGACAGAGACACACACACAAAGAGATGCCATGTCTGGGATTAGAACTCCTATCTAACTAGATTATCACACTACAGCATTACGGAGTTTTAGGATGCACCACTGCGATTACTGAGCTACTCTATTCCCAAAAGTGTATTTCACAGTGAATGACATCAGCAGGCTTGTCATAGTAGGGCTATGAGGAGGGCAGTGTATGTGCATGGGCCATAACCCATTCATTTAGAAGTTGACACACCACATGCAGGCACATGCAGGGCTATATTCCGCAGGTCTGTGTATACAGCTGTTAGATGATTACTGCCTTGTACAGTCATGTTGCACAGCTAGCAGTTGCACCACATAGTCTGTAATGCTGATGGATATCAGTGGATAACTTCTACAGTGAGTGACATTTACACATCATGGGGTTGTAGCCATTTGGCTGTGTGCTGGGTGGGACAGGCCTCATGATGGATGGCTCTTTGTCACAGTCACTCTCTTCCACACATCTATGTATGTCTACTTTTGGGATATTATAGTGTGTTGTCCTTGGATATATGTCTGTATTCCTATCCAATGTGTGTGTAAAGCATGACTGGTGCATACTGAGGAGTGTATGCACTAACATCTGCAACTGTCAGATATGTATGGTCCACTCTTGTTTGCAGACATGGGCTTCATTTGTTTAAGTGTGTGAGCATGCCCAGTATGACCTTTCAGTATGTTGTTGTCTGACATTGCCTTCATTTCTCTGTGTGTGAGCATGCCCAGTATGCCATTCTGTACTGAATGTGTGGATCCATTCCAGGTAGTTTGTACTCCAGTGCAGACCTTTGTGTTATACACCTACAGGTAGCAAACTGTTTCTGCAGGGTATCCATAGATCATTTGGCAATATGGAGTCAAACTGTGCAAGGGATAGTGTGTACTGTAGGTGATTGTGTCTGTGCTGCTTCTGCTACATGGTACTGGTGTTAGCAGAGATATCAGGGCATGTATACTGTTATACACTGTGATGATTTATGTCCTCAAGTACTGTCAGGTGGTCATTCTTGCTTACAGTGATGTCCTGGGGAACAAGGGTGAATGCAGCTGTGTACGGTATTGTGGGCAAACACTTACATATCCATGGAAAGTTATGCCATTCTGGAGGGGGAGCTGCAGACACTTGCTGCTGTGTCTGTGTATCCAGATCAGCACCTTGGTACAGTGCTGGCAGAGGACCCCATACTTGTACATCCATCGACATGACAGTATGGCCTTATCTTGCTGAGGCAATACTCACAGCTGTACAGATTCTCACAGTTTACCCAGAGGCAGGGGCCACAAGTTAGGACATTACCCCTATTGTGGTGTATGAGCAGGCTTGTAGCCACCCATTTATGTGTTTGCAGCCAGGGATAGTGTGTGCACACGGCTGTGTGTCGGACCTTGCATATTCCATGCTGCCCATGCTCCCACCCCTCCTCTAGTATTCTATCATCTTCCATAAATTATGAATATATTCTTTGATACTTTCCCTAAGGTTATCACCTCATCACAGCTGTGTTTTGGTGTGGGTCCACAGTTCATGCAGTGGGGCATGGTGGAAATGTTACTGTGTTTTGTCCACATGGCCTTGCATCTGGCTTATGTGGAGTGTGTTATGTTGTTATTTGGGTGTCCATGACATAACATGCATTGGTAGTACATGTGAGACACAGGCCTTTGGCAGAGGCCTATAGGACATTTGGTGGTTATGGGAGCCAGCTGTGGCAGGCCATTGCATTCTGTCAGTCCTGCAGTCCCAGACCGCCATACAGTATATTCCCCTGAGGTGACAGGGTAGGTGTGCTAGGTGTTCATGCCAATACTTTCTATCAGTATTAATCAGGTGATGTGGATGCAGGCAGGGTGCTACCTACAGCTAGGGACACACCTGCATGGGACACCTTCACTGCATGCTGCATTCTTTTGCTATTGCCATATGCAGGTGGGGGTCATATTTTACCCAATCCCAACAGCAGTGATACGATCAAAGAGCTACCTGTGAGTGGTGTTTGGGTGAGCTAGGTGCATGTGTGCTATGGAAACTACTCGAATCTGATGCACAGATATGCATGGGGCTTCCAGTTTTGCTGGCATGTGCAGGTACATCAGCTGTTTCCCAATACATCAGTCCTATCACCTTTGCGATCTGCAAGTGTTTGGGCAGTCGACCCCGGTATTCCCTACTACAGGCCCAGATAATGTGATGCACACCTGTATATACAATTCCAAGGGTGTGTCCATTTCACAGTTACACATTATATACTGTATGTCTGGGGTACTTTCCCCTGTGTACTGCTTATATGTCTAGCCCAACAGCTATGCCATGTCAATCTTTCAGATGGTGACACATATTAACACCATACATTTACAATGGCTTACTGCTAGCATGTGTTATACTGGTGTGAATTGCCTTTGGCACCGCAGTTGTGAGGACTTGGCCCTGTCATCAGCAGTAGTGGGCAAAGGCCACCAGGTCATAACTCAACATGCATACATAATGACCACTCTCACACAATATGAAACACACACCAACCTAACACACACACATACCTGCATATTGTACAAATGCTACTATCTGTCCTGCTACCTTGGCCACTTCTGGGCATCTCTGCTCCACTGGTATTATACATACACATACATGTTACTGCTTTTCTACATATGATTTGGGGGGGGGGCACACCTGACTGTTACAATGTGTGTACATCGGATTAGGGGGCACACCAGATCATTACTACATTTCTAAATATGATTGGGGTCACACCTGACTGTTACTACATTTCTAAGTAGTGCTGGGGGGCACACCTGACTGTTTCTACATTTCTACACAGGATTGGGGGAGTGTGCACATCTGACTGTTTCTACATTTCTATGCAAGATTGGGGAAGGGTGCACATCTGACTGTTTCTACATTTCTACACAGAACTGGGGGCACAGCCGACTATTTCTACATTTCTACAGAGGATTGGGGGGGCACACCTGACTGTTTCTACATTTATACACAGGATTGGGGGGGCACACTTGACTATTTCTACATTTCAACACAGGATTGGGGGGGCACACCTGACTGTTGCTACATTTCTACATAGGATTTGGGGGCACATCTAACTGTTACTACATGTCTACATAGGATTGGGGGGCACACCTGACTGTTTCTGCATTTCTACACAGGATTGGGAGGCACGCCTGACTATGTCTACATTTCTACACAGGATTGGGGGGCACACCTGACTGTTACTAAATGTCTACATAGGATTGGGGGGACACACCTGACTATTTCTTCATTTCTACACAGGATTAGGTGGGGCACACCTGACTGCTACTACATTTCTACATAGGATGGGTGGGCACACCTGATTATTTCTACATTTCTACACAGAATTGCGGGGGCACACCTGACTGTTTCTACATTTCTACATAGGATTGGGGAGGCACACCTGACACTTGTACACATTTGCTATGACTGTACTGGTATGTCAGTTACTCCATTTAATTCTGTATTCTAAGCTATCATGCAGAATTCCTACCCTTCAGAACTAACATCCCACTGCCTGACCTGATGTAGTCTGTCTGTGTAGGCCAGGGGGGGGTGGTTACCCATAGGCATCATTCAGAGGCTTTGGCAAAGGCTTTGCTTGTGTTTGTCTATACCTGTCCTGCTGGCTGAGACTGTTGTTGGGTATGTGAACCTACCTGACTGGCATGTGTGTGTCATATGGCCACACATGTTGCCCAGCAAATTTCCTGCAGTGGGTTTTGTCACCATGTGTAGTAATAGTTACTATGGTAACACCGGTATTTGTTAAAGATCTCATGCTGCCACTGTAGGTGTCTACTATCTGCTAGCATCCCATTCAACCATCCGATTCTCTTGCATGTTCACATCCATACCATAGATACACATAACAACACATACTACTCCAATCGGCAATTGGTAAGAAGAGTGACTTACCTTGTGGGTGTGCCAGTACTGAGGATGGTGCTGGGGGCTGCCTATGTTGGATGCACATAGTACACTCCCTATACATGGTTGAGCACAGGTAGTGTCATGTTTGACATCCATTTTACTGAATTTGTGAGTCAGAGAGAGGTGTCATTCCCTGGGTCCCTGCAGTGTCAGTGTATGTTCAATATGTTGCCTCTTTGCCAAGGCCTGGGCATACCGGGCATGCCTCCATCTGCCTACTGGGGCAGGCTCAGGTTGTTTCTCCTCTGAGTCACTCTGTGCCTGTGCAGGCCTTGGCATTGGTGGGTGGCTGTGTGGCCCTGCTCCATGCTATTCCTGCTGCAGCTGTTTCCTCAGGATCATATTGTGTAGAATGGCACATACGATAATTTGGGTACATGTAGCTGGCGAGTACTGCAAGGCTACACTGGATGTGTCCAGGCATCGGATCTGTGACTTGAGCATCCCAAACACATGCTCTATTATGATTCTGGTCTGTGTGTGTGCCTCATTATGGAATTCTTGTTCGGGTGTATGTGCATTTCTGAGGGGTGTCATCAGTCACGGCTCCAGTGCATAACCAGCATCCCCCCACTAGGTGACTGTAAGGCATTTCCCCATTGGCAAATCACTGGTACAGCTGTGTCAGATGCCAGATGTGGGAATCGTGTTAGCTTCCAGAGCAGCCAGCACACACATTCATTATAATGCCCTGGGCATCGCACACAACCTGGCAGTTGATGGAGGGGAAGTCTTGTGGTTGATGTAAACCCTACCCCGCTCACTGGGTGGTGCTTTGATGCATATATGCATGCAGTCTATAGCACCCACCACCTCAAGGTATTCTGCTCTTTGGTGGAAGAGATGCATATGGGTGGCCAACACCTCACAGGTGTTGAGGAAATATACTTGCTCACCAGCATGTGCTGACATGGCATCCAGGAAATGGTGTAATACCCTGGATGCTGATGCCTGGGAGATCCCCATGATATCCCCAGTTGGGCTTTGGGAGGTACCTGTGGCTATTATTCCTAGGCCTACACATTGGTTTCCGCTGGGATGGGTTCCCCTCTGTTAGTTCTGTGTATCAGGCGTGGCCGGCACAGCTCAACAATTTGCTGTAGGAGGCCCATGTCCACTCTATAGTGCTCCACTATCTCCAGCTCATTTAGCCCTGGTAGGTTACCCTGGCTCTATACACCCTTCTCCATCTTCTCACTGTGGGTTGGTCGACAACATTCTCATCCTCACCACACTCAGCCTCTTCCACATGTTGATGTCTGATAGCTGCTGCAGCCCCTATCATTTTGTTGTTTTTGTTTGTTAAAAGTTCCCCACTTGTATACACCAGTGGTGTAGAATATATTGGAAAAAACAGAGGGATAGGTGTTTGCATAGTTTATAGTAGTAATCTGTGCTGGGCTGGTCTACTGCCTGTGTAATTCACTGATTCTAATACTTTTCACCCGCCAGCTATGCTAGTTCTCCTAGATTACCTTCCTACTGCTGTTTTCCCTTCAAATTGCCTTCCTTCTTAAGCCTGGCAGTGCTCAACCTTGCACAGAGCTGCTATTTCCTGGTTTACTTTTTTTTCCCTTTAAAACCCGATGTGCAGTGTGTCCACCCACTTAGGCAATGTAAAGAGTGCTAGGCAGCCTCAGACACAAACCCTTGCTTACCCAAGCCACAGGGCTCCAGTCTGCTTACAGTATGCCTGACACACCCCCTTATGGTGTCAGCTAACTCATAGGCTTGCACCAGGCTATTCCTGCTTTTACACTGTTGGATGTTGACTAGCATGCAGGGGAAATCTGGGATTCAATATCATTACCCTCATTTGCATAGTATTGCCTGCTGATGCGCAGTTACATGTCCCACACTGAGCCCCCCCCCCCCTTAGCAACCACTATTCTCTTGCCATGTTGTCTTCTGCCTGCCATTGAGTATAATGGCAAAATAGTGATTTTGGTTAGAATGCTTATTTTAGGTATTATTTCCTATTTTTCACCCAATCCCATTTGTGCGCCGCTGCCCTATGCTTAAACAGCCAAGATCGGCTAAAAAAATAAATAAAAGTTGATTTTTTTTTTATTTTTGCAACTGTTTTCCATGCCACTGGCCTTATATTTGGCCAATGGCATGCTTTCTACATAAAATCCACTCTTTATTCGGAGCTGTCATGGCTCCGTTTTGTAGTTTGCAGAAATGTACTCCGTTACTGGCGGAGTATATTTCTGCAGATTACATTAGTCCTGCACAGCCAGTTTCCAGCTTCCTGGATCGCAACCTCATTTGCATGGATTTCTCCTGCAAATGGGGTAATTTGCATATAGGGGCTAAGTCAGTGCAGGACTAGTACAGGAGCACTCATGCACATCCCTACAGCTTATTCCTGGATCGCACAGCAGACATATTGCCTGCTGGAGCTCCTGCATTAGTCCTGCACACCATGCAGGGCATGCTGAATCCGGGAAAAAAAAAAAAAAATCTTAAAAATTATTTTATAAAAGTTTTATTTCACCACTTTTAGCCTTTTATCTTTTTAGGTTAATTATTTCATTCAAACCAGGGAATCTGTCAGCCCCCAAGTTCAGCTGCTAAATGGTTTCTTTTTGTTCAACTTTGTTTTTATAATTACCATCCCTTAAATCAAGGTGTACTTGTTCAAGGATAGAACAAACACTTTTTGTATTTGTTACATTGTTGACTGTGCTTCAGCAGTGCAGTTTTGTCATTTTTCATTTTAATGGCATAATAATGTTCGTTTACTCTTTTTTCCATACATCATGTGGTCATTCCTATATAATAAGCACTACACCGTGAGCACACACTTATGCTTATTACCTCCTTAGATTTGCAACTAAATCTTCCTGGGACTGTAATGGTATTTGGAATGTGTTTTAAGTAAATATATCAACCTTCTAAAATATATCTCCAAATAGCAGCCACCCACACATTTATACACCCCTTTCTCTTTTTTGGAGATTGACTCTACTGTGGGCATCTTTGTAAAGCCTTTCTTTAACAAGTTTTAAAATTGTGTCTGTTTTTGTACACAAATCTGGGTGTAAGGCCTATAACTTTATAAAGTTCTTGGTTTCCTTCTAGAACTTTTCATTTGTCTGATATAATAGATCTAGTGCTGTTTGTAATAATATTTCTTTTTTATATCCTCTTTCTACAAACATGGACATTATAAAGTCCACTTCTTTAAATTTCTTGTCATTTGAAGTCATTCTAAAGGCCCTGATAATTTGGCCTCTAGGATGTTCTTCTTTACAAAAGGGGCATGTTTGCTTTTGCAATATAGATAATTATTGCAAAAATACCTTTTCTATGTATAAAGCTATCAAATTTCTTATTCTGATAATACCAACTGATGGTAACATCTAGAAAATGCACTTTACTACCAACGTCTCCTACTGTAAACTTTAAACATTCTGATTTGTTGTTAAATCTTAGTAAACATGCACTTATAGAGGAATTTATTGTCATGTGAAAGCTTATGTCTGGTTAACAAAAATGTTCTACCAATATACATCTAGGCTGTACAGTTTTCAAGCTATGAAAATTTGTTTGTGAAAGTTTATAAAAGTATAATGTAGGGTTTGTATGCATCATAATATATTACAGTATTTATTGAAAAGACTATTAATGCACTGACTATTATTGTAAAGAATATTTCTTACTGATAATATTGCTATTTGTACAGTTTTAATAGATTTTCATGTTCACAAAATATTTTCATTTGTTTATTGTATGCTTTTTAAATTTATTTTTTCAGAACATGCTCTGGAATGCGAGATGCATGTAGGCTGCTAGAGATGTGACATTCCGCACCGTTTAGGTGTTAATAAGTTAATACTTTTATTGTGTAAACAACTGCCACCTGTAACAATAGTAATGCATATTGGATTGCTATTGATGCCTGCAATGACATGTTATACAGATTTTTTCCACCTTTCCTTGATGGTTTACATTTTTTTATTCTTATTCCCCTTCAAGTTAAACATTCAGTTGTTTACTTCAAGGTGAAAGCATAAGGTACAGAATTGTCAGACATGATTCACAGTAGTTCAAGATCAAATGTGTCAAACACATCTGCTAATGATAGGCTGGGTGATGGTGCAAGTGATTTTAAGAGGGACTACCATGAGATGTGTATTATGAGTTGGTCTGATTTTGTTTCCTTCTTGATGCATTTGGTCCTGCAGACACTAATCTGACAGTGCCATGTGACCATGATCATGACCTTGAATGAGATGTTTTGCTAGGTGTACGGGAATGCTGATGTGGCCTGCATGAAATCTGTTGTACTTATTCACCAAGGCTACTTAGAGTACTTTCTTAAAAAGCAGTGGTATTCTCATGTGATCTCCCCCAGGTGTCTAGACAGTACCCTGGCCTCTTTTTCTTGTAAGGTTGACTCCAGCTTGACTCTCCTATGTCCCAAGTAGTGTACAAATCAAGGTGGCCACTGATTCTTGATGTGCCATCATTCTGCTCATCAGTGTGATCATGGGATTATTCCTACTCTGTGCCATTTCCAAGTAATAAAACAAATGCTCATGCATACCCTGGAGGACTCTGACCATTTATACTCTGTGTCTGAGCCCTAACAATATCACAGCACATTTTTCTGCTCAGCAGCCAGTGCTTTATGTGTTTCCTGGGGTAGCTGTAACAATTTCTTGAGCCTAGCTTTCTTTGGTAAAGGTGTCTCTCTGGAAACTGATACCTCTAAGTGTCTGCCGTCATGCTGATATGGTTTATCTGGATTTGGAGATAATGCTGTTTAGGTATGGGGTTGTTCCTCCTGTACATGGGTGAGAGCTATCTCATCATGTGCGTGACTTTGTGATGCACTGTCACTGCTTGCAGAGTTAACATGTTGTGGGGTCTGAGATCCTACCATTAAACTTGGTGACAGCTGCCACTTTACCCAGGCTGCCTCATAAATGTAACTATGTTATCATCATCATCATCATCATCATAACCCATTCTGCCACTTATATCCTCTAAATTAATTGGTATAGTAAAAGTGTTTCTTTCTGATGCTGACCCTGTGAAAAAAAAAATGATTTGAACACATTACTAATGATGAAATAGTGTAGACTACTCCTTGCTTATAAAGATGTGAGTGGGCCACTCACCATGGGCATTGCCATCATTGTCATTCTGTGATGATGTGCAAGGTTTACCTATTAATACTTAATTGTCATATGCTGAGTGTGATCATTCCTTGTCTAAATAAATATATATTACTTTTTTTAAACTAACCCTCCTTGAGCAGATGAGTGTTGTTGCTGCAGACGTTAGTAATACTCAGTGCCCACACCACCTCTAATTATTCCTGGTCCACCATCTTCTGTATCATAGGCATCTCCACTGATGGATAGAAGGGATTCCTCATCTGGTGTTAAATGAATAATTGTCAGAGCCCCCCACCCCACCCCCCTCAGTTTTATGGGGAATTGCATTCTCCCTGGCCTTGCTTCTAACATGCCCTATTATATCATTTGCCCTGTGATAATGCTTGTTTTTTTCCTCCAATTGCATTAATGTTGAAAAGTAATTGATACCATTTTTGCTGTCTGCTTATGTGGGTCCCCCTTTACCAAATAGAAGTCCACCCCATGTCCTAAGGGTTGCCATGATGACTCAATTTTTTTCATGGCTAAAGTTATCCTTTTTCCTGCTTTGATTCCTTATTTTCCATCATTACTGTATGTTAAAAAAGGGTCACAGTCAAAGAGTGAAAAGTTGTTGATGTAATTAGCTTTTAAACTAAAACTGGTCAAGTATACCTGCCACTCTCATTAATAAATATATATTAGCTAACACAAACCACATCATTATACATAGATATCTCTGTCTAGCCAAGTAATATTGTGGCATATTGCTTGCAGTACAATCAGGTCATTAAAGCAATATTTTTTGAAATAATGCATCCTTCCCTACCCTCTACCAATGTCATGCATTCATAAAGCTGCCATTTTTTATTCATTACGGTCACCCAGTAATCTCCCAGTAAAGACAGATAGATGTTGACTGAACAAAATATCCTTAGCACTGCAGAACATCACATTTAAATGACTTTGTTTCTACCATGTATGCACAGTCACAAAATGATACCAATGTAATGATTATTCTCATTGATCACTAATAATTTCTACTATTGCTGTACTGAATTCCAGTTCTAAATGACAGTAATTACAGCAATCATTCATTGCCTACAAAATATGCATATCATATAGGTAAAAGCAACATTTTTAACTTAAATGTCTGCTGTATCCTGAATAATTTGTTGCCTAACTCAAGTATTGGCAAAATAATATGGTGATATTCAGCTTTTCTGTGTGAATTCAGGACCATTTTCACTTGTTTTATATGCAAATGAGGGTTTTTTCTATTTATCTCTATGAGTCTTAGTAATATGTAAATGCGTACTGACACTTATGGGCATACATTGCTCTTAGATGAGCATGAATGTGGGCCCAGAATGACACAAATACACTGCTGACAGTTATGTAGTCTATAGCGCACTTAGCAGTCCCCAACTTGCTTTGGTAATGTGAAAATGGCCCTAGAATAACCAAAATCACAATAGAATTAAAAATAAATAGTCATCTGGATGACACTTTGCACCCACTTAATGTGTATAACTGCCCATGTAATGTCATCAGTCACATCTTAGCACATCAAACAACTCATCATTTCCTAAAACTTGATACTTAACACATTGTAATATAATAAATAACCAATATTCAGTGAGCTGTCACTTGTGCTGCTATGAACCAGGGCCAATTAATATAAAATAGAAATACTTCGCAATCTGAAAACGTCGGGTTGTGCAGTAGCATACTAGGTGCTAAGGAAGTTTGTGTAATAAAGATGAAAGTGCTTAGCCTAGTATGTCATGAACAGTATTGCTTTGTATCGACATATTGACCCTGGTCTATAAGAGTACAAGTGACATCTTGCTGTACATCAGTTATTTTTGACTATCATTTTTATACAGTTAAGTCTAATTATGTTGATTCTGACTCATAGTAATACATATATTCCCTTCAGTAAATAAATAAATAAATTATATATATCCGCAGTGGTGGTGCTGCGGTAGCATTGTCGCCTCACAGTAAGACGCTGTCCGGTTCGATTCTCAGCTAGAGCGTCATCTGCGTGGAGACATTCATGAATGGGCGTACCTTTGTTGAAGGTTGTGCATCAGGGCTGGTAACTTGGCACGTAAAAATCAACTACCAATCATTAGCAGACCGGCGTTCCGCTGTGGCGACCCCTAACTGGGAAAAGCCGAAAGACACAAACAATATATATATATATATATATATATATATATATATATATATATATATATATTAAACTGCTGATGCACTGCATGAGGCATGTATAAATGGCTTTCAGGCAGGTGTGATACTCAAAAAAATGTACCTTATGTAATAACCAGCAATAGTAGCAATTATAAATCATATACATAATTATTCAATATATTTCAATTTTTATCCAGCATGTACTAGAAATATCAATGTTTCTTTTAAGAAAAAGAATATGTAAAAAAAGCATTTTGATTAAACCAAACTTGCTAATAATATCAATACCTGGTGTAATGTCTCTGCCACTTAACATCGTTTAGTTAAGGTGATGTCACACCCAAGAGGGAGTTGTTCTTCACCTCTGAACTACAGCTCTTCCCTTACTTTATTCATTCTGGTTCTGGCATTTTACTTCATTGCATCACCTGTAAAAGTACACGGTCATGCTCCAAGCTGGGCTTATAAAAAGATCCTTATTCTTCTGTACCTTCTCAAGGAGTCCTATCAGGAAAAGGCTGAGGCATGCACAAAAAGTACTACCTTAAAAAAAATTGATATCTGGCAGGGGCTGGTTGACCACCTGTAATCCCTGACAAGTAACACCCACTTTGGGAAACAATGTCTTCAATAGTATGATGACTTACAGAAGCATAGACCATACCACTTGGCCAAGCAGATAGACCAGGTAACTGAGAGAAGGCCATAGTTTTTTAGCAAGTACATTTTTTAATTGGTCACTATTTCATTGGGCCATATTCAACATAAAAAGTATAACAATTCTGCATAAATAGAAGTATTTGCTGAAAAAGATATGTGTAACTGCAAATATTATCTGTAATGCAATTATGATAATGTAAAGGAAGTCAAAACCATATGCATGTACATACATGCATGTGTTTAAAAAAGATACAGTGATTATGTCGCTGTATCTTCATTTCGCACCACTCTCCACCTTTCTCGGCTTGAGTGTGCCTTCTCTCGGCGATTCCGTCGCAGTGGAGACCTGGGATCCAGCCGGAGAACGGACTACAGGGGCACTATGGGTAGCAGCAATTTGATCTGAAGAAACTCATTTTGTGAGTGAAAGCGCTCATCAGCTGCAGCACTATATTATACATGGTGTTTGTCTTTGGAACTGTGGATTAAAGTCTTTTTATTCAACAAGGAATCCTGGTTAATTGATCTGCTGTGCTCTCTTACTTACTCTCGGCTTTGGTTTACAATATTTTACATTAACAATTGTTTGGGAGCACTTTTTCCTACCGAGGTACACGTTGTTATTTATGTTAAAATAATGTTCTAAATAAATACAAATGCAGCATGTTTATACTTAATTAATAATCTGTATATATAGCTCTTACATCAAAGACATGCATGTACATGATTACAAGTAGCATTTGTTCATCTATTTATACATAAAAGTCTTCTGGCTTTTCCTGGTTAGGGGTTGCCATAGCAGAACTCTGGTCCACTAATCACTGGCAGTGGATTTTTACGGTGCCAAGTTGCCAGCCCGACACCCAACCTTCAAAGAAGGCATACCCATTCACGTATGCACCTACCTGCATGCCTTTAGACATCACTCGACCACGGAGAGGACATACAGACTCCACACAGAAGGCACTCCAGCTGAGAAATGAAAAGGAGAACCTCTTGCTGTGAAGTGACAATGCTAACTGCCGCACCACTGCAGCCTGCACTTGTTCATCTATTTATACATAGTGAAGAAAAAAATTGCAGTTACACACAATAATTGAATTTATCATTGCATAAACTGAATTACTATTAAGATTCCATGCAGCCAGTTTTGGTAAATAAATTATTGTTTGTGAAGGACACAGAAATATTACTACAGCAAATGCTTAACACAGTTGTTTGTTCATGTAAGCGCATGTACAATATGGCTGAAGTCTCAGATAGGCACCAAACTCTAGTCAAAGTGAAGGCTGGGACTGCTGTGCCGAGTGAATGACCAGGACATATTATACTCAGAAATGGCTAGTTTTTTATTACCTAACAAATTACACACATACTTGTGCAGCAAAGGAAATAAAAACTTCAGTGAATTGCTACACCTGTCTGAGTGTGACTAACTTCTACCTGAACACAGTGTCACATTCATATCATATTATTTTGAAAACAACATTCCACCCACACTGCATACATTTCTTTTTAGCTTGCATTAAAGGGAAGATTGTCACACCATATCTAAACAAAATCAAAATAAATAAATAAAATAAGCAAGTGCTGCAGTGAATGCACTGCCTTGTATATCTAGAAAAAATGCAATATGAGTAAACAAGAATAATTCTATATCTTCTTTTTACAGCTGAGGAAGTTATAAGGTATAACAAAAGTCAGCAGGAAAAAAAAGAATAGCTAGGCTTGCTGAATTTGCTGGAAACAGGACATTTTCATACAATAATATGTTTTAACTGATTTTATTATATATTATATTAAGCTTAACTGTGTCATAAGTGGGTATTCATTACACTAATTAAACTAAGAATGGCATATATGTCAGTACACAGGTGCAAGTATTCTGTTTTAAACTATTTCTTAAAGTGAATAAATAAGTAAACAACACTTACCTTAAACAAATGCAGTGACATTTTCATTTTATACTGTAAACAAGACAGAGAAATATATCAGTGTATAACTGCAGTAGTCTGTCTTATACTGTATTTTTATTGGTTATGGGAGATATTTTTACAGCACTGTAGTTGAAAGCACTGCACTAATCATTACATTATTGAAAGTAAATGTAATGGATGTGTCAATATAAACTGCATTATTGTGTCTTTAAGGGTTTAGTTAAAATTGCATCTCAAAGACACATGCACAGAACATGAGGAACACACTGCCCTTCCAATTACTCAGAGGTAATTCCTATATGAATTCAGCCGAAGTGTCCATAACCACTGCTCATGCCCTTCTTCCCACGCACACAAGGACTTCCTGAAAGAGTAATGTCATTGTATGCAGAAATACTTCCCATGAACAAGTTATACTTCAATGATGATTTAAGTATAATGTGAAATTGTTTTAAGAAATCAAATAGCATGGAGCATGATGGATGGATTTATTATTTATTTTGTGTTTTATATACATACATACAAATATTTCAAACACAGGCATAAATGCCCTTCTAGCTTGTCAATATACCAAAACACTTGTTCCCATAATAAGTGTCCAGGCTTTTCTTAAAATATTTAAACTAGTGCTTACCTTAATGTAATATGGTAGCCTGTTCAATGGATCAGCTTCTCTGTCAGAGAACCAATTAGATTTTTGTCTCTCCCCGCCCCTGTTTTTTCTCTGTTTTCATTATTTTAATTATTCGTTTCTCCTCTATTACTTTGTTACTCTCCCATTTATTTTACTTTTGTTACATATTTAAATCCTTCAGTAGCAGCCCAGGCATGTACCTCCCAGGTCAAGGAGCACTCACCATCTGTCCTTCTCGGGACATGTTTCCTGTTAGCTTTCTTTTAATGGCATTAGGTTTTTCAGTTAGATGTTCCTCTTGCAGGGTTCTTTCTAGCCTAGCAACATATTTTTTCCTAGATTTAAGTTTCCCTTCAAAAAAAAAAAAAAAAAAAAAAAACGAGAGAGAAAGAGAGGCAGTAACACAGAGAGAGACAGAGGAAAATAGGATGGCTTCAAAACAGTAATCTGCTGCTTGCTCCAGTCTGTTGGTTGGTGGACGTTTGTTCTTTCCATTGGAGTTGACATATGCATATATGCATCCTGTTATATCTTCTTTCATAACTGTTCGTTCATACCAGTCAGACAGCAGGTTTGGAGCCTCTTAACATTTGAAAACAACAGTCCTTTTGCGGCACTTATGGGGTAGAGACTACTTGGCCCTCACATAATTAAGATGAAAGAAAAAGAGGTAGGATGAGACAAACAGGTCAGTCCTGTCCTTTTAATTTCTCACCGATTAGTAAGCACAAAGTTATCATTGTGGAAAGCAGATATCCCGTTCTTTCCCTTCAACTACTGTGATTGTTGGTTCCAGCCCCTCATGGGTTTCTTCCTCCCCCAAGTCAACCTTCCTTCATCACTGCCACAATACAGTGAATTCCACCATTAATATTGTACACATTATTTTACAAACCTCAACCCAGCATATGGAAAATACACTTACTTGTTTTTCCCTAGCCTTTTCTATCATTTAAAAATACACCAAGCATTTCTTTTCCCATTGTTGTAAGAAAGTCATTGTATATTGCACAGCTTATAAACAAAGAATATATGTCTAGTCTAGGGATGTTATTTTCCCCCCTTTACTTAACATCATTAGCACAATCATTGAATATAATGCCTCCTATGGCATATATCTGTCCATACACATGCAACAAGTGGAATGTCCACAGAAATACATTACTGAATCAAAGCCCTGTCACTATACTTAGCATTCTACAAACTGCTAAGAGGTGACCTGTGTCTGGCATAAAAGGTATCCTCCAACCCAATACTGATGGATTTACTCAACATCTGCAAATCAAATGGCATCATAAATAACTGGTTTAGGGATCTAAACATCTTATTCAATATCAACAGAATAGTTTGGAGGGGCAAGTATATCTCACAGAGGAAACTGCTAATCTGGAACAGACACCCATCCAACATAAAAAAAAAATCATCCCTGTCTGTATTCAAGGGCACCTTGGATCTATGGAGGGGAAACAGAAAATTTACCCCAGAACTGTCCCCCTGTACTACTAATGTACATAGGAAGCTCTTAAATGCTTTATCTCATGCATGGCTCCCCTCAAACTATCCATGGTATGATCCCAGGTATTCTCATTAGGGGCAATATTTAATTATTGACCATGGAATGGGTAAGGCCAGTTTATAACCAAAGAGTATAGGTTAAAACAAGCACAAATAGGGAAATAGGCTAGGCTTAAAATAGCCTGCAAGGGCAGCTAGCCTAATACTTACGTAAGAACTTATTTAATGCATCATCTATCATACCTGGAAGGATTATCAGTCAATGATGGTATAGATAAAAAGACTCTAAAGTTCATTACTTATTGCTTGATAATGCAGTAGCCACCATAAAAGGAATTACAGAACTATGGATTACCCATTCACCTTCAGGACTGGCATTTGTTGGACATAAAATTCAGTGGCATTTTTTTAAACACAGCTATGCAACTCAGTAACTGTTCTCCTAGCTAAAGATAAAGTAGAATGATCACTTAAAGTGCTAACATTTTTGGGTATTGACAGTGGCCCAGTTCAAGGCTGCCTTCAAATACCAAAAGAAAAGGTTAATAAAATAATCAATGCTGAGAACAACTTCCTGAATTCAAAAAGGGTGACCATAAAACAGGTCAGGGAACTGTTGGGTCTCCTCAACTTTGCATAGAGAGCCATAATGGCCTGCAGAACATTCATCATTTCAATAGCAGAGCTTTCATGTGGAGGTTGCAAAAATTACCACAGGGTTAGAATTAACAGTAGAGTCAAACAGAATCTCATATTGTGGTCCAGTTTCCTCCTAGATTATAATTGTTTCTCCTTTTGGCAAGATAATTGGGAAATCAATGAAAAGCTCAAACTGTTCAAGGATGCTTCTGGTAAATTTGGCATGGGAGGTTACTTCAATGGATACTGGTTTTCAGAAACATGGCCAAATAATTGGATCCAGGAAAAGAAGTAGGATATTTTATCAACATGGGTTTCATTTTGGATATGGTAGGATCATCTTAAGAACATTTAATATTCGGTTTAGACAACAAAGCAGTTGCTGAAGTTCTGACTAAAATGTCAGTCCAAAAATTTGGGGCCAATTCTCTTTTAAGATTGTTAGATCCTTCTTTAGGATCAACATGTCTTTCACTGCAGAACACATTAAGGGATATAAAAACAAATTAGCTGATGCACTTTCTTGATTGCCAGTTAAGCAATCCAAAATGTCGACTCCACAAGCAGATACATTCCCCAGCTTGATACTGACGGAACCTGGATGACTAGAGAATGAAAACAGCATCTCGGTTATGGAAGTTATGGACCAAAAGTACTAATAGAACATACACCTCTTCAATCAAAAGTTTTCTTTTTTTCTCACAACTTAGAAATTCAGGTCTGTCAACGGTTAGTCCACATTATACTTTACTACCTATATCACTGCAATCAAGTGGGCGTTAGTCCTGTTTCAGTTAAAATCAACTTGCAATCCTTAAATTTATTTGCTAAATTATTTGATGTTCCTGACATCGTCAGACATTAAACAGTTGCCAGAGTTATTAAAGAGTGATCCAAAGAAAAGAGTTTCAGCCATAACAACAGACATCCTATAGGTTCTGCATTATTGAAATCAACTTAGCATAGTCTACATTCTGCAACTCATTCATGCTACAATTATTGCTTATGGACCACTTTATTCTCTTGGTTATACTTTTGAGCTTTCAGAATCAGTGAATTGATTGACAGACTTAAGTTGGCAGATATAATTTTTACTCACAGTTTTAAACAGGCTTCCCAAATCTAAAACTGACCAGGAATCTAGATTTAAATCCAGAATATCCAGGA
This sequence comes from Protopterus annectens, assembly GCF_019279795.1. Taxonomy (NCBI): domain Eukaryota; kingdom Metazoa; phylum Chordata; order Ceratodontiformes; family Protopteridae; genus Protopterus; species Protopterus annectens. The sequence continues at coordinate 1,678,897,596 of NC_056733.1, forward strand.
AGCCAGATTTTAGTAACTCTTACCTTCGTTATGACAGCTTCCATCCTAAAAATCTTAAGAGAGGTTTAGTTAAGGGATAACATATTTGAATAACCAGGATGACTTCAAGCAAAAAAGATCTTCTGGAAAGATTTAACACTCTGGACTGCATGTTTTTTTTTTACAAAGAGGTAGTTTGTTTTCAATATTAGAAATGAAATAATGCAAGGTTGGGGTATTAGACACAAACTAGTTTTAGGATGTATTATCCATAACAAAGTGGATTTAATGGTCACACATACACAGATTGATGACAGTGGAGACTAAAGCAGAGCTCTAATTCAAGAGTATAATCATGTCACTACCAAAGTCAAAAATATTATTAAAAAGAATTGGTGCTTTATAAAATTGAACACTTCACTTTGTAATGTATTGGGTGTGGAGCCATTTTTTGTTTATAAAAAGGCACATAATTAAAAAAAATGAAAGTAATAACAGACAAGCAGTTAGACGTGGACATGACAGAGGTACCACAAATGTGGAACTTGTAAGCTATGTCCCTGCACTGTTAGCCAAAAACAAATAATTCTTGAAAATGGACTTTGTGGTAATATTAATTTTATTAATGGGAATTGTAAAGCAACAGGTATAATATATATACCATTACATTCAGGTTGTCATAGTTTTTCCATAGGCAAAACAGAAAAAGCACTTAAAAGAGGATTCATGAACACCCCTATGACATAAAAAGAAAGAACATAAATAATGCAGTTTACAGACATCTACTTAAATGCCCTGTAGCATGCAGATACCACTTTAGTATACCTGATAAAGTTCCAATGGATCTTAAAAGTGGAGACTGGGAGAATTACACTGAATTAAGAGAATTTAAATGGCAGTTGTTTTTAAAAGCAATTAATCTACCTGGTCTGAATGATATGATATCTATTCATTCAATTCTAAGAAGGAAAGCTAAAAGTTGGTACAATTATCATTAGGTAGGGTTAGAGTACACTTTTACATATTTTCATACATTCATCACCCAGTATATTCTAATCATAATATATTCAGTCCCTTAAGATTTTGTTAATAAAGTTTCCATTTAATTGAACAAGTGATTATAGTTTATAAGCACATTTTTAAATTATTATAAAGTTTTTATGTTGTTCTTAAATATTAAATAATAATATTGACTGTTTTGAAATGTATTTTGTACAAACTGTTATTTTAAAACATTTCATGATTAACAGACAATGTCTTTAAATTAATTATATAAAAGGAACCACTGTGGGGACAAACAGATTCTGATAAAGTTCAGGTTTCAGGAATGAAAGTGTTTAATTTACATTGTGGAATAATACTTTGATTTTTGGAAGTTGTGGACTTCATTTTACTATTACACTATTTGAACACGTTTAAGTGTTTTTCATTATTTCTAAGGTCAACTGACCTACTGGCTTTCAACAGAGGTTGTTGGTGTTTTGAGGGTTACTTATCTAGTTTGCTCTTATATATGAACGGGCCTGAAAAACAATGATATTTCAAAAACTGGTCCAGATTTTTAGGACTTCTTCCTGATTTTTTGTTTTTTTACCTTTTTTCTTGGTTCTCAAGCAGAATAAGTTGAGAAATTTGCCTCTGAACTCCTCCTAAAACTATTTAGCTTAAGCATGACCACAGTATATGTTCTTTAGGTAAAGAAAACACCAGTCATTATGCCCATTTATAAAGAAGTCATGCCTGTCTTCAGTTCACAAAATTATGATCTGTCAATCTAACAAGCCTGATTTGCAAATTAACAGACCATACTAAATCTTATTTGATAAAATCTGTCATTAATATATAAAAATCGTATTTCTCTAGTCTCAGCAGTATTGCTTTGGCAAAGTAAGATCATGTCTACTTAGTTTAATAAACTTTCTCTAGAAAGTTACTGAATCAGATAGCAGCCATATATTTTACATAGTATACCCAGTTCTACTCAAGACCATTAACACTTCTCTCCAGCCTGCAATTGTAGATAAACTTAAAGGTCTAAACACAGAACCTTATGATGTAAAATGGATATTAAACTGGCTGACAGATAGAAGCAATGTAACTAAAGCAGAAGGTGCTACCTCAGAAGGCAAAAACTGACTAAAGACAAACCTCAATACTATGACACTTTATGTTTAGCATTTACATCTTGGATCTCCACAGCACTAATCAAGATATATGAATGTCTAAATTTGATGATGAATATGAGCTGGGTATTATTATTTGTTTGGCATTTGTACTGTCCTACTACAGTAAGGGCTAATCCACAAATAAACAGTGTACTAGAGATGGGCATAAATTAACTGCAGAGATGTATATAAATAATAATAATAATAATAAATACATTATATAAATAACCCACCCCACCTTTTTTTCTCTATTTTCCTTCTAAGTCTTTATTCTCCTTCTCAATTAAGTTACCACTGCCATCCTAAATATTTAGGTACTATGTAATCAAAGAATTTATTCCTGTTCTCTAGCATGAAATGAAATTGTAATTTCGTTTTCTTTACTATGATTTTATATGTAACGAAACTATGTAATGCAGAGCTTTTCTCCCTGGGCCTCCACTGAAGACAGGCTCCCTGAGCCCAGTGGACCTCCCCAGTCATCAAACTGGAAATAAATAAATAAAGTATAACCTTCAAACTTTTGGTAAACATATCTCAATAGGAGCTTACAGCAGAGACAGAACCCTTTCCCAAACTTATTGTGCCTTCATGATTGCTAAATCGTCAAACACTATAGAATGAAAGTGGTACTGCTAGGAACTACAGGAACCAAGTCCACCACAGAAAACTTTGCAAAAACTTTCTAAAAAGATTTTATTCAACAGACCACATAAAACAAATAAGCGCATTAACTGTTGTCACCCCATTTTCACCTACAATGTTGGACTTCATCAAATTAAAATTAATAAAACAATCAAACCCTTAAATACCCTCAAATCCAGCTTTGTAATTAATCAGTTAAAGAATCGTAAAGAGAAAGAGTACATGCAAAACAATTCTGTCAAACCTGACACACCGTCGAAGACCATGATATATCTGTAATAACAATTCACAAAAACTTAGGATAAGTACCTAGAAAATATAAAAACCCTCACCATATCATAACGAGTCTATACCAAGTAAATCTATAAATAAGTTAAAAAAATAAGTCAAAAATAAACCAAGGTTTAAAATGTAAGCTATAGATGTAAAAAAAAAAACATATGCACACATTTATTAAAGACTCACAAAATAAGAATAAATGCATTTCAAGTTAAAAAAACTAAATAAAAATTGTTTAAAAACCAGGATGATATATCTAAAACCCTAATGAGCTGTCTTTTTAGTACTACAGCCTAGTTTATCTAAGCTTCAGCACGTGGGCAATTGAAACATATTCATTTAACCAAAGATGTCTAGTGGCCTCTAGAATAATTTGCCAGTAAACTTCTTTATATTCAATCCTGCAAACAAGACTAGCAACATGAGCAAAATTTGCATTATTGATCAAAGCCGCTTTAATAATTTCTTTTAATAGATGTTGTCTTTGGCAAGTGACAGGAATTACATTGCATTTAACTGCAGAGACATGTCAAAACAGACTGCTAGCAACATGAGTGTCTTGTGACTTTGGATGAGTAACTTTGCAGACAGCAGCAGATGCAGATCCGGTTTGCTCCTTTACACTCTTGTCCAGATCTGTAATAGTAAGTAGTGGCCTGTGCAACAAGAAAGCTGCTGCATTTCCTAAGCAACTATATTAAGGCAAACACTATTAGTTCTAGATGTGAGCTATGAAACTGAAAGTAGTAAAAAGTTTGGTTTAGCCATCATTAAACAATTCCGTCTTATCATACAGAAAAGACTGTGTCTGCACTGAATAGGATTACAATCAAAAGCTTGTTCACAAGCTACTATGTCAGTGACAATTACATAACAACCAAAAAAATGATAAAAAAGAAGTGTACCTGTTTTTTCTTGCACATAGAAAATTGTGAATGACATAATAGCTTGCAAACAACTTCTACATTTATGACTATTCAATTCACAAACTTGAAACAACCAAAAACAGTATAAACAAAATACTACATGCAAAATACTAATAAAATTAGCACAATAAAAAAATAACCCATAACTTTTACAAATAATACAAGCACATCCATTCAAGTTATTTATTTCTTTGCAGCTCTAAAATTAATAGACACCACTTGAACCATACAGATTCTATTTTTTTAACAAGTAAAGCTAAACTAAACTACTTTCACTGCTTAAGCACTGCAGATACAGATGTGCATTTGCTGGAAAGATTTAATATAAGTTTCTGCATTTAAAAAGAACAACTATGACTACAGACAATGCAGAAGTAAGCAAGCTCCCCTATTTCAGTAAGTCCATCCTCAACCATGCAGGAGCCTTCTTACATAAAAAAAATAAAAAGCCAAAAGCAGATAATACAAAAAAATAAATAACTAAATAAAATGCAGAAAATGTGGAACTAAACTTTGACCTAATAAGTGACAGTGAACTACAAGAAATATTTGACAACATACAATAAACAATGTGTTATACTTCAACGAGCAAGAAAGTGCTGCAAGAGTAAAAACAGGAAGTACAACAATATAAAAATTCCCACAGAAACCAGGACAATATGACAACCTATGCACTTCAGAAATGTAAAGAAAATTTTCAAACCAATGCAAGACAGAAAAACAACAAAAGACATGCAGAGAAAAATGCCCAAGGAAATAGAAATACTAGAATTAGTAAAAGAAGAAACAAGTACAAGAAAACAAACTGGGCTATTAACATATTTCAAAACTGGCATACACACAAAAAAAAAAAAAACCTGCAGGATAGACTTGCACACTATTACACTAGAGAACTTAAATTCAATACTAAGAGAATTCTAAGCTACAGTATGAAATACAAATGGAAAAGAATATAAGTGCATTTGTAGCCAAACATGCAGGACTCAACAGCTATATAAACAACCCACCATTAAACAGAAACATTAACATAATTACAGATAATATGACTAACAAATGTAAATAATGTGTTTAAACCAGTAATTAAAATACAGAATGCAATGAAAAGATACAAAAGAATGCCACCACCCACTAACAATGCAAGAAATAATGCAACTGAGGAACAGCCGAGCACTTTCCCTAAACGCAGAAGATGAACTTGTCAGAAAAGTTTGGTTTGATATCCAACTACACTTCACAAGACTTGAAAATGAAGGAGTGTGATACCTCACACAAGACAGTTTTACAATAAAAAAATGAAGATGTTACAAAATATGTTGCAAAAAAAAAATTAACTAACATACCAAAAACCATACAGAACATTACAACCTCACAAAAAATTACTAAGAGGATTTTTGTTTGAAAACTCCACAGATCCATTATGTCCTATAAATAGTTTCAAAAAATACCTTAAAAGAATTCCACCTTATACAAAAGCACCATTTCTCCACTGAAAAAAACTTCCACAAAATGTAAACGTAGTACAGAACCTATGGAAATAAATTAACTTTCACAAATGTTACCAGAAATTTGCAAACTAGCAAATCAATCAACAAGACATACAATCTACTCCTTAAGAGCAAAAACAGTAACCTCACTTTCACAATCAGGAATGGAAACATGGCAAACAATGTGTGTTACAGGACATAAAAGTGAAACATCACTACGCTGTCTATAAGAATTCAAAACATGGGGAAAAATAAACTTTGGAACACAACAACAAACACTAAAAAATCCAATAAATGACGACAATATAAATAATAAAACAGACAACAAATGAAGAAAAAATAAAACTCCATAACACAGAAGTTCCAAACTTTGAATATACATCAGAAAAATCACAAATCAAAGAAAAATAAATAAATTATGGAAGAGTAACCATCTACAACATACAAACCCAACAAAATAAGAAAGTAAATTTATGTTTACATATAAATTAAACCTCAAAATAAATGAAAAGTATACATAACTCACTATAATGTCCCATTACAGGTACACTAAGAAGAACTCAATGTAACATCTGAACATAGACAGCAAGCAAGTCAGAAGCAGTATAGAAATTTAAAAGAAACTACTACAGCAAAACATACTAAAATCTTTAAAAACTGTATTTGTTTCTATGCTTATATAATTCTCTCCTTACAGTTCATGAAAAATTAATAACATGTTTAAATTAAAAGAAAAATCAATTAAATAGCACATGAACTAAAAGTGGACAAATATAAAATATAACAAAAAGAAACCTAAATAACAACAACACAAACACAACACAAAACTAACACCACTGTATAACAGCAATAACCCATGGCTGGGTGTGGGTAATGCTGGATTTACCCAAACCCAGCTGTGCATTATTGCTATATTATGCTTAAGCCAAGGTGATAATTATTGCTTCTATAGCTTACCCCACCCCAGCCTTCCTACACCATTTGAGCAACTTCTTTCTTGTTATTCCATATATTGTCTTTATATGAACAGCAAGACTGTAGAAGATTGCACAAAAATAACTTAAATAAGCCAGAGGTTGAGGTGGGTTGGGCCCATGCCCCAGAAGCTAAAAAGTACCAGGTATTCTGAGGTGTAACCTTCAAACTATTGATAGTCTGAACAAAAATAATGATTAAGGAAATAAATTCAGTCTTTTATTCTTTCAAGGAAGAGATAAGTCTTGTCCAAGGTATAATGTTCAAAGCTGTTAAAAATAGTTCATAGGAGGTTACTAGGCTATTGACCTGGAGGTCAATTTAAGCCTAGCCTATTAGGGTCTATATTATATCCTTGAATGCTTAAAAAAGTGAACGCTGATTGATCAAACTTATTTTCGTGAAACTGCAAAATATCGAAGCAGCAGAAACTCAAATTTTTTCCTAGGGAAAGAATTTGGTTGTCCGTTTCTGTTGCTTCAGTATTTTCAGTGTTATGGTGGAAAGTTACCGGTCGGATTCAGGTAAGTGTGCAATTGTGTGGATGTGAGTGTTAGGGTGATTTAGGTGAGTTAGGGTTAGGGCTCAGGTTAGGTGTGTGCACGATTGAGTGGTCATGAGGGATAAGGCGGATATAAGTGAATTAGAATTAGGGAGCGAGTGAGATGAGTGTGTGATATTGATGGACCTTAGGGTTAGGGTTTGGGTTAAGGTAAGTGGGTAGTTAGTGGTGTTTGCATAGTTTAGTGTAGGGCTAGGTATCAGATTTTAGGTGTATGTGTGTGGATTTCTGTTTGTTTGGTATGCTTGTGTTGTGTGTATGTGTTTTGGATCAGCGATTTTTTTCCCTGGGAAAAAAATCGCTGATCTGACAGTTCGAGATTGTAAGCTTTCACTTAAATTAGGTCAATCAATCAGCGTTCGCTTTTTTAAGCATTCGATGATATAATATAGACCTGCCTATTATACCCATTATATTGCAAGTGATTAAGTCTAGTCAACATCTAAGATTATTATTAATAATGACTGCCCATGTCCAAGAGGTATGTAGGAGCTATTTCCAGCAAGAATTTTCAGTTTCCCATCCAATCATCCAGGCTTCTTTTGAACAGAGTCATAGAGGTGCTCTGCTTAACATAAATTGGTAGCCTATTTCAGAGAAGTGGCAACCTCTGTAAGATGAATTTGTCTCTCCAGTATGTCCTATTTTAAATAAAAGGCCAGATTTAGGTCGTTTAGGTAATTTTACTTTCATTTGACTTATGGATGTCCAGCAAGTTCACCTGGTTGGGGGTCAGAGATTGCTCTGTAAGCTAGGCACAAGTCTCCACTAAGCAGCCTAATGCTACTGAGTACAGTGACAAAGACTTCAGTCTGTCTGTGTAAGGCATGTGCTGAAGACCCTGCATCTTCTTAGCTAAAAATCTTTGGGATCTCTCCAGTTGCTGCAGGTGCCTGGTTTGGTGCATATCAAAGGGGAAGTTATACTCAATTATGGGCCTCATAAGGGATGCGTATAGGGGATTAAAACCTATTTTGCTTTTGAGGCTATGCTTTTGCTAATCAAATGAGTGATGTAGAATGCCTTTCTTACTACAGTGGATACATGGTAGTCAAAGTTTAAGTCACAGTCTACTTCTGTGCCCAAAATCTCTCACTACAGCATTTGTACTTAAGGTATTATTGTATATTTGATAGTTAATAGGGGCATTGATTTTACTGAAGGGGTGATGATGCATTTTTTTGTATTTAATTTGAGTCCATGACATTGAACCCGTCATTGGCCTGTGTAAGCCCCTCTTGGAGTAAACTGACATCATTTGGGGAGTCGATGATTATGCCAAGTTTGTAGTCATCAGCAAACTTGGTCAGCCACATCCCCTTTGTTTTGGCCTGTACTTCTGAAAAATAAATACCAAACAAAAGGGGGCCCAGGACTGGCCTTTGTGGAACCCCACTGGTGACAGGTCTGCTGGATGAGGTGGAGTCATCCACTTTAATAGCATGTGTACAGTTAGTCAGCCAATTTGTGACACAATTAACAACAAAATGGTTGACATTTAGGTGGTTGAGTTTTTCAATAATGCCTGAATGGGGGATTGTGTCAAAGGCATACGCCAAGTCCAGATTTGCTGTGTGCACAGATTTGCCCTCATCTATGGCACTGGCCACATTTTTGAAGAAGTCTATTAGGTCTAACAGGCATGACTGACCCTTTACAAAGCCGAACTAGGTTTGATCAAGGGTTTGTAGGTCACCTATATCTTTATTTATGAGATCTATGATGATACGTTCCATGGCCTTGCTGATAAGACTAGTCAGACCTTTGGATCTATAATCCCTTTGATCTGTTGCTAAGCTGCCTTGTGGAGAGTGATAATGGTTGTGGTTTTCCATTCAGCTGGGACAAATTCTGTATTCAGGCCGTATACAATTCCTGTATTCAGTATAGCTCCATAAACTGAGAAAATAAATACGAGGATACATCAGTCATACATGTCAATACTGCCTGCCTCTATACCCACCAAAAAAAAAGTCACTTTCTATGCACAGCTCCAGTGTTAGAGTAGGATTAAGGTGAATTATCAAATGGCTACAATCATATATTTCAAATTGTTGCTGTCACATGCATACAGAACATGCATCTTTACCTGTATTCCCAAATGTCAGCCATCTTCTATGCAATCTTGTTGCACAAACTAGGATAAAAGTGAGCAAACAAAATTCCATAATAACATATTTCAACTTGATGGTGTCATATGTCTGTACCATCATGCCTCCTTACCCTGTCCCAAAAAGATAGCCACCCGTATACATGATTAAAGTGTGATAATAAAGTGACAAAAATACTGATCACTGAAATGAATCCCTACATGTAGCTGCCTCCAGAAAACTTCCCGTGACCTTCTGTCTAAATCTGTAAGATCTTATTGAGCAGAAGGATCTATATTAGAACATCAAAGTTTTAAAACTTTGAATGTTCTAATATCGACCCTAAAACATTGAAAGCTGAAAATAGCGAAGATGCAGAACACCAAATTTTTTCCTAGGGAAAGAATTCGGTTGGCCATTTCTGTGGCTTTGCTATTTTCAGTACTGTGGTAGAAAGTTACGGGTCAGGTTCAGGTAAGTGTGCGATTGTGCGGACGTTAGGGTTAGGGCGTGGGTTAGGTGAGTGTGCGATAGTGACAGACATTAGGGTTAGGGCAGGGTAGGTGAGTTAGGATTAGGGTGCAGGTTAGATGAGTTTGTGATAGTGACGGACCTTAGGGTTAGTGTTTGGGTTAAGGTAAGTGGATAGATAGTAGTGTATGTACAGTTTAGTGTAGGGTAGATGTAGGATTTTAAGTGTATGTGTGTGGATTGCTGTTTTTCTGGTGTGCTTGTGTTGTGTATGTGTTTCTCGGAACAGTGAATTTTTTCCCAGTTCGAGATTTTAAGCTTTCACTTAAAAGGGGTCGCTGAACTAGCATTCGCTTTTCTAAGCGTTCGCTAATTTAATATAGACCCGAGCAGAATGTTAAAGGAATAATGATCACACTGTCACAGCCCCCACATAGTACACAACTCCAAGCAGGACCAGTTTTATCTTTGATGAAGTCAAAGACTGGAATAATGGAATCCCACTATTCTTGTATCAAAATTTTGTTAAATATCTGGTCTGAGAAGATCTCAGGGTCTAGATGCTCTGTATACAATTTTTATATTATTTCTGAAAGGTAATTACTTCCTAATTGTTTTTACTGTTTTTCAGAAGAGTTGTATATGTGTTTTCAAAGAGAAAATATGTGGTATTATTTTGTCTCTCTCTCTTATTGTCTCTGTCTTCTACAGCGTACACACACACACACACACACACACACACACACACACACACACACACACACACACACACACACACACAAACAACCTTCAATTATAAACACTTTTATGAATGTAGGCACTTCATCCATTTATCTGCTTGTGATCAACTGAGTGAAGAAATCCATAAATAATAATTCAAAAATGTATTTCAGCTCACTGCTGTCAGAACCATACAATACAATCCACTGCAACATCCCTGCTTTATCAACATTAGTTCCAACTTCCAGGGGCAAAGCTGAACAATAATGGGGACAAAGATCCAGAAGTAGAAAGACTTTGCATATTAGGCTTAGATATATTGTTGAATAGCATGCTTGGCATGCCTTTTCTGAAGGATATGAAGTCTAAAGCTCAAATGTATGTCATTAACTGACTGCAATGCTTATGATTCACAGGAAAAAATTCACAGTTTACAAAGATTAGACCAAAAATATAAAGCAAAAATAAGGGGGTTTCTATTAAACCAGGGGCAGCTGAAAGGTATGCTTAAAAAGGGGAAATTAGTTGACTTTTCTATTTGTTACAGTGGCATATCTCTTACCAGAAACCACCTCACTGTTGATGTGCAGACGTTTTTACAACAAGCCTTCCAGTTTTAACATATACAACTACAGAAGTAGTCAGAATTTCAGGGAAGCTGAGCCTCTTCACTAATACTTGGCAGTGTGGCTCTAGAAAGCTATTGGATTTGTAGGATCAGCTGACAAGCAACTCATCTTCACAGTTCTACTGAATTTTAGGACCAACACTGTCAAGCTAAATAACAAATAGGAGTTGTTTTGAATGTGAACATTTAAAGTAGACAGTACATATCCAAAAGCAGTATGATTGAGAGGTGGGGCATCAAGGGGGAGCATTAGCATCACTTGTTTCCCAGTAAATCTGCCACTGTAAAGGTATTTCATCCAAGTCAGAAGACATTATCACTTCTCAATAGTTTCCTTTAGTCAGACCAATTGTACAACATAATTCAACTTTTAGCATGCACATATTCTAATGCATCACAAAAGTAGAAAGTCCCTGAGGTTCCTTAATTAAAAACATCACCAGATAAAGACTATCAGGTAAAATAAAAGCAATTGGGAGTGTTTCAGTATGGTGTGATGTAAAATGTTTGTGACTAGGATTGCATCAGTGTGGTTTGTTTTAATTTATGTAAATGTATGACTGCCTATGTAGTAAGTGATGGTTTAATAAACTTGTTTCTTGTTTAAAAAAAGCAGGAATTTAATAATTTATATAATATTGCTTATATTATATGTTATATAGCAATATATGTGGAGTATAATGTTTATGTTAGTATAGTTTCATTACTTTTATATGAATGTAAATTTGCCTCTGTAACAAGTGATAATTCAATAAAAGTGTTTGAAAAAAAAGAAGGGATAAATATGAGTTTATCGAAACCTGATTAGAGAATGTCTTCTTTACATAAGCAGAAAGAAATTTCATTAAAAATCAGATTTTATACAGGGGGCCACTAATAAAAATTAAATCACAAATTAATGAATCCTATTTCAGTAATACAAAAAAGAAAAATGCTTAAATTTATAGGTCTTTGACTACAGCACTACAATACCTATGCAACATGAATTTGCATTTGAAAATTATAGACTGAATACTGTAAGACTTAATTTTAATTTCCTTTATAAATGCACTGATGTGATTTTTGCAGTAACAGTTGTTTTTCCTCTTATAGGTTCATAGGTAGGTACTAGGCTATCGGCCCAAGGGCCTATGTAAGCCTAGTCAACAAGGTTCTCTGGCTTACGCCACCCAAGAAAGTTATTTTCCTGTGCCACTGTCGAGCAGAGACACAGAAGTGATCCCCGGGGTGTATTTCCTATTTCCCATCCAGTCATCAAGATTTTTCTTGAAGAGTGCTAATGAAGAACTTTGCTTGACATAGATGGGTAGCCTGTTCCAGAGTATGGGAAGTCTCTGGGACAGGAATCTATCCCTCCAGCATGTCCTGTTTATTGGGGTGGCAAGGTTTAGGTCCGTAGAGCATGTAGCTCAGAGGGATTGGGATTTCTTTAGGTGTAGCATGTCCAATAGCTCTGGGTTTGACATAGCTTTATATGTTAGGCAGAGATCACCGCAGAGTAGGCGATATGCTATGGAGTAAAGCTGGAGTGTTTTGAGGCGGTCAGTGTAGGACATTCGTTTAAGGCCAGTAATCCTCTTTTGAGGTACTTCTGTGGCCTTTCCAGCTGCTGCAGATGTCTTGTGAGGTACATTCCAAAAGGAGTGTTGTACTCTATAATGGGTCTAATGAGTGTCGAGTAGAGGGGAACAATGACCTCTTTTTTCCTGGATGAGAACCCTTTTATGATGAGGTGTGCCATGTAGAAGGACTTCCTGACTACTGTGGCAATGTGACTATCAAATGAGAGACTACTGTCCACCTGGGTCCCAGGGTCTCTTATCACACATTCAGTGTTAAGTAGATTGCTGCCTATGTGGTAGTTCATGGGTACAGAGTTTTTTACCAAAGGTGATGACACTGCACTTTTTGGCATTGAGCTTGAGGCCATGGCTCTAACACCAGGCATCTGTCTCAGCGAGGCCCTTCTGTAGGATGTCCACATCATTTGGGGACTTGACTTATGGCTTCTAGTTTGTAGCCATCTGCGAACTTCATTAGCCAGAGGTCTTCTGTGTTAGCCTGTACTTCAGAGAAGTAGATACCAAACAGGAGAGGTCCCAGGATGGAACCCTGTGGTACTCCACTTGTCACTGCTTTGAGGTCAGATTTGGAGTCTCCAACTTTTACATTGTGGAATTATGTCCATTCACTGATGATTACTGTCTTTTTGCAGCATGGAGTGTATTCTGAGATGTTACAGTCTCAGAATTAGTAAGTATTCATGGCTTTATACCTTCAATGTGAATGATCTAAAGATTACAAATGAGATTTTTAGAATTTCAACAGAGACTTGTTGTACAGTCTGCGTTTTTTTCATTTTCTTCTATGTTTTTCTTTTTTCAGTTCATTCTAGTTGATATTTCAGCTTGTCATTTTTTTTCGTTTTTAATTATACAGTAATGTCAAATCCCCCAAAACTACATACGTAGGAGTTTGTGTCAAATTATAAAACTCATAATCCTTTCCTCTAATAACTATCTATCTGTACCTTAAATTCTAATGTCCTTATCTCAGGAGAAAAAGAATGACATAATATACCCATCCAATATCTGAAGAACTTATTCTGTGCTTTTGTATTAGCCACAGGTAGATCGACATTTAACTTATTCCTATTATGACTAGCATTCATAGTTGCTTTTACCAAGTATTTCAGATGCTTATGAATGAGCATAGCAAAGGCGAAATTCAAAGAGGACATTTATGCTAATTCAAAAGGCCTTAAAATAATGAGATGCAAATGAGAAATGCTGTAAAGTGTAGTAAGCTAATGAGCTGTTTTTTACAATTCATAGTCCGACTTCCAAGCGATACATGCATCCATTGTTAAAAGTGATGCTTTGCCTCTGATATTGGTGCTGCAATTCATGAACTTGTTTGCCCAAGTATGCATATGCGCTTTACTGATACACACACTAATTATTTCCTCCAGCAAACTATTAATTAGTTTGCCTTAAATATGTAAAAGCCCCAGAAATGACAAAATAAATTACTTTGCCTAGCAATTACTTCAGCACTCTTAACATGTAAGCACAAACATTTCCCTGAAAGCAACCTCTTCATTAGTTTGTCTTAAGTTTGCACAAGCATTAAAATGGCAAAAAATAAATTATTTTTCCAAGTGATCACTTTAGCAGTCTAGCCATGTATACAGAAGCACTTCCATGACATAGAAGTGAATTATTTTTGCAAGTGACTTCTTCAGTAATATGTCTAGGTATGCATAAATACCAAAATGAAATATTCACCCAGGTGACCCCATTCAGTAATATGTGCAGCTATGCGCAAGTACCAAAATAAAACATTCACCCAAACAACCCCCTTCAGTAATATGTCCAGGTATGCACAAGCACCAAAATGAAGCATTCATATAAGTGACTAGTGAAATGTTTAGGTATGCACAAGCACCAAAATAAAACGTTTACCCAAGTGACCCCTTTAGTAAAATGTTCAGATATGCTCAAGCACCAATCATTCTCCCCTTACATCCCCATATTCTCTTGGAAAACTGTTGCTTGCTGGCATAAGTTCAGGACTATTTACATGCTTAGCATACAAATGAACCACTATAGATTCATGTCTATGAATCATACACATACACATACGTCTAAGGCCCTCTTATCTGCCTATTAGCTGTCCCCCTATCACTTATGCGTTAAGCATGTTATGCTTTTGCAATAGGGGTTCATGTTTACAACAACTCCATTGCATTTCCATATTCATGCATAATGTCTTGGATTTGTATATCTACATAGCACCTGTCTTCATGGATCACCGCTATGAAAATGCGAAGCCCCAGACTATGAATACCAGCCTATATATTGCAAAGTTCAAATTCAGTGTTGCTGCCAATTTTTTTATTTTAAGGCATCTAAACATTACAGATAATGTTCCTCTAGGCCTATGTATATCTGATAACATTTTCAATTTTTACTCCTTTCCATTTATCAAAGATGCAACCTTCCAGATATCTGCTTAGGAAATGACTTTTAGATTCTTTTACGCTTTTGGAGAGAAGTTGGATTATATATGCAAATTTCTCCACAGTACTTTATATGTGCATAGACGACTGGCATACAAAAACTAGTTAAAAAATAACCAGTAAATCTCAATGCAGCAATATCCATTGCCTCCATTATAAAATATGAAAGTATTCATTGCTCTGAAAGTAAAAACTTTCAATAGCAGCTTTTACCTACAAATTAATGAAGGAGTAGTTTTGGTGATAAAAAATGCAATCTGCAATTCTTCCTTGAACAGGGACAGTGAAAGCTCTGCATGGGGAAAAAATACACTGAATCTGTACTAAGACAACATCTGTTAACTGCACATTATATCCAAACAAAAAAAAAAACATAAAAGAAACAAATGAGACACAATCTACTGCTCTTTCTTGCAGAGAAAAAGCTCTGTATGGTAAAACATTCTGCACTATAGTAATCCCAGCATTAAAACTGTTTAATTGTTTGTTTTGTTAGGTAAATTTTTGTTTTGTTTTCATTTATGCTTTTAAGATTTTTCGCAATTTTGTATTGTTTTCCTGCTGTGCTTCTTAATTCTTCTCTATGAATTCTTCATCATTACATTTCTGTTGTACATTTGCACACTTTTTATTTCAAAGTTATGTGTGACTTTGTCATAAAATATTCTGTAGTTGTTTGTTTTAGTTGCTATGCTGTCTAGGTTGTGGTTCTGTTTGTTATTTTTAGTACTGTATTGAAACTGATATTTTTCTATGATTTTATTAGTGATTTAAATTATTGGCCTTAATTTTATAAAACATTTTTTTTTTGTTATTGCATATTTTAGGACTTTGCAGTTTTAGAAATCTTGATGACACAGATATGAGTGACAGCTGTTACATAACAAAAACACATGCCAAAACCATATAAACTACACAAATCCTGTGAATTGTGAAACAAGACCATATATGATTGAATCAGTTGAGCAACTCAGTTATAAAAAAGTTATGTTACTGAATACAATCATTAATGTGTGTGATTCATATTGCCCATAGCTAAGCTTTAAGAGCAGCTGCTCGTGACAGACCTTTCAACTGCAGATGAAGCTAACTGAACTTACATAAAAACAGACTGCATGATGCACAGAGCTGATATATTCTTGAGGATTACAATACTGATAACACCATAGTTTTAAAGAGTCAGAACTGTTTGGAAGCAAAGTGTCAGCCAGAATAACATGATGTGGTTTGATGGTGCCACCAATGCTTTTCAGACAAGCACAATGACACATCTACTTTCCATACCTTGTATTCACAGTGACGTATCTTTTCTGAACATATATGACAAGCTTCTGCAAAGTAACAGGAGCTTCCTTACATGAGTAATGAGGCTTTGACATTTATCGATTGTTCTATCTCTTGTACATGCACCGGGGTGGACAGGCAGTGAAGCAGAGTCAGTTTGCTTTGCATATTGAAGTAGAACACTGATATTTGAGTCGCAGTATTATCTTGTATATGCTGTACAGCAAAGACATGCACGCTAGTTTAGAGAAACTGACTGCAAATGTAGAATGAGGACCAGAAGCTCTGAGAGGTACATAAAAGGAATTTGGGGTTTTACTGTTACATTTGTGCAGCAATTCTGTCTAGTATTGGAATATTATTGTCACATACCACTCCATATATAGACGAATGCCCTTGCATGCAACAACAACAGATGCATCACAGTTAAAGCTGATTTTATAGTAGTACTTGTCTGATGTTCTCAAACAGCTTCTGTATGCACATGTGAAAATTAGGCAGATGTAAACATCCCAGATACAACCAGCTGTTTCAGTGCACTGCATGACATCTAAATAGGTTCATAGGTTTATGGGTTGGTACTAGGCTATCAGCCCTAGGGCCTGTACAAGCCTAGCCATAACAATTCCCTGGCTATTTCTTCCCACACTATTTACTTCCCTGGACCCCTGTCTAGCAGAGCAACTGACATGATCCCTGGGGTGAATTTCCTTTCTCTCATCCAATCGTCAAGGTTCCTTTCGAAAAGGGCCAAAGAGGTGCTCTGCTTGGCATGTATGGCCAGTCTATTCCAGAGTATGGGGAGTCTCTGGGTCAGGAACCTATCCCTCCAGCATGTTTTGTTTATTGTGATGACAAGATTTAGATCCCTGGAGCGTGTGGCTCTGAGGGATTGGGATTTCTTTAAGTGTGTAGCATGTCCAACAGCTCTGGGTTTGACATGGCCTTGTATGTTAAGCAGAGATTGTCTCTGAGTAGATGATATGTGACAGAGCATAGCTGGAGATTTTTAAGGCGGTCAGCATAGGGCATCTGCTTTAGGCCTGTGATTCTTTTATTGAGGAATTTCTGCGTCCTTTCCAGTTGTTGCAGATGTCTTGAGAGGTACACACCAAATGGGGCAGTGTATTCTATAATGGGTCTAATGAGGGATGAGTACAGTGGGACAATGACCTCCTTTTTTCTGGATGAAAAGCCCTTAGTGATGAGGTGTGCCACATAGAAGGATTTCCTGACTGTTGTGGTGATGTGTTATCGAAGGTGAGACCGCTGTCCATCTGTGTCCCTAAGTCTCTTATGACACTTTTGGTGTTTAGTGTACTGCCACCTATGTGGTAATTCACGGGTACATGTTTTTTCCCAAAGGAGATAACTATACATTTCTTGGCATTGAGCTTGAGCCCATGGCTCTGGCACCAAGCATCTGTTTCTGTAAGGCCCTTTTGTAGAGTATCCACATCATTTGGGGAATCAATAATGTCTCCCAATTTTCAGTCATCTGCGAACTTTGTTAGCCAGAGTCCCTTAGTGTTGGCCTGTACTTCAGAGAAGTAGATGCCAAACAAGAGCGGTCCCAGGACTGAACCCTGAGGTACTCCACTTGTCACTTGTCTGGAGCTGGATTTGGAGTCGGCTACTTTTACAGTGTGGGTTCTGTCAGTAAGCCAGATGGCAAGCCAATGGGTGACATAGGGATTAATGCCCAGCTTAGTACGTTTATCTATGATTCCAGAGTGGGGGATGGTGTCACAGGCCTTGGTGAGGTCTAGATAGGCTGTCTGGACCACCTTACCCTTGTCCATGGCTCTGGAGACTGATTCGAAGAAGTCAATAAGGTTCAGGAGACAAGATCGGCCCTTCACGAACCCAAATTGGGTGAGGTCCAGTGTTTGAAGTTTGCAAATGTCTTTGTTTATAAGTTCCATGAAAATACATTCCATGGCCTTGCAGATAAGGCTTGTCAGACTGATGGAACGGTAGTTTCCGGGATCCAAGGTGTATCCTCCCTTGTGGAGTGGGATAACTGTAGCTCTGCACCACTCAGTGGGCACGAAACCTGAGGTGAGGCTATGATTAAACATGACACTTAGGTGAGGTGACAGTTCATATTGTAATTCATGTAGTACACAGCCCGGGATGTCATCTGGTCCCATGGATGCTGTATTCTTAGCATTGGAGAGTGTGTTTTTTTACCTGTGTGGCCATTATTACCATAATTTGGCAATTTTCCAGTATTGAGATGGGCTGTTTAGGGGGTGAGAGGGGGGTTAAGTTGGCAATGAATCGATCTGCCAGGATATTGGCAATATCCTTGGGATCAGTATATTTAATGCCATTCTGTTTTAGCTCAGAGCAGATCTGAGCATTGCCATTTAGTTTCTTGACATAGTTATAGAATGCCTTGTGGTTGTCTTTGGAATCTTTGGCAATTTTATTTTCATAACTAGCTTTGGAGGATTTTATGAGGGATCTCAGTTTCTTACTGAGGCTGGTAAGGGAGTTTTTTGCATCCTGGGATTTTCCTCTTTTCTGCAACAGTTTCTTCCTTTTGTTGTAAAGTTTGTTTACGGCAGGGGACCACCAGATTGGCTTCCTTTTTTTGGAGGAGAGCATCTTGGTTCTATTTGGGATGGCACAATTCATTTATGAGTGGATGTGCTTGTACAATGCCTTAGTGTAGGATTCAGCAGTCAAACTTACAGTTCCTGTCTGCATGGGTGTCATGAAGTCTGTCACTTCTGACTTGAGCAGCAAGAAGTTGGCTTTGGAGAAGTTTTTTATGGAGGTTTCCTTACTGGGGTGGGGGTGGGATGTGGATGTTAAGGGTGGTTAGCTTATGGTCAGACCTGACTAACAAGGGGGTGACCATAGGCGTGGAGCATTGATTTCCCATGTTGGTAATGACCAGGTCTAGGATATTGGTGCCCCTGGTGGGACTATGGATTAGTTGATCCAGGGCTTTGGAATTTATGAATTCTAGGAACCGTTGGGCAAAGGTGTTGGTACACAAGTAGTTTTCCCAGTTAATGGTTACTATTCATAAATTGTGATAAAATAATAACCGCGTATCAGATAAGCTTTATACAAGAAAACATTTTTTTTTCGTTTGGCACTGTGTGTTTGTGAATCCTCCTGTCATATTTTTTTTCTTGTTCAATTTAATGTTAATTGGATGCACATTTTATGTTCTCTTATTTGGTATTAGTGTTTTTGGGGTTTCTGTTTATCTGTGGTGTTAAATGTTTTATGCTTTTTTAATTATTATTATTATTATTATTATGCTTTTTTCTTCTTTCTTGTATACATATTTTACTTGAAATATATCCTGGAATGCCTGCTGTCCATTAAAATCCAGTGGAATGTTTCTCATTATTGTTTATGAGGATGAAGGCTTGGTTTGGCTTTTTTGATGTTACTAGGCTAAAGCAATCAGCATGCAGAACCTTTCTGTAGTGCATAGAGCATGGTGGTTATGCTCCAATATCCAGAAAAAGACAAATCAGTTAAGCGATTCTATAACATGCGACCCTACTTAACAAATGGCAAACACCTTCTGCTTCAGTTGTTAAACTGAGTATTGCACTAGGCAGTTAAACCTGCCAACTGGTCAACAAATGACAGCAGCATAATGTCAAACAAATTTATTTCTGCTAGCTTTCCATGCTGGTAATGTGTCCCTGTTTTTTATAACTTCGATCTTCAGGTGAATCTCTTGCCATCCATGTCTCAAACACATAATACGATGTTTGTGATTGAGATCTGTGCATAATTCTCTATAATATGATTTGCTGACTATGTTATCAACCTAAACACATTGTGTGACATTTATACTTACATTCACACACACACACACACACACTCACACACACACACACACACACACACACACACACACACACACACACACACACACACACACATACACACACACACACACACACACACACACATATCTATATATATATATATATATATATATATATATATATATATATATAGTTATAGGTGTAGTGCAGTAGGTCAAATGGACACTACCCAGACACCCAGAAGATTGTATGATCGACAATCCCTGGATAGGGGAATATTTCCTTTCCCCAGGAATTGTTCAATCTGGGAGTTAGTGTACATATATATATATATATATATATATATATATATATATATATATATAGATATATATATATATATATATATATATTTATATATATATATATATATATATATATATATATATATATATATATATATATATATACAGATATATATATATGGGTGCAGGTGTGGCTTGCCCCCCTGAAAAAAAAAACACTTGCTTTGGTTTAGTCCCCTCCAGGGTAATCCTGGCAGCATGTGCAGAACCTGTTGATATTGGTGATTTTGATGTTCTGACATCGATCTCTCAGGTGTCATGGTAGTTTTCATTTTGCTTACTGCCCTACATCTCATACATATATATAAATATGCACATATATGCATATGTATGTATATATATATATATATATATATATATATATATATATATATATATACATAGAGAGAGAGAGAGAGAGGGAGAGAGAGATAATGGAGTTTGATACTCCCCTACCTGTCACATACCACCATGTATTTTACTTTTTTCTTCAAAACTTATTTTTGTGGGCTTTTACTGAGAGCCCTGTTTGTTTAATAGTGTCTGAAACTGGTTTAAATTTCAACAGATGTGAGCCCGTATCTTCTGAATGGATAACTCATCTTTATAACCTGCTTTGTACATGCTATGGCATTTAAATATAGTAGTTGCCCCATAAATGTCAACTGAGAGAACTTTATAGTATAACAGCCCATTTCTTTGGCCCTTTAAATTCATGGTATCTGGCAGTAGTCATTTGTTAGATGCAGGGTGGCTAGAAACCTCATTATCTGTAACTGCTCCGTCAGTTCACTATGCATAAGGTAACTGACAATCTTGGAGAATCTATTAAGCTTGTTAAACTCATTGTAGAACTGAATGGTTCTGTCATGCATGGGCAACAGAACTATAGGGTTGTTCCATTTACTGTTAGATTCTTCAGTTTCCATTAGCTTTAAGATTTTCTTTTCTCCTCCAACTACCCTTCTCTAAGACCTTGATATCCAATAAGGTCTAAGGTTGACTTTTCTCCCTGACTTTCCGGTATATGTTTACACAATCTGGTTCTACCTTGCAGTTCAGAGTAGACCTCTTTATTTCAGATTAAAATGTTCTTTACTGCCTGAGGGAGTTGATAGTGTCTGTTCTATTACCATCTCTGGTATGGGCAGTAGCCCATTCTTTTCTTAGGTCTCTAAATTATTTTGCCAGACTCAGGGCCTATCTCCAGGATTTAGGATGTTTGTGTTATGTATTTCCTCTTGACATATTTTATCTGTTTGCATAATCTTGCAGTCACATCATCCACTCTTTCCATTATAGGCTCATAGTTAAGTAGTAAGCTAGCTAGCTACCCTTGTGTGCCATTTTAAGCTTAGCCAGTTTCCTTTTTTGTTCTCAAAATAACGCACCCCATTTAGTTATAGATTGGCCTTACTTATCCTATGGTCAATAACTATATACTACCACCATGAAGAAAATTAGTTTCATACCCTAGATAATTTGAGGGGACCCATGCATGGGATAAAGTATTTAGGAGATGCCTCTGTCCTTTAGCAGAACAGCAGCAGTCCTGGGATAAAGTTTTGGTTTCCCATCCATAAATCTAAGTTGCACTTGAAAATGGATAGAAATTAACTTTGTTTTTTTGTGGATGGGGAGTCTGTTCCAGAATGAAATATACACGTCCCTCCAGACCATTCTGTAAATATTGCAAAAAATGTTTAGCTCCCTAAACCAAGTATTTATGATGCCAGTATCTCAAACAAGCCTTGCTGTTTAGACAAATACTAGTTCTCATCAGAAGGAACTAGCACTAAGTCTTTGAACTGACATTCTGTTAGTATTTCTGTTATACACCCCCTGTTGAGCATCATGTTCTCCTTCCATGTGTTCACAGACTATGAACATTGTTCTTTTTAACCTGCCTTATAAAGAATATAATGATCCTAAATAGTCTGATTTTTTTTCTTATTTTCCTTGTGTCCCTGGCAGTAGTAAGTAATCCTCTTGGATATCCCAATTAATGGAGTTCAAATGGACTGAATCCACCTGAATATATACTGTAAATATGTCAATAACTAATCCCAATGTTTTACAATTATATTCTATAACCTTTTTTTACTTTGGATTTCAATATTCTGCTAAGACTTTCTACCAGAACATTAGTTTGAGGGCATTACATTTAAGTTCTTAAGTTGCTTTACTTTGAAACTTTGATAAAGCTGGTGTAAAATGTTTGACATTAAGTATGTTTTTGTTCCATCAGTATCTCATTCAGAATTCTTAAAAGAAAAACTGAAGGACTAATTCTTTTCCTAGTGCATTGGAAGAAGCTTTCTAATGGGTACTTAGCTTTGGTTAATTCCTTGACTAGACTGGGATAATAAATATATATTGATTATCCTAGTCTGTGCAACTAAGATAACCAATATATGTTGGTTCTCATTTCTAGACTTAATTAGTAGTCCAACAATACCCATGACAATCCCCTGTATGGTGTTGCTATTACTGACATGGGTATTTATGAATATTTAAAAAACAGAATTCAGAAATTATCTTTCAGAATATTATAATCACCCAGTAAAATCTGACTATATCTAATTTTGTCTATACCGAGATATGCCCCTCCACAAGGCACAGCTATGGGCCAGTTTCATCATTAGTTCTAACTGCTTAAATTTTAATTTAAGAAGTGACTTGTTGGTTACTTTAAAAGTCATACTTTTGTATCAGCTCTCATAACACATTATCCTTTCTACAAGCATAACAAAGTTCTTGGTTTCTCATGAAACTGTCTGACACATCCATTAATTCATAGTAGGAAGTAATATCTATTTAAATCTGTCAATGGCTGGGACTTGACTGTTGGTTTCTTTATTGTTCTTCCCTTAAGGATCTAACCATTACGTAAGCCTATGTTGTGCTGTAGAGCAGGTAGTTGTGATTCTACTGCTTTACTTCTAATAAAATCCACTTATCACAGCTAAGGGCTGGGGTTCTGCAGTGAGCCCTGTTTGTGTAAACAGGCACTGCTGCACCTTCTTGTAGCCTTTGTCTTTGTTGTCTTCCATGAAGGCACAGATGGGATCCGACATAAGTTGTGCGACTAGTATTTGATCTCAGGCAATATGGTACCACCCCTTTTGACTGATAATTGACTCAGACTTTGCCTATAGTTCTTCATCTTAGTTTAATGGTTTAGAAGGTGCAGGTTTAACTCAAGATGCAGCCAGAGACATAGCTACCACTGCCATGCCACCAAAAGCAGCTATTGTTTCTAGAAATTATTCTATTGTGGTCACTTTATGAACATTAACAGAAGAGCTAGATTACCTCAGGGCTTCAGCTTTGAAGTGGCTTCTCATTGCAATTCACTCTGGTATGCAGAAACAACAAACACACTTGTTTATGATGTCAAAGTAGCAACAAGGGAATTCACTAATTGCAGCATGCTTTTATCTTCTTTTCTTATACCACAATCCGTTTCTCTATAGAACATTACCACATAAGTGATATCTCAAAACCAGACACCATAGGAAATAAAGTCTTCATGTAGAAATGCACTTGGCAGTGAAAGATTAGGGCTTCAGGAAAATTATAGCTGAAGTTATTGAATTAATTGCCAAAGTTTTCCCAAGTGTAGACAATAATGCAGCTGGCATGTTGCTACTTACATAAAAAGATTTATGGAAAGGAAAATAAGTGCAAACCGTCGTTGCCAAAAGGAAAAATTATTAACAGTCTTAATAACACATCTCTGGTTCATTTAAAATAAATTTGTCTGTGGCTTTTTAAAGCATTCAGATATGTGTTCATTTGTAACTAAAATATTACAACACATCCAGTGTTGAGTATTAACACTATAAAAAGTTGCAGGTTATGTTAACTAATCAGAAATGAAGTGAAATACTTTCCTGTAGTAAACTGTCCATTAGGCACATTTCAGAGTCAATATTTCAGACTCCAGCTCTTCTTTCATTTATTCACTTCTTAAGACTCATCTGGAACTTCTCTCTGTGATATCAGAGTTGGGTTAAATAGCCCCACTTTTAAATATTTTTGACTTACAGCTGGTCACTTTTACTGATGACAGTAGATATTTCCCTTAAAAAAGGTAACCACTACATTCAGTATAAATACTGATAACTAGAGAAACATTTCACATACACAATGATATCCAATAGAAACACATAAATATAAATTATAGATATATAGTTAATGATATAGATATATATATTGATATAGATATATATATTGTGTCAGTGGCTGAAAAAGAATCATCATAGTCACTTGAGATACTAAAAGTTTAGAATATTTTGAGATCTTTTCCCACAGCAGATGCTTAGATTCTTTTTTCAGTGCTGACAGGGTAGTACAATAAAAGGAGGTACCATCCTTCAGGTGAAAGGTTAAAGCAGTGTGCTGGGATTTTGAGGTACCATCCTTCGGGAGAGATGTTAAAGGAGTGTTCTGGGATTTTGAGGCACCATCAGTCAGGTGAGATGCTAAAAGAGTGCACTGGGATATTGAGGTACCATCCTTTGGGAGTGATGTTAAAGGAGTATGCTGTGATTTTGTGGTATCATTCTTCGAGTGAGATGTTAAGCTGAAGTCTCTCTGACTGAGTTGGTAGGATATTTACTGGATGAAAAAAATCTCACGGTGATTATCAAAAAATAAGTAAGGGGATTTCTTATATGCCCTGGAGAAATTTCCACTAATCAGTATGAATAACACATTGAGTCACCCATATAAATAAGCTATTAATAGGGAGACTAGTAAAACTAACTCATATGACAAAAAGTCCATAAATAAATAAGTAAATATATAAATGTAAAAAGCAGAGATGAATTACTTATGAATTAAGCGGCTTTACTGGAAAGGCTCACCCAGACTCTGCCATAGCTTGCTGTGAGGGAAAGGTTAGTTTGCTTTTTATTTCTTGCATTTTATATTACTTTATTACCTTTTTTCTATGTTGTATACTGTGATTTATTTTCTTTACAATGTGTTTTACTTTTATTCTGCTTTTAATTGCATATTAAAACTTGAAAAGGGACCACAGCTCTGTCTTTTGTGAGTCAGAATTTGTCCACCCTCCCACCCTGTTACTGTTGTGTTCTTAAACAACACTGTCTTTCAAGTTGCCTACCCCTTATGTTAATGTGAGTATATGTCTTGTTCACTCTCTCCTTTCATTGGCTGGTGTGAATAAGCACAAGACTATCATTTTGTGAAATCACCCCCCTTCAACTGTTTAAATGTTTTGGCCATCCTACTGTATTCCATAGTGCCCACCCCCTTTCAATCTAGCTGCTCTTTTAAAAATAGTGGCTCTCCACTAAAACTTAACTTTTTAGGCAGCTAAAAAAAGAAATTATGTCTTACCATAATGTTCCATCTGTGTTGTTGATCTTCATTCATTCATTACTTATGGGTTATCGGTTCTGTCCTCGGAACCGAGCCGTCCAATACCAAGTTCATGTCAGCCAAAAACTCTCGAGCCAAGGTCCTACCCAGAAAGCTCTGCTCCCTGTTACCTCAGATCGAGTTTGCAAGTTGATAGATAAAAGTAGAGGCTACCTCTTGTCATAACAGACCTACAAGACAGGAGTACATGAGATCAACCAAGTACCTCCAGATGGGGGGGTGGATGGTGGGAAGTAATGAATGAACGAAGATCAACGACACAGATGGAACATTATGGTAAGACATACCTTCTTTATCTGATGTTTTTAATCTTCATTCATTCCTTACTAATGGACAGAGTCCCCAGCTACCTATATTCCTGGGTGGCCCTCATGCAAGGACATTTCTGAGCACCATGGAAACAAAGGATGCTCTGCCTCTGGAGGCCAAGTCCGATTTGTAATGAAGAATAAAGGTATGAGGTTTGACCCAAGTTGCAGCTGAGCAAATATCATTGAGGAAAGCCTTAGCATGGAAAGCTGCTGACGTTGTCATAGATCTTGTAGAATGTGCTTTCACTCTGTGAGGCAAGGTGACATTGTTCTTGTTGTAGATAAAAGTAATACAATTTCTCAATCATGAAGCCAATGTTACTTTTGATACAAGATGACCCTGTCTAGGTCCAGAAAAAGCCAGTAACAGTTGGTCTAATTTACGCATAGATTTTGTTCTGTCCAGATAAAATCGTATTTGCCTATGAACATCCAAGGAGTGCAGGCAATACTCTCCCTTGTTAGAATGGTTAGGAAAGAACACTGGAAGGTCAATGGACTGGTTGATAGATCACTCTGACACCACTTTTGATAAAAAGGTAGAATTAGTTCTCAGTGATACCCTATCCTTATGGAAGATAAGATAGAGAGGTTTGATGCATAAGGCCTGAAGTTCTGACTATTGCTTGGCCGATGTGATTGCAATCAAAAACAAAGTTTTCCAAGAGAGATATTTTACATCACATGAAGATGCAGGTTCAAAGGGTGGAGCTGTTAGAGCTTGCAGAACCAAAGTCAAATCCCAAGGTTGTATGGGTTCTCTAAAGGGAGGGTTTAGGTGGATAACCCTTTTTCAGAAAGTCTTACAGAGTCTGTGTGACATAAGTGAGGAATCTTGAAAACCAATATGAAAATTTGAGATGGCAGTTAAAAGTACAAGGATACTAGAAGCAGACACCCCAGAGGGGAAAATATGTGATAAATAATCCATCACCACCGAAACCAGGCTGACAAGGGGTCTAATTGTTTATTTCTGTCCACAGAGAGAACCTTTTCTGTTTGTTAGGATAGGTTAGTCTGGTGGATGATTTATGATATGCAATAAGAATATTGCACACAGGGGATGACAGGTTTTCATGCCTGGCAATTATTGGAAGTGGAGAAACCAATCTGTCAGTTTCAGGGTTGTTAGATTGGGGTGAATCAGACCCTGTGGATGGGAGATCAATGTTGGGGATGGATTGAGGATCCA
Organism: Protopterus annectens; assembly: GCF_019279795.1. Lineage (NCBI taxonomy): Eukaryota > Metazoa > Chordata > Ceratodontiformes > Protopteridae > Protopterus > Protopterus annectens. Next base: position 1,678,924,869 of record NC_056733.1, read on the forward strand.
CAGTTGATCTAGCAGGCGAGGCCAGAGGAAGAGAAACCAGACTTGTTGAGACCAATATGGAGCAATGAGGATCACTTTGCTCTTCAACTGTCATGCTTTCTTTACAAAATTGGTAGATGAGGGGGAGAGGAAGATAAGCATAAAGAACACTTGAGAGCCAAGCGTGGACTAGAGCATTCCTTGGTGACTGTCCCTGAGGGGGGATCAGGGCAAAGTAGTTGCTGCACTTGTAGCTGGATGGGGAGAAAAATAGGTCGCAGCATGGCTGGCCCCAGCGGTTGAAGATTTTGCCGCTATCAGAGGATTGAGGGACCACTTATGAGGCTGTAGAATGCACCTGCTCAATTTGCCCGCTATCACATTGGAGCTCCCAAGAATGTGCATTGCAATTAGAAAGTGGTTGTAAGCTATCACACATTGCTATATTCTTAAGGCCTCTCGGCATAATGGGTGAGATCTGGCGCCCCCTTGTTTTTTGATGTACCAGACCACTGACATGTTGTCTGGATCGCAATAGTCCCTGATGGAAGGATGAAGTGAAATGCTTGCAATGCTAGAAGTATCACCCTCAGTTCTGGGACATTCATATGCAAAAGGGTCTCTGATTCTGACCAGGTGCCTTGGACTGAGTTTCCCTGACATAGCCCCCCCTCCCCATCAGGGAGGTGTCTGTGGTCACCATGGCTATCAGTTGATGGGGGTTGAAAGGGCAAGACTATTGTTGGGGATTTTGAGATGTCCACCAGAGTAAATCTTGCTTGCATCTCTGATTTACACTTATCTGAAAGAACAAAGGATGTTGTAGAGGGTACCACTGAGTGAGAAGTAGCCACTGAAGGAGCCTCATGTGAAATCTGGCTAGAGAAATAATGGTAATTGAGGCTGCCATTGACCCCAATAGCTGGAGTATAGATCGAGCTGAGGATTTGTGGTGACAGAGCAGTGGTTGAACTTGTTGTCTTATTCTATGAAGCCTGTGTTCTGGAAGGGATGCTGTGCAATTTCTTGTGTCCAGCAGTACCCCTATAAATTCCAAAGATTGAGTTGGGGTTGTGTTGGATTTCTCCCAGTTTATAGTGATTCCCAGGCTTTGAGCTGTTAAGACAGTATACTGCAGGGCTTCTTCCAGTAGATGCTTGGCGGGGGCGGTGAGGAGCCAGTCATCTAGATATGAAAACACCTGGAATTCTTGAATTCGCAAGTGACCGATAACCATTGCCATGCATTTTGTGAACACTCTGGGGGCTGTAGAGAGGCCAAAGTGCAGGGCTCAAAACTGGTATTGACTGGCTCCTATTCTGAAGCGGAGGTATCTTCTTGAGCGTTTGTCCATTTTTATGTGGTAATATGCATGTTGAAGATCTATAGAGCACATCCAATCATCTTCTTCCAGAAGAGGAAGGATAGACTGAACCGTGACCATCCAGAATTTTTCTATTTTTACAAATTTGTTTAGTGTACTGAGATCCAGAATTGGTCTCCAATCTCCTGTCTTTTTTTGGCACTAAAACGAACCTTGAGTAAAAAGTGGATCCTATCTGGTCTGAGGGAGTGTCTGGATGACTTTTTTTGTAGCAGCTTTTGGATTTCATGTGCTGCTCTTTCCTTTTGACTGGTTGGAACATCAGTAATACTCTCTCTTGATGAGACTGGGCAAAGATGGAAGGGGATGTGATAGCCTCTGGATATTATCCATTGTACCCAAGAGTCGGTTACCTTTTGCCAGACAGCAGGTTACAAGGAGAAATGACCCCTGACCGCTTCCGTAGGTGAGCATTCGGGCAATGCTACAGGAGCACTGATAGGTTTGACAGAGAAAGAATCTCTGGAACCCCAGTTTTGGGGAACTCCTCGGCCCCAAAAGGGGCATTTTCCATTGGAGTTTCCCCCTCTGCCTCTAGGGGAGAACCCGGCACGTGCATCCGGGAAAGAACCCTGTGATTTATTGCGCCAAATCTTTCTGTTCCTCTGATTTCTGGAGTAGAATCACTGAGGAGGAGTGTCTGGCACCAGTGGCAGACAGGGTCTTGCCATCTTGTTTGCACCTTGCCAGCATATCCTTGACTTTAGGGCCAATCAAAGAAGCAGCCTCTATGCGGGCATTCATGAAGGAAGCCTTAAAGGAGTCCACAAAGTCGCATCCAGGCATGTTGTCTGGTGACTATACCTGCGCCTGTCACTGTAGCTGCTCCTTCCATTGCATGAGAAATAAGACGCATGGAAGAGTTGGAAATGGACTCTAGGGTGGCTATCTGAGAAGCCACATTATCACAGACTTCATCAGAAACAGCTCCTGCCAATGTTTCAGACAGCTGGTTGATAAGATCACACTGAAGCCTGGTAAAATATTCCAAATAATTCAAAGAGCTTATGGTGAAGGTCGATGAAGCAAATACACACTTCCCTAATCTGTCAATCACCCAGGACTCCTTGTTGGGCAGATGAACAGTTTGGCTCTATTCTGCCAAATCCTTTTTAGTAGCAACATAGCATCTACTGGATGACTTTATGACCAATGGGGGTGCTAAGCTGGGGGCAATAATATTTTATCTGGCCTCTTAGGTATCACTTCCATGGGGTCAGGGGCCTTCCATGTGCACTGGATGATGAGCTGGATGAGCTCATCGGCAGGCAAAGTGACCCAAGAGGTAGGGGGCTGGGCATGAAAAGCCTGCAGGAATATGGATTCCTCAGAGGAAGGAATAGAAGGCTTCCAGTCACCCCTCTGTCTAAGGATCTCAAGGATGTCACCAAAGGACACCTCATCAGAGAGTGACCATGGGGACCCTTCCCTGTCATCAAAATCCATATCTTTGGTCAATGACTCATCAGTGAAGTCCATCTGCTTCCTCTTACATGCCACTTTGCAGGGTACTTCCTCAGTGGGAGATTCTCGGGAAGACTGCAAAGAGGGGGGGGGTCTCCTGAGGAGAAGAAACCTGAGGTTTTTGTGCCTGGTGTCTGGCATTTGAAGCTTGTGACAGTTGCAGCACAGGGGGGGAGAGGACTCCAACAAGTGAGCTTTGCCAGCAGAGGCAAGTGCCCTCTCTATGGCCCGGAATGCTGGCCCACCCAAGGAGGGATGGGAGCCTGCAACCAAGCATGACAGCCTCAGAAATGGGGTCACACCCTACCCCAACGAGCCTGCCCCCAAACCAGGAGTCTCAAGAGGACCATGAACTGCAAGAGAGAGAGAGCATCCCTGGAAGGTGCCATAGAAAAAAATGGCATGGAGCCAGGAATGCTCTCCCCAGTGGCACAGCCACTGGCCTGAGATGATCCCGATGCCCAGTGCACCGAAAGCCACAAGGACGACTCTGGTTCCAAAGTGAGATCCACTATTGGAGTTGAAGGAAGGGAAGCAACTGTCAGAGTAATAGGCTTTGAAACTTGAGTGGAAGTCAAAGGAGGAGTATACTTAGAGGTTTGAGGAGATATATGTTCACCTGAATGAGGGAACATGGATTTTGATGGTTGGGGAGACCTCTGGCCACAAGCAATTGGTCGACAAGCTGCAACACATCCTGTTCAGAGAGACTTTTGCTTGACCTCATGGAGAAGGCTGATGGTGATTCTGGCCTTTCCAGGAAAGGACTGTACTGACTGCTAGCAAAAGGATCCAGTGAAGGGGAATATGTGGCCCTTGCTAATTCAATAGGTGCAGAGGCCAGAGCCGAAGATATCTGCGCTGCAGTGCTGTAGTAGTTGAAGGTGTCTGCACTGTAAATGCAAAAGTCTGCCCTGAAGGCTACAGTGCCGAAGTGGAAAGTGTCTGCACCAGCAATAAGGACAGTGCCAAGAAAGACTGCACCAAAGCCCATGGTGCTGAAAATGTCTGTGCTGTGGAGTACAGAAGAGTCATACATGGAGCCGAGGGTGACTGTACCAGTGATGCTGAAGGGGACTGAACCTATATTGACGGTGCCATTAGGGGTTGTGACAGAGCTGTCAGAACTTTAGTTGTCTGCACAGGGAACTCCAGTGCCAGTATTAATAAAGGAGACATGGCTGTAGTCAGAATCATTTGGGGCAATTCCAAGCCTGGTGCCTACAGGGTTACAGGTGGCAGCGCCAAAGAAGTAATCAATTTAATTTCACCTTCTTGTGAGTTGAATCCCTATGATCTCCAGAGGGAGAAGAAGGGAATGACTTTGATGAAGAAGAGGAAGAATGCCTCTTGTGGGGTTTAACAGAAGGGCGTGAGCCCTCTGACCCAGAAATAGCCTCAGAGAAAGGAGACTTGAGGAGACTTTTCAAAATTAACTTATTCTTCCTCTCGTTGAGAATCCTGGTAGAGAAATTTTTACAAATCCCACAAGGAGGATCAACAGTCAAGTGGGAGACATTAAGACAGTAGACACATAAGTCATGGCCATCGTAAAGTGCTAACTTTTGGCCGCAATCTTTTCACAGGTTGAAACCAATGGTACTTTTCTTATCTGACATAACTTGTGTGGAGAAGAAGCACAGTAGCAAAAGGAAGAATAAAGTCTACCGCAAAAAAAAGTGGTAAAAAGAGAAAAGGAAGGATTACCAATGATGGTAATGGAGAATTACCACAAGGTAAGAAAAGAGGGTAATAAAGGGAAAAGACTAAAAGGCGAGAGTCTAAAGTGTGTGATAGGGTAGCAAATATTAGAATAAACTTTTGAGAAAAATTTAGAGTAAGAACAATATATAAACTTTCAAAAAAATAGACTCTTATCTGAGAGATTGGCTTGACATGGCTGTACAGCAATGTGGAAAATGAGATCTGAGGTAACAGGGAGCAGAGCTTTCTGGGTAGGACCTTGGCTCAAGAATTTTTGGCTGACGTGAGCTTAATATTGGCTGGCTCAGTTCAGAGGACGGAACTGATAACCCATCAGTAAGGAATGAATGAAGATTAACAACATCAGATCTTAAGTTATTCACTTTCATATCTAACTGCTTAGTGCACACTGCAACATTTAGGATAAACAGTTTTTTTCATCTTACCTTTACGCATCTATTGCAAGACCAGCAGTTATAGGAGAGCCCACATTCTGCCTCTCAGTAGTCATTTTGGGATTAGTGCTTCTGTTTTGTCCTGGTGAGTGAAGGAGTGCAGAAACATTTTTTCCTAGAGACTGTTGATCACCAGAAAGTATAATAACTGCTTTATAGATGAAAGTTTGGAATCTGTGCTTATATACTAATCCTGGTGAGAGAAGGAACAGAGTGCATTGATTCCTGACTGTTTCTGGTTGGAGAGTGAGTGTCTGTGCTTAACATTCCTCTTTGGTCTGGTTGCTATTCGAGGCATCTACCAGAGAACGGCTACAAGCCTACAGATCCTTGCATCATCTAGGACAAGACTACAGATCACTAAACAAGCTGTGGCCTGCTTCTCTTCTTGGGATTAGTGCTAACATTTTGCTTCTGGTGAGAGAAGAAGCAAAGGAGTATTGTATCCCAATAGAGTGAAGCTGTGGTGAGACCATTACTAATAGCCAGGCAGTAGCCATTCATGCAACTCCCCTCTTTTCATCATTCTTGACAAGCTAATTCTTTGTTTTCAGTAAGTACTGCTTGATTTTTTCTAACTTCAGAATATCTGCTAAATACTTCATTCTTAAATTTTCTAAGCCTATGTATTAGTTTCCCCTCAAGTGTTTGGCAGTACTCTGTACAGACTCAGACACCTTGAGTGACATTTTTCCAGTAAAATCCCAGTTGAAATTTCTTCAATATCTAGTTGCATACAGGACAACTAGTTTGCAGTGACAAGCACTCTCCACATAGTTGCAAACCAGATACTCCTGACAGTGATTCTTATTCTCACTCCAACTGTCTAATCAATAATAAAGGGTCTGTTACCATGGATAAGAACTTTCCTACTGTCTCCGTTAATGGCTTGGTGGATATGGGCATACTGAGGCAATGTAGAAATGCCCTCATGTTTACTGACAACCAGTTAATTCTCAAACAAACTGATATGCTATGTGAGGGATGCATTTACACAAAGCTCTCACATAAAAGTACTCCTAATGTCAATAAGGTTGCCAGTAGTATACATGCTTCACCCATCATGCACAATTCAAAGCAAACATATAACTTTCCTAAACCACAAAGACCACCTAGATGAAGTACACATAACAAATGCCCTCAGCAGCCCCAAATGCTCTCTTTCAAAACAACACTCACGTGAACACATAGAGCTACATCTCATGGAGCCTCTACCTCTAAACCCATAAGACAAGTGACCACACAATCCAATGTTCTAGTCATTGGAGACTCCATCATGAGACACACTGATGTCCCTCTCTCCAGGCTGAGTAAGGAGAAAGCTATGGTCAGTTGCTTATCAGGCGCTGGGATCAATCACATTACACATGTACTCAAGTCACTGGACCACAATTCCCAATATGACTCGGTCATAGTCCATGTGGGAGTAAATGACCTGAGACATACCTCCCTAGACTATATGAAGAGAGACATCATGGACCTCTCAGAATATGTGTCTCAGGCTGGTATGAGCCTAGCATTGAGCTGCATTTTACCTTCTCCAAGGATGATGCCACAATATGAACAAAAGATGACTGACTTTAATAATTGGCTTAGTTTATAGTGTCAGTCTAAGGGGTGCAATATTTGCTGGCATGGAAGGAGATGGTCAATAGACCATGCTGCTTTGCCAGGGATGGTATGCATCTCACCCCTTTAGGCTTTTAAATATTAGCTAAAACATTGTCTTCCCCATAGTGCCTTTTTTTAGGCAATACCAAACTGACATAGCAAATCAAAACCAATACAATATAAAGGTATTACTGCTCAATGCTAAGAGTCTAAGCAAAAAAACTCCACTCCCTAGAAGCTCTGTTTACCCTAAAGAATACTGATGTCTGTATGGTCACTGAGACATGGTTTAAAGGTGCCAAGAGCACACCAACAGTGCAAGGTTATAATGCCTTCTACATGGTTAGGCCAGCTATTTCACAGGTAGGGATTAAAGGGTGAGGTGTCTCTATTTGGGTCCAGGAAAGTTTGCCAAACGGCCATTTCTCTGAAACTGAAATGGCCGGATATAATTGCGAGAAAGTGCATTTTGCCGAAAAAGCACTTTCGTGCAAGTATGCTAACAGGTAAGGGGAATTGTGGGGGATGGCTGTTGCTGAGATCGTAGTAGAGTAGGGAAAAGGGAATAATCCCTTTTCCCCACTGCAGTGCGATCTCGGAGTGAGAATATAAAAGTAGGGGTGTGGGGGCCATAGCCCCCCACATAGGGAGGTGCAGGGGGGGGGGTTGCCCTACTGTGTAAACATTTGGTTTGTGTTTTTGTGTGTTTGTTTTTGTTTTGTTTTTTTGTAGTGTTTCTGAGGGACTTTAGCGAAAGTGCTTTTTCGGCAAAAAGCACTTTCGCTAAAGTGGATTTGGTTATTTGGTTTCGGAAAATTGAAATTTCGCTCAATTGTTCTGGACCCCTCTATTTACATCAAAAATAAATATACTTCAAGGCTTGTCAAACAGAGCAATGCACTTGAGCTGATGTTCAAATCACCATAGGTAAAATCCACTACCACTTCCTTTCAAGTTATAGGTCCCCCTCTATGACACAGGAAACCCATGATATGTATTTAAACTTATTAGAAACACTAACTATCCAACCTAACACCATATTCATGGGTAACTTTAAGTACCCCACTATTAAATGGGAATTCTATAAGACACCAAACGTACATGCACAGAGACTCCTGGATTTTGTAAACAGAAACTCCCTGAACCAGATAGTCAATACACCAACCATAGGTGCAACCATACTGGATCTTGTCCTCACTAATATGGGAGACTGCTGCACCCCTTACTGTAACGCCTTTCCTAGTAAGGTCAGACTACAAAATGGTCTCCTTTGAAGTAAAAATAAACCCTAGACCCCCAGCTAAACCTGGAATATTCAGGAACTATTCTATGGCTAACCTCCTTCAATTAAGAGAGAACCTGGCAATATTTCAAGCCCCTGTAAATCCTGAGAACACTTCTGCCTAATCCAGAACTGTTCACAGAAACCATATACAAGCATGCTAATAGCTGCATTGAGGCATCTGTAACCACCAGGAAGAAGTACAGAACTAATTCAAAAAACAAGCCACCCTGGTGGAATCACAAAATCAATTGGCTGTATAACAGGAGGAAGAAAATCATGGCAAAAATTAGGAGGTGCAGCACCCAGCAGGATAAAAGCACTCTCATCAAAAGAAACAAACAACTCAGAAGACAAATATAGTCTACCAAATCCAAATAGGTAAGTTTGGCCTCCCAGGCCAAGGACAAACACAAAGCATTCTGTAGCTATGTCCGCAACCTTAAAGGCAATGCACAGTTGTTTGCAGAGCTCATTGTAAATGGAGCCATCTATACTAAGACAGAAGATATAGAAAACCTCCTGGCTAATAAACTAAGCTACAACTTTACATATATTTCCCCTCAACCTTCCCTCAGGAAATATCATCAAATATAACTCTCCCTACTATCACTAGGGAACAGGTCCTTAATGCTCTTTTTAACACCAAGAACACTGCATCAATGGGCCAGACAACATCCAAGAATGCCTTCTAAATAGCATGAAGCATGACATATCATGGCTCTGGAATTACTATTTAGCTATAGCCTCCAAACAGGCTTCATGCCTCATGAATGGAGAAAGGCAACAATCATCCCTCTGCACAAAGGTGGATCATCTACAGATCCTGGAAACTACAGACCCATGAGTCTCACTAATCTTATATGTAAAGCCATGGAAAGAATTATCATGGAGATGATCAATAGAGATATAGTAAACCTCCAGACACTAGATCCCACCCAGTTTGTTTTTTGTCAAGTGCAGATCATGCCTACTCAACCTGGTGGACTTCTTCAAGAAGGTCAACAAAACAATGGATGAGGGTAAAGTCATTCACACTGCCTAACTTGACCTGGCCAAAGCATTCGACACAATATCCCAATCGGGTATTGTTGACAAACTCAAGAGGTTAGGTACAAACCTGTATGTCACCCGGTGGATAGCCAATTGGCTCACAGACAGGACCCAGGAAGGGAGTCCACCTCTACAAAGAGGCTAGTCACAAGTGGAGTCCCTTAGGGATCAGTCCTTGAACCATTCCTTTTTGGCATTTACTTCTCAGAAGTCAAGGTTAATGTCAGTGGTCTCTGGCTGACTAAATTTGTAGATAATTGAAAATTAGGAGCTGTCACTGAATCTCACACTGATGCAAATGTTCTCCGGGAGGGGGTGACACAGACAAACAACTGGTGTCAAAGCCATGGACTAAAACTAAATGCCAAGAAATGCATAATAGTATCCTTTGTGAAGTTATCCTTCCCTGATAACTTTCATATTGACAACACCCTCCTTAGATCTGACCCAGTAGTCAGGGACTTAGGGACACACAAAGATAGTAATCTAGCCTTTGATCGTCACGTGTCTATAGTGGTGAGGGAATCATTCTGTGTTGTGCAACTTATAAATAAAGGTATGGCATCTAAGTCCAAGGAAGTCATTGTTCCACTCTATTTGGCATTCAACAGACCTATCATTGAGTACAATACCCCCTTCAGTATGTACCTAACCAAGCATATCCAACAATTGGAACTTCCACAGAAGTTCCTCACTAAAAGAATACAGGGTGTAAGAAATATGTCGTATGCAGACTGGCTCATGGCCCTATCCCTGTATTCTGTCTCCTACAGGCCTTTGAGGAGAGATCTATGCCTGGCATACACGGAATTGTCAGATTCCACTCTGATGGACTTTCTGCATATCTACAAATCAAACAGCACCAAAAGTACTTGTTCTAATGACTTAAACCTTGCTTGTGATACAAATAGGACCTGCTGGAGAGATAGGTATGTATCCCAGAGACTACCCCGTCTATGGAACAGGCTGCCCATCCATGTGAAGCAGAGTTCATCCCTAACCGAATTCAAGTGCAACTTGGACAAGTGGATGGGAAAACAGAAATTCATCCCTGGTTTGGGACCTATGTCTCTAACGGACAGAGGTAACCTGCAAATGATTCATCTCCAAGGCCCATGCTTACACTTATCAAGGATATCAGAACTTGTCAGAGATGTGGAATACATAGCTAGCCTTAAAATGGACCTTGTGGTTATTAGCCTAGTAAACATGTATAACCTATGAACAAAATGAGCACAATGGAATCAACTGAATATCTACATCTTGTTTTTCAGTATCCTTCTAAGTCAAATAAGCAGAAGCTGAGAGTTTATGTCATTTCCTAAACACCTTTATTGTTCTTCATACTTCAGATGATTTTGAGTGAAAGGAAGACTAGAACCATCCATTTTCATCACTCCGTCTTGTGTGGTGCAACAGGAACATCACTTCTGAATATAATAGGTTTGGGATGCAGTAATCAACTAGGTGCTCACATGATGATAGGTGTGCATCCATAAGAAATGGCATCAGAGTAATTGAGTCATCATCACTTTCTATGCTGATGGCACATGGACCAGAATGACAGAATACTGAAATGTAAACAAAGGAGTTACAAAGGGGACAGCTGCCCTGACACAAACTGCAAGGGAAAGAGCATAGATTGTCTTGTAACTGCTGTAGTGTGATAAGGTAGTTAGGTAGGTGTTTTAACCCCAGACTGGGGAATTGTGTGTGTGTGTCAGACTGAGTAGAGAGCAATGCTTTTTAGGCCATTCACACTCTGTACAATACATATACTCAACTTTGGCAAGGCTGCTGATGTCACTCACCAAGAAATTCACCTTTGAGGAAATCATAGCCCAGTAATCTCCATAGCATGTCTTGTAACTCCATACTGATGTAGTGTGATAAAGTAGTTAAGTATGTGTTCTAACCCCAGACCTGGCAACTGTGTGCTTCTGTGTGTGAGTCTGACTGGGTAGAGAGCAATACTTTTTAGGCCACTCACACCCTATACATTTCATATACCAACTTTGGCAAGTCTGCTGATGTAACTCACCTAGAAATACACCTCTGGGAAAATCAAGCCCAGTAATCTCCATAGTGCATCCTATAACTGCATACTGCTGTCATGTGATAAAGTAGTTAGGTAGGTGTTCTAACCCCAGACTTGACAATTGTGTGTGTGTGTGCCTTTGTGTCTCTGTCTGCTTATGGCTGAGTGATGAACAATGCATATTAGTACACACACTCCTTAGAATTCATATACCCAGCGTTGGCAAGACTGCTGATGTCACTCACCTAGAAATACACCTCTAGGAAAGTCATAACCTAGTAATGTCTGTAGTGCGTCCTTTAACTGTTTACTGCTGTAGTGTGATTTTGAACTGTGGTAGGGTTCCATCACCACCCATAGCAGTTCTGGATGTTTTGCGTGTGTTTCAATGTCTGTGTATGGAGCAATGCATTATAGGCTACTCGCAGTACAATTCAAATGCCCTGCTTTGCCAATCCCGCTGATGTCATTCATTGTGAAATACAACTTTAGGGATAAAGTTCTCTGTAATCCTTGTGGTGTGACCTATAACTGTTCTATGCTGTAGTGTGCTATAAGCCTTGGTCAGGGATTCTTTACCCACACATGACAGTTGTGGATGTTTTGTGTGTGTCTCACTGTCTATGTAGGGAGCAATGCATTTTAGGCAAGTCCCTCGCAGTACAGGCAAAAAGCCCTACTTTGGTAAACCTGCTGATGTCACTGAGTGTGAAATACATCTTTGGGGAAGAATGTCTCTAGTAATCCCTGTGGTGTGTCCTATAACAGCTCTATGCTACAGTGTGATATAGGCCTTGGTCAGGATTCTATACCCACACATGACAGTTGTGAATGTTTTGTGTGTCTCACTGTTTGTGTAGGAAGCAATGTATTTTAGGCTAGTCACTCGCAGTACAGGTGAAATGCCCTACTTTGGTAATCCTGCTGATGTCAGTCACTGTGAAATACACCTTTGGGGGAAACATACTACAGTAATCTCTGTGGCATGTACTATAACTGCGTAGTGCTGTAGTGTAATAAACTAAATAGGGAGGGGAATGATAAACAGAGATCTCTCAGGGTAAGGTACCTGCTATGTCCCCAAACAAAAAAATGTCAATATCAAGGTGCAGGTACTCCACGACTATCGAAGCCAACCATCAACCAAAGAAGCAAAAATCAATAAAAAAATGTTATACTTGAACAACAAAAGAACTTTATTCCATGGGTTGTTAGCGCTTTCACGTCTACTCTGGACGCTTCTTCAGACTTTAATAAAACACTTCATCACTTCTGTATTTAAACACTTATCAATTAAACAGTTAACCAATGAAAGCCTTTGTACGAATACATAACTATAAAAAGTCAGAAACTTCTAAATGGATAAAAAGTTAGAAACTTATATTGTGAAAATTAAAACTTCAAAATTCAACATTGACATTAAAATGGATGTAGTAATAGATTATGACTGTTATTGACATTTCAGATGGCAAATAGCATATACATATTTAAAAATACAAGAGCATATAAAAAACAGCATGCAATAAAAACATTTCAAGTGTATGAAACTACTGAAAAACTTCTAAAAATACATATTCCTACTAACACCAAGAAACATGAAAAAGTCAAAGGTATAGCAATAAATAACTGCTAATGCTTAAGATGATGACTGACTAGAAAGGGTTTCAGAGTAACCCTCTCATTGAGGCCATGTCCTTCATCTGCTTTCATTCTGATGATCCATTTACATTCTTCCCTTTCAGTGAAGTTACTTACATTGCCTAATCTCAATGTGGTGTGTATCAATTCAATAACTAAGAACTCAAAGGTGTGTGTGGTGCCTTGTGATAGAACATGTCTAGCCAGTGCGTTCCTGTCATTCTCCCTGTTGATCGCATATAAATGCTCTCTAACCCTTCCCTCAACGTTCTATTCGTCATACCGACATCGAAAGCCTGGCATTTGGTGCAGATGGCTAAATAAACTATGTTCCTTGTCCTACAGTCTGCATAATGATTGAATTTATATAGCACACCTGTGTCCGGGTGCCTAAAGTTTTTCCTGCCCAGTACATATTTGCAGTGATTGCAGCTGCAACATGGAAAGGTACCCATTCTAACAGTGAGTGGTTGATCTTGAAGTCGTCTTTCATAACATAACATGTTCCTTAAAGATCTAGTATTCTTGTAGGAAAAACTGGGGTGAGGACCTACAAGTGCTCTAAGCCTATCATCCAACTGTAGGATACCCCAGTTCTTTCTAATGACATTAGTAATATTCTTATTCTTATTAGTATATGAAAGTACCATCCTCTTTTTACTTCTAGTAAATGGCCTGCTTTGTTCCACCTGTTCACTAGTTGCTATCCTAATGTATGGTCTTGTTTCTTCATTGCGTTCTGTTTGTTGCAGGACTGTCAAATCATTGTCATGGTAACCCCTGGACTTAAAGTCAGCATCTAAGCCTATCAATACATTCCTTTATGCTGAATCATCGCTTGTTAGGCGTGAACAGCATGCTGCTTGATTCTTAACAATGTTCTTGTGTATGTGGGGAGGGTGCATACTATCACGATGTAAGTATGTGTTCTTTCTACAGGGTTTCCTGTAAATGTTGGTAGTGAAACACCCATTATGCTTCCTGATGTTAACATCTAAGAAGTCAATCTGGTAACATGATCTTACCCCAGTCAGCCTAAGAAAAGATGTGGTGCTGTTGATGTAACTTAAAAACTCATCTAAGATAGTAACATCACCACTCCAAACAAAAAACACATTGTCCACAAAACGTTTATAATACTTGAGGTGCTGTGAATAAAACTCATTTCCAAAGATATACATAGATTCCCAGTATGCTTGTATAAGGTTTGCATAAGAATTGGCACATGACGTGCCCATCGCTACCCCTGAAGTCTGCAGATAATAACCATCACCATATAAAAATACATTATTTTCTAACACTAATTCCATCAGCATGGTGATCATAATCACTTTGTTGTTAGACTAATGAGAGAGACAACACAAATCTTACATTCCCTTTATCATTTCTACCAGCAGATCGCAAGACATGGAGTCCCCAGTACAAGGGGAAGAAACGGAAACCCTCAGGGGAGTCAGGGGAACCACAGAAGAGAATGTGGAAGAAAACTCCAATGAATTGGTAATTAATTTATCTAGCCATGAGTTGACTGATGCTGAAATGAAAGTGTTAAACAGAGGTCTATCATTTGTGCCTTCACAAGGGATAGACATTAGTGAGTTGATAGTACAATTAAAACTTTTTACTAGGGGTTTAGCACTTGATTTATTTTATGATAATGATAACACTGAGACAAGGGATATAGTAATTAATAATTTTAGGAAACCTTCATGCTTTGTACCAGAATTGCATCCGCTTTTAGAAAGTTTTGAGAAAGTTTGTTGCAATGATTTTTGTATGTTGTTTGAACAAACAGGTTTTAAGTCAGAATTTTACAATTTAAGCCGACAAGAAACAGCAGCTTTAAAAAGTTTACAAAACAATGATACTATAGTTATCCGCCCAGCGGATAAAGGTGGTGCAATAGTGTTGTTTGATAGTGTATATTATAACAATAGAATGTTAGAAATGTTGTTGGATGAAACCACATATAAAAAAATACACATGTATGATCTAAACAAGGTTATTAGTAAACTTCATGCCTCATTGTATGATATGTTGATGTCCAATATTATAAACAATGATCTCTATAATTATTTTTTAGTTGAAAATCCTTTAGTACCTATCATCAGAGGTCTTCCGAAGGTGCATAAGACATTGTCTGACCCACCCTTCAGACCTATAGTCTCAGGGAGAGGCTGGCTAACTGAATGTATCTCAATTTATATTGAGAAGCAACTTAGACCTATAGTTGATTCTACCTTCTCCATTTTGAGAGATACTAAACAACTATTGGAATCTCTAGCTGAGAGTGCTGTTGAAAAAGCATACTTGGAGAATGACATTATGATGACTTTAGATGTTCAGTCTTTATTTACCTGCATACTTAATGATATAGGGATAGACTTCCTGAGGCTTTTTCTTCTAGAGAAGGGCATGACTAACAACAAAGTGATTATGATCACCATGCTGATGGAATTAGTGTTAGAAAATAATGTATTTTTATATGGTGATGGTTATTATCTGCAGACTTCAGGGGTAGCGATGGGCACGTCATGTGCCAATTCTTATGCAAACCTTATACAAGCCTACTGGGAATCTATGTATGTCTTTGGAAATGAGTTTTATTCACAGCACCTCAAGTATTATAAACGTTTTGTGGACGATGTGTTTTTTGTTTGGAGTGGTGATGTTACTATCTTAGATGAGTTTTTAAGTTACATCAACAACACCACATCTTTTCTTAGGCTGACTGGGGAAAGATCATGTTACCAGATTGACTTCTTAGATGTTAACATCAGGAAGCATAATGGGTGTTTCACTACCAACATTTACAGGAAACCCTGTAGAAAGAATACATACTTACATCGTGATAGTATGCACCCTCCCCACATACACAAGAACATTATTAAGAATCAAGCAGCACACTGTTCACGCCTAACAAGCGATGATTCAGCATATAGGAATGTATTGATAGGCTTAGATGCTGACCTTAAGTCCAGGGGTTACCATGACAATGATTTGACAGTCCTGCAACAAACAGAACACAATGAAGAAACAAGACCATACATTAGGATAGCAACTAGTGAACAGGTGGAACAAAGCAGGCCATTTACTAGAAGTAAAAAGAGGATGGTATTTTCATATACTAATAAGAATAAGAGTATTACTAATGTCATTAGAAAGAACTGGGGTATCCTACAGTTGGATGATAGGCTTAGAGCACTTGTAGGTCCTCACCCCAGTTTTTCCTACAAGAATACTAGATCTTTAAGGAACATGTTATGTTATGAAAGGCGACTTCAAGATCAACCACTCACTGTTAGAATGGGTACCTTTCCATGTCGCAGTTGCAATCAGTGCAAATCATTACTGGGCAGGAATAACTTTAGGCACCCGAACACAGGTGTGCTATATAAATTCGATCATTATGCAGACTGTAGGACAAGGAACATAGTTTATTTAGCCATCTGCACCAAATGCCAGGCTTTCTATGTCGGTATGACGAATAGAACGTTGAGGGAAAGGGTTAGAGAGCATTTATATGCGATCAACAGGGAGAATGACAGGAACGAACTGGCTAGACATGTTCTATCACAAGGCACCACACACACCTTTGAGTTCTTAGTTATTGAAATGATACACACCACATTGAGATTAGGCAATGTAAGTAACTTCACTGAAAGGGAAGAATGTAAATGGATCATCAGAATGAAAGCAGATGAAGGACATGGCCTCAATGAGAGGGTTACTCTGAAACCCTTTCTAGTCAGTCGTCATCTTAAGCATTAGCAGTTATTTATTGCTATACCTTTGACTTTTTCATGTTTCTTGGTGTTAGCAGGAATATGTATTTTTAGAAGTTTTTCAGTAGTTTTATACACTTGAAATGTTTTTATTGCATGCTGTTTTTTATATGCTCTTGTATTTTTAAATATGTATATGCTATTTGCCATCTGAAATGTTAATAACAGTTATAATCTATTACTACATCCATTTTAATGTCAATGTTGAATTTTGAAGTTTTAATTTTCACAATATAAGTTTCTGACTTTTTATCTATTTAGAAGTTTCTGACTTTGTATAGTTATGTATTCCTACACAGGCTTTCATTGGTTAACTGTTTAATTGATAAGTGTTTAAATACAGAAGTGATGAAGTGTTTTATTAAAGTCTGAAGAAGCGTCCAGAGTAGACGTGAAAGCGCTAACAACCCATGGAATAAAGTTCTTTTGCTGTTCAAGTATAAATTTTTTATTGATTTTTGCTTCTTTGGTTGATGGTTGGCTTCGATAGTCATGGAGTACCTGCACCTTGATATTGACATAAATAGGGAGGGGTTCAACTCCCAAACATGGCAGGTGTGTGTGCGTGTGTGTGCATGCGTGTGTGCGTGTGTGCGTGTGTGTGTGTGTGTGTGTGTGTGTGTGTGTGTGTGTGTGTGTGTGTGTGTGTGTGTGACTCGTATCCTGTGTAGAGGTGAGTGTGTGACACCTGTGGCCAACGTGGAGTGGGTTTTGCTCATTACTTTTATGGTGGCCCAACTATATATCACAATGTCAACCATACAGGGATAACAGATGTAAATTAGCTGTGAGGCTGGGGTGTAAAGCCATACCCATACATGTGACATCAAGGCCAGCCAATCCAAATTAGCAATCCCACTATTACCCAGAGCACACACTTAACCCATGTGTCATACGCACACACATGCCTAGGCAACAGCCAATATGTGGTTAGTACACTGCATATTGGCCACTGATAGTAACTATGCAGTGATAGCAATGGGCTACAGAGGGCATGTCACCCTGCCCATCTGTCCAATATGCATGTACATGCAGACAGTACACCTCCACCATGTTCCCCAATGGACATCTGCACCACCTGTGGTGCCTGCACATGTGACTCACAACAGACATACCATGCCTGACAATATGCCCTGTATGGGCAGATGATACTGACATCAGGGAATGCTGTTGACTTGCTACCAATGTGGGGTGAAGGGTAAACCTGCTCCCCATTACCAGTTCCTGCCACAGCTGGGCAAGACTGGCACATCTGATGATAATCTGTGTTCACAACATGGGCCAGACACCCCAGGTACAGTTCCACATGTCACTGAACATGCATGTGGAAGGTGTACACATCCCAGAGACCACCCATGTCATGGACTAAGGAAAACAAACATAGCATGTGGTGTACAGCATTGGCCACACACAATAGTCACCCAACTGACTGGATGGGGGATGCAATACCCACCTGTGTGGGCAAATGCAGTAACTACAGGCCTGAGCCACAATGTAGACCATTGTCATGTGGTTTGATGCCATGGTATACCCATTGCCTACCCTTGTACAGCCTGCTGGCACAGTTGACCACCACACACCCATGTAGACATGCACCCATGCATGTCAGAACTGGCACCCTGTGTGTTCATGTGTATGTGTTGTATGGTGCATATATCCATATCCACACTCACTACAACCCCCCAGGGCATACTGAAGCATGCTGTCTGATGTCTGACATCTCCTCATACTCTTTGCCCATACGGCCTCTGTATGACCCCATGTGGTGCATGTGATACCTGCACATTGATGTGTTGTGGCAATCCCACTACTGGTGAGTTGCACTCCTCACCCTGCCAAGTGTGTCAATGTGTGTGTGTCTCTGTGTGATTGTGCCTGTGTTGACACTGGCACATGTTCATGCAGACAGGCACGTGTATGACACCGACCGTATATCCACCGTATCACTGTTGCAGATGTCACTCACCCTCACATATATGTTCTGAGTGGTCCAAACCAGGTAACCCATGTGGTGCATCCAATAACTGCATTGAACTGTGATAGCACTACATACATATTTGTCGGGGGTTTGATACCCTGTGCTGGTAGGTGTGTGATGCAAACCTGTTTCAGTTTTATCCTCCCACCCTTCCCTGACATGTATTTGCCTCGGTCTGCCTCCCCCACTCCCTCTCTGGTGGATGTGGAGACCCACACCTGCCTTGCTTAGGCAGCAGCATGTGTATTTTATGTGATGCTCATGATCAGCTGATGGCCTCTGCACGAATTGCAGCCCTCCCCGAGCTGATTGCATGTGGAAGAGCTGTGGTAACAATCCCATAGCCAGTTGCATGGAAATACACTCCAATACCTAGGAACATCATGGTGGTGTTGGGCCTTTGCAGTCACTGTGAGCAGGAACTAGATTTGATGTTTGGCAAACAGCATCCCAGATGGATTGGGGATTTGCCTCTAAAAACATACACTGTGGAAAGAGGGCAACAAACAGGAGGGGGATGTGCCTGACCTGACTACAGAATGTAAGTGCTGCTATACTGCTTTTGAAGTAATGTTGTTTTAACATTGTTTTTCTGGATATGCCTGTCGTACATGTCACAATACCTCCCATGTCAGTTCCATGTATATGAGGAATCCTCATCTGCAGGGTCAGCTGCAGACTGGGCAGTGTTGTGCCTACGGTTTCATGTGTTAGACACAATGCATCAATCTGTGGAATGCAGAAGGTAGTGTGAGGAGTGCAGTCTGTAGATGGTGAAGGCCGTGACAGTTACTGACTTCATATCCCTCATAGGACATATGCTGCAACAGACCCTGTTACAATGGAACATATATGAGGTTATCACAACAACATGTCTATTCTGGCCCTGTGTATATGCTGTCAGCCACACCTCTGTCAACCTTTGTACATATGGCGTGTATGAATTGGTGCATATTTGCTGTACACCATAAATACCGTCATCATATCTGAAAACAAGCCAGTGATATATCAGATTGCAACGCATGTCATGTACAGTAGTGATTATATTTCATGACATAAGCTGGACATTCTGTGGATGATTGTACAGTACTGAGGTCTGTGTAGTGATGGTGAATGTTGGCAGTGTGTGTATTGTTAATATGTACTTAACTCTGTGTACAGACTGTGGTAGATGTCATTGTTCTAGCCCCTCTTCCCTCAGATGTTACATGCTGCCCCACTGTATGGTACCGTTTTGCCGTACATGTTTGTAGGGCCATACACACACATGTCCCATATCACAGACAGCCATCAGACCAAACTGTGTAGCAGCCCAGTATATGTAGGGTCATTCTGTGAGTGGCACATATGAGGATAGTGTAGAACAGATTGTCCATATACAGTAATATTATGCTAGCTTACCATATATGGCTGTGTTCACATTGGTTGTGGTTATTCACTGTCATACAAGTGTATCTAACCCTGTGCTGTGACATGGCTGTCGAGCCTGCTATATACGCAGGTACATGTGCAATACTCCATACGAGATGTAGGCCAGTGTTGAGCCAGTCTGCCTGTAGCCTGCACAGTGCATTGTTATATGCCTAGAAGCTTTGTGTACTTAACCAGTGAGATGTTATGTGCAGATACTTGCCAGATGTACTGCTGCTGGGCCTCCCTTAAACATCATGTATGTCAGACAGAGCAGTGGGATGCCTTTTAGATGCATTTCAATATCTAGTGGGTGGTATGTGCCCATGGCACCCCTGTACCAGCAGTCATTATGTGTCAGGCCAGACAGGAGTATGTGAATCCAACACCTATAGTGCCAAATGGATACCAGTCATTAAGTGTTATACCATTTACATGGCTGTCTACATCAATATTGTCAGGCCTGGTACACATGTAGTGCACTAAGGGATCATGTGTATACCTCTGGACTGTACAGGGTGTGTCTAAAATTCCACATAGAGTGGCCAATATCTCTGCTGCACTCCACAGGGGCATTACATGCCAGCAGCAGTACCTTACAATGCTTTCCTTAGGATGTCTGTCAGTAGCCAATGGCACATATGTTATAAGCAGATGTCAGCATCCACACACACCATGTCTGTGAAGACAATCCCAATGACAGTAGCACAGTATAGTAATATACCTGCTATACATACCTGGCATCCCCTTGCACTATGACTTTGGGACTGTAGGGGCTGGTGTATGGCTACACTCCATGTCCAGGACATGTAGTAGAAATATATGTACATATACTTATCCAGATATCCATATATATCTATATATATCTATATATATATATATATATATATATATATATATATATATATATATATATATATATATATATATATATAAATATATATATATATATATATATATATATATATATATATATATATATATATATATATATATATATATATATATATATATATATATATATATATATAATATATATGTACATATATATATATACATATATATAAAATTACACATGTGCACTACATTGAATTACCACTGTCATGGCAACCCCCCACCATAAATCCCTACGGCATGTGCGTGTAGTCCCTTTACATTTCCGGTGTGATGGACATCTATCCTGTGTGCGGGTATCAGTGATACAGGCAGCAGGTAACAATACCTCTTACAGGAGAACCTGCACACTCAGAGCGGACACATATTTGTAGGAGGATCAGGAACTACAGACAGACTGTGGGTTAAATTGTGTAATGCTATGCATAGTATTAGTGTTACAGGGTGAGTGTGTGTGTGTGTGTATATATACTCGTGTACCTTAGAATGCAGTCTGTTTGCATAGCTCACTACTGTGGGCCTAACATTTTGCTGAACAGAGGTGCGCCTATCATTTGTTGTCCATCCACCATACAGGTCCTTTGTCAGATATTACACTGGCAGTGTGTGTGTTGCATGCTATCCATACATGGCTACATCCATGTCTATATTTAACCGCAATACCCTGACTAAGGGTATGTTGCAGACTATCCTGTAACAGCAGCACCTTGCTTAGTGTATGGCAACAGTGTTACACATATGTGCCAGTGTTCCAGCCTCTGTCCCCCATCTACATATCAAGCTTTGCACATATGTCATGCTGTTGGGAATTATTCTGTAGTGGGCTGTAAGTATATCACACTGCCATTGTTGCCTTTAGTCCACTGCTGTTGTATCCTTCACACATACAGTGAGGCTTGGGCTATATATGTGTGGGCATCACCTACACAACACATGTGCGCCCTTATGCACTGCAGAGGCCAGTGTATGTAACAGTGGTATATGGGCTTGTATTATTTAGTCTAGGTGGTGAGCACCATAAATGACCTAGGCGTTTACAAAATGTGGGAGTATCGGGGGTAAGCAGCCACAAGGTATGTGGATATACAGTACCATATACTCCACCTGTATTGACATCACTTACATGACTTGGGGTACTGCAAGCCTACTACCTCCTGCCATACAGACTGTTCTGTGTGTTATGCCTTGTTATGTACCGGGTACAACCCATTTGATCACAAAATGTCTTTACCTCCTATGGAGTTTGTACAGAGTGTAGATAGAGGCTGCTGAACTACACACCTGCAGTACATACTGTTGATTGTGTGGTACCCTGTGGCCCAGTCTGTCTGCACTATTGTACATTCTGAAGGGCTTGGCCTGGACAGCAACAGTTGTGAACCTTTCCAGACTACTGTATTAGTGTAACTGTTTCACAGTTGCAGTACTCCGTTTATATGGTTGTCAGTATTTGAACAGCTATATGATATGGCATACAGAACTGTTATAGTACACAATTAAAGGAATCACATTTCTGCAAACCTGTGTGTAGTGTCTTTCCTATGACCTTTCCATGGCAATGATTGTCATTAGTATGTGTCACCCATACAGTGTCTAGTTGTTCAGGTGTTAACTGTAGGCATAGTGACTGTTCCATATTGTATGCACCTCCTACATATGTATCTTACTGTACATATATCTGCATGTGTATGTGTAGTCACATGTATATATATATATATATATATATATATATATATATATATATATATATTTATCTGTATCTGCATATGTGTGCTTATGTCCTATGGGAGGCAGACTGTACTTGGCAGTGTATTGCAGGGCACATGTGTATGACTTTGGGGGGATGCCTATTCATACAAGACGTATAGTGTGTGGGGCCTCTCAACCCCATTAATGGTGTATGTGGACACAGGTGTATTTGTTGATCTGCAATTACTATTTACAGATATATGGCCATATATACCTATATAGATATATTTATCTGCTAACAAATATATAAGTATATGTGCATAGATAGTGATATATATGTGTATATAGAGTTAGCAAAAAACAACATATATATTTATATATATGTATATCCATACATATATGGGTATGTTGTATCTGTTAAGGTTGCAATATAGTTACATACACAGACATCTAGATGTTGGTATACATTCTCTGTAGTGTTGCATGACAGGACTGGCTGATATGTTTCTGAAACATTGAATATCCTTGTACCTGTCACGGCTTAGTGTTACATCACTTTGTCTAGTGTGTGCTGGGTCCTTGGTTTGTGCCTTGCAAAAGCTATTTTTTTTTTGTTGCTGGGAAGAACACAGCCCATTGGATAGAGAGTGATTAAGGTACCTTAAAGCAGATGTAAGCAGGTTTGCGTGGGTTTGCATGGAGCTAAGCACTGCCTACACAGGTTAAGCAATTAAGAAGCTGAGTGTATGAAAACATAACCAGAGGTTAGCAGTGCTTACTGTGCGCAAACCCGCTTACAACTGCTTTAATCTGCCTTACTCACTCTGTATCCAATGGGCTGTGTTCTGCACAGCAACAAAATAAACAGCTCCTGCAAGCCTCGAAACCTGCACACCATACACACAGTGATATACCACTTAGCCATGGCAGACATGCATAAACATGATGTTTTCACATACATATCATCCAGCCCAGGTATACAACACTACAGGGAATGTATCCCGCCATGTAGATGTATTTGTGTGTGTATATATATATTCATCTTTAAATAGATATAACATATCTGTATATGTAGATATAGGTATAGAAATATATATATGTATATATATATATATATATATATATATATATATATATATGTATATATATATATAAGCCAATAAATACATATATACATAGATACGCATACATCCATATATATATATATATATATATATATATATATATATATATATATATATATATATATATGTATATATCCACATGTCCACATCTATACAGCACTAAGAATGCATATATGTCAACATATATATGGCTCACCTTTCAAAGGGAAAAATCCTTATGTCTGAAAGCTGGAAGGCCAGAAGTCTGTTCTCAACATTGCACAATCTTGCAATACATGCATCGAACGTGCAATGAACGAATGACACTATGCATTCGCTCATTGCAGCTTAGGCAATTTGGTTGTGGATGCCTTTATAGTGGGGATGGGGAATAATTGCCTATCCCAACTGTAGTGCAAACTAGGAGTTAGTATATCACAGTAGGGGGGTTGCGGGGGGCCCAGCCCCCCAAAGGGGGGGTGCAGGGGGGCATGCTCCCCGACATTATGATATGTATTCCAACTTGCAGTTCGAGAGTCAGCGAAGGTGCCTTTAGAACTGCAGTGCTTTTAACTGTGGTGCAGTAAGAAATTATGGGTTAGTCCTTTCAGTTTGCCGAAAGGGCCATTCGAAGGAATGATTGTCTACCTGTCAAAGGTGAACACATATATATCAATATAGGTATATATGGACGTACATCTATAGATGGAACTGGGAGCATAACCACAACATATATGTCCACGTACACCATTGATGGGTTTCAGAAACCCAAACAACATACATCTGGCATGATTAGGTATCCCCCCAGCCAAACACATCTGGCTTACAATGCAATACCAACCTTATCAGATCCCATAAGCAGGACCCTACACGACAAGGGCGATACATGTTAACAGTACTCCATCTCACCTGTAGGATGTCAGGTTGGCATTACTAACATATCATGCAGTACAGTCAAGTGACTTGTCATACTTGGGGGAATCCCATGGGCAGGTGCAGTAAGTAGCTGGGATCCCTCATACAATCCAATAGCCCTACACCTGACAACGGATTCACCAATGTTGGCAGGGATGACCACAAATCCACCATGTCAGCTGGGAACTACCACCCAGTACACTGATGACCCTGGTCTGCAGGGACATGGAACATATCAACAATGAACCCATGGCCAATGTTACTGGTAATCTCAACACATGGGACCCCGCCAATGTTAGACTTGTCAAAGACAGAGAATACAACCTGAACCTGGTATACCTCCTTTACCCAATCACGACAGGTGTAGATGAGGGTTAGGAGGTGCACAATGCCTATGTAGATCATAGCAGGCTTTTCTACACCACATGTAGGAATGTGTGTAGTTGTTAAGGAATCTACCTCCGTTCACAGAATATGTTTCCACCAGGACTGGTTGGCATATGCCACCATTCCACAGATGCCATCCCGTGGACGTACAGTCCTTCATAGGTCATAGATGTGTCAATGCCCTCCTCCATACTGTTGAGGTGTGCAGCACTACTGGGGTTACAATAACTCACTGGGTGTGGCTGTTGTGGAGACAACCGCCATTATTGCTGTTACTGTTGCGACTATCCCCCCACATAGCTGTCTGTAATACTGTACAGTGTATTTAATCTGGTTATTAGTCATTGTTTACATCCTTCACAGTAGTTGAGCACCTCACACCCTCCTAATGGTAGGGCTATACCATCGGCATTGGCACACACATGTTACTTAGGTGAGGAACGCAGTAGAGTTGGGAGAGGGAAATACACCCTGCTATTAGCATGTTCAATGTCATCCACACTGCAGACTGCATCTATAGCACTGTGTGGTTGTGCCTATCCTGTCTTTGTGGGATTACATGTGCAACAGATGTATTACCTGCATGGGGACATACCTCCATGTGTACAGTCTTGTACCTGTACTGCATCCAAATCAAAGGCACTGTGTGTTGTTTCCCAGCCATGGCATGTGTACCACCCACTACACTTACTGGTGTCCACTGTAGAAGGCCTGCTGACACCACTACACCCATCAGCCATGTGGCACATGGACAAACCCAACACAATCTGAATAGATACTACTGACAACAATAAAAGATTGTTAATTACAGCTATGATACATCGTGGCTGCACAGCAACACCTTCCAAGATATTAGCATTTCACTTTACTGCTGACAACATGCTACACATCATTCCATTGTTACACTGTTGTACAGTCACCCTGTGCATCAGCACTATGTTAGCATTGATGTTACAGATGTCAGGGAGTGGCACAGGTAACATCATATGCACAGGCTGTGTTGTTGGTTTGCCAGAGGCCTAGGCTGAGAAATACAATTGACAGCATGTGTGTGTGTGAAGGGGCTGAGTACTGCTATGGGCCACTGGTGATGTTGTGTGTGCAGATATGTGGTTGCCCTAGGTTTGTTATGTGTGTGTGTCTGCATGCATACAGTTCCTCCATGTGGCTGCCCTATACAGGGAATTGTGAGACAGCTGCAGACTGTACCAGGCAGGGTTTGCAATTCACCATCTCTGGCCATGGACACGACACCTGTGACTGGCAGGGGTGCTACAGGCAGTATCAGGTACAAAGCCAGACTGAGTACTGCCCCCCGAGTTTAACAGATGTCCACTGGATCCAGGTCTCTCCAGGGACTGGCCAGGGCTACGTGCATACGGTCTGCTATGACGGTCTGTGGACAGCCCCCCCCACAGTGCTGGGGCTACTACTGCCACTACTGGAGTGGCTGTGACTGGTTGGATGTCCATGGTGAACTCCAGCTGCTGGTGTTCTGGCATACGTCCACATGGCCATCGCAACCGTTCCGCCCTGTCCTGATGCATGGGCATGACATTGTTTATGAGATCCAATGTCTCACTCCACCGTCTATCAATGATCTCGGTGTAATTATGGATGGCACCTGCTAGGTCACATATGCTGTCAGTTGCAGAGGTGTGATGAGCCCTCTGCACCCTTAGACCCTGCCTGGTGTACTGTTCCATTCGTGCCTGTGCCTTCATGACAGTCTGGAACATGCATGTGGTTGAAATAGATGTGGCATGTCTGCCAGGGGCATGATGACCAGCAATGCTCCGATGAGCACTCTTAAACATCTGCCTATGTGATACCCTGCTAGACATCTGGCTATAGCTGCTGTGTCCTGACGGATTCACTTCATAACATTGAAATATCAAAATACTGAAACTCAAAATACTGAAACCAAAATACTTAAAGCTCAAAATACTGAATACTCAAAATATTGAAACTCAAAATACTGAAAACACATATTATGCGTAAACTCAGCTTAAACAACATAAATCATAACAATTTCTACCAAATATGCAGGGGCAAGCCCCCTGCACCACCCATGTGGCTGCGCCTCACCCTACTAATTAAATATATCAACTCCAAGATTGCACATAGTGTAGTTAAGTGCAATCTTGGAGATATATATAATTAGCAGGGTGGGGGTGCAGGGGGGCTTGCCCTCCTGCATATATTTGGTAGAAATTGTTATGATTTATGTTGTGCTGAGTTTACGACAATATGTTTTCAGTATTTTGAGTTTCAGTATTTTGAGTATTCAGTATTTTGAGCTTTCAGTATTTTGGTCTTCAGTATTATGAAGTTTTGTCATTTTCAGTATTTTGAAGTTTCAGTGTTATGAAGTGTATCTGTCCTGACACATGGGCCATAGATACCACACTGTCCTGGCCAATGCCAACCATAGGCTGTCCCTCAGCTAAGGTCAATGGTAATGAGGTATGTAGAGGCAGTGTGACTGTGTGCATGGATGGGGTGAATTCATGTGGGTTGTCAATTGATGGCCCAGCGTCAGCCCCTGATGACCCTTCCTGTGCCTCAACCCACCTATCTTCATGGTCACTGTCTGTATCAGTGACATCAGATTCCCTGCGGGGGGACCCAGCCCCACCTCGCCATCTGTGAGAGGAAAACAGGAAACAGACTGTAAGACCTGTACAACACTGCTAAACAGTACATACACACACACACACACACACACACACACACACACACACACACACACACACACGCACACACACACACACGCACACACACACACACACGTGTGCAGACATGGCCACACACACAGATATACACACATGCAGTCGACATACATGGCAACCCATACACTCCACCAGACAGCACCTACAGACAGCTCCCACACTACCATAACATGCACAATACACATACCTGTAATTACGCACATGTCAGCATGCAGGACATGTGGCGCTCAACAGCATGCAGTGCAACTGTAGTCAATCCCCGTTACCAACATTATACATGGCTGTGATGCATGGCTTCTGTTTTAGGTGATGATCCTCTCCCTGGAACTCACTGCACCCATGTCCACAGCATTGCTGTGCATCTGTTGAGCACCCTGGCATGTACTGTACACCATACCTCACGGGTGTACACACCATTGCAGGATGTGTATTTGTGTGTCAGTTGTGTTTCCACTGCTGCTCACAGCCTCTGGGTGTTTCTGGATCACATGTGGACACATGTGTTTAGTGAATGCTTGATGTGTAGTCACATATGTCATCATCAGTGGTGCATGTATGAGTGATAGACTGCCATTAGACCAACCGCAGACACAATGTACTGTACCTGTGGTGAGTGTAGCGACCATTGTTGACCATGATTGAGCCCTGACTGATGCTGCCTTTGGTACACATAAGTTCATAGGTGAATACTGGTCTATTGGTCCTGGGGCCTACATAACCCTAGCACCAGGGGTTCCCAGCTATGCACCACCCACTAATGTTATTCCCCCTGTGCCCCTGTCATGCTGTGGCACAGACATACTACCCAGGGTGAATTCCCCATTTCCCATCCAATTGTCAAGTGTTTCTTTAAAGAGGGTCAATGAGTACCATTACCTGACATGTATGGGTAGTCCATTCCAGAGTGTGGGAATTTCCCAGGACAGGGTCTTATCCCTTTAGTATGTCCTGTGTAATGTGTTGATGAGGTTCAGGACCCTGGAGCATGTGTTAGCTGAGGGAGTGGGATGTCTTTATATGTAGCATGTTCAACTGCTCTGTTTATGACATAGCTGTGTATGTTGGGCAGATGTCAGTTGTACCTGGGCAAAGTGAACTGGAGTGTAGCCACAGTTGTCTGAGATGGACTGTGTATTACATGTGTTTGAGGCTGGTAATCCCATTAGTGAGGGGTGTGCTGTGTCAGTGCACATGTACAGCATGCATTATGAGTAGGTGTGTTAGATATGTACATGGCCTATGACATGCACAGTGAATTGCCAAGCATAATCTTAAACCACACTCACTGGCATCTGGCCACTGCCTTGCTGGTATCCCAGAGGTACCTACATTGAGATGGGATAGAGATGATGTCAGTGGCCACAGCTGTGTCATTGCCACAGAGTGGCTGCAATATTACAGTACAACAACAGCTGAAGTCTACAGTACTACAGATTATGCATTACTGCTTCTTGGTACTATACAGCAACATATGCCACATCTCACATATGCATGATCTACCTGTACAGATGCATACACTAAAGTAGTCTACTAATATGCCCTGGAACCTAACCTTACCTGCATGCTCCATGTCTGGTGTGTGTGTGTGTGTGTGTGTGTGTGTGTGTGTGTGTGTGTGTGTGTGTGTGTGTGTGTGTGTGTGTGTGTGTGTGTAGCACCCACCTCCATGACTGTAGCTCTTGCGGGTGGGCAGGTGCTACCAGGCTCATGAGGAGCTCCTTTACTCTGGTGAGGGGGGATGGATGTTATGCCCCCCCCATTGCAAGGTGGTCACCCCGCATGGCAGCGGCATGGTGACATACTTGGCAGAGCAGGTCACTGCAATGGTGGTGGATCTGCTCATAAGTATGGCTGTGCATCCCCACCTCATTCACCCTACAGACCACATCATTCCACATGGCTGTTCTCTCCTGCTGGTCCTGGCTTGTCCGTGAGAACAACAGTAGTTGTGGATGATGCTGTTTTTTTATAATCTCCTCCTCAGTGGCACTGTAGGTGGGATTCCCCAGGTGTACCATACTCCCTGAAAGACATAATGATGGAAATATGTCTGAGCAACACATATGTCATGTTTACCATAAAACAAAACACATATCAGTCTCCGGCCATCATATCAGCTACAACATAATGTTCTCACTACACTAGTGGTATGTGTCCGGTATGTGTACCATTGGGTCATATATTGTATTATACAACACTTTCTGCTATGTGTTTATAGACATGCTCCCTGTGGGGACACTTGAGTTGCTGGGCTGTTACGGGGTATTTCACCTTCATGCCATTGTCACTGCCACTATGTTTCCACATATGCATGTGGTAGGCCTGCTATGTGATTGCTACACATCTGCCATTCTATGATATTGGGAATATTTATGCATGCTGTTGGACATGTTCTGGGATTGTGTGGACTATTACAGCCCGCATATGTTCCATGACAGTTACACAGCAGTAAGTGTAGGGGTTATTTGCCAGCAGGAACACCACTCCAACATAATGTGCACATGTTACCAGTCCACATCAATCCATGACCCACCATGGAATCTCATTATCTACTGTTCCATCACTACCTTCATGTGGAACCACCTCAGGGGATGAAGCCCCCCTCCCATGGAGCACACACAGACATGTGTCTGTCACCCAGTTAGGTTGAGGGTATTGTGCATAGGTGCTCCACAGAAACATGGGGTATGTGCTACATCACCTGGAGGCATGCAGTACACATACACAAGGTTTGACGTGCATGTCCCTCCTGCCCAGCACACAGCCCAGGCACATTTATCTCCATGTAGATGATGTTGTGACTGTCCATGGGTGGACACCATGCTCCCTTTGTTCCCATGTGGGGGCTCAATGGCCTCCACATTCCAAATGTAACTACCCGTCCCCAGTGTTTAACAACCACATGTGTCATATACCAGCCCTGTATGCTGTCTTGTTTGTCACCCAACCAGACCTACATACCAATATGTGCCTAATACCCTTCATCCTCAAATATATCCTACCGTCTCATGCAATTGCAATGTGTTCCCAACATGCGTTGCACACCACACTCCACACTTCATCTTGCAGCCATGTACTGGTGTGTAGGTATGTTGTGTATTGATGTGTGATGTTCTCTCACACATGTCATGGCAGGGGACATGTGCTGACATATATATATATATATATATATACATACATATATATATATATATATATATATATATATATATACATATATATATATATATATATATATATATATATATATATATATATATATATATATATATATATATATATATATATACACAAACACACACACACACACACACACACACACACACACACACACACACACATATATATATATATATATATATATATCGTATATATACATATGTGCATATATGTGTAGATATCAGTTTGTGTTGTTTATATACCTATATAAATGTATAACTGTCTGAGGTTCTGTACACATACACAGCTGTGCATATGTATCACACAAATATGTATCTGTATGTGGGGTGCATAGGAACATCTGGACCACTCTCATGTACCCTCTTTACTTCACAGCTGAACTGTTCTGCCTTGCTGCAGCACAGACAGGTGTCACATGTGAACACAGACTAACATTTGGGAGGTATATATGGTGACAAACTTTAGATAAGCATATTATACTGCTATGGCAGTTGGGCATGCTATGCTACACTTTAACATGACTGTCCTGCAGGTGGTGTGGTCTCTCACCCATGTGTCTATCATGGCAGTATTAATATCCCCACCAGCCATTGGCCACAGTAATTTACAGAACACAGATATCATGGATCTCATCTTTGCCATTATCTGCTGGTCTGCAATATGACAAGCATGTCCCACTGCCCACAGGGACTGATACTACTATCTAGTGCAGTTGTTGAGCACATCATTACAGGAACAAGTACCAATGGCACATATACATCATTTCACAGTATACATCCTATTATTATATGTCATATACTTCATGCCAGTAAATGCGTATCTGTTTTACATACATGTTATGTTGTTTCCACTCTAACACAACCCTGAGCATTGTGAACTTTCTTGAAGGGTTTTTTTTATTATTTTTTTTTCCTCTCTCTCTATCTCTCTCCCTTTCTCAGTCTCTCCAGTAGAGTGATTGAGCTGGTTTGAATAGATTGCAGCATGCTTTTGCTGGTATTGTACATGATCAGGTGGTGGCCGTTGCACCAGTCAGTGTCCACCAGTTGGTAATTGCATGCAACCTGCTGTGTAGTACTTCAGATAACCACTGTCATGGCAACCCTTTACTATAAATTGCTGCCTTCTATGGATGTTGTCTCTTCACCTTTACAGTATGAATGACATCCTTTTGTGTGTGGACATTAGTGTTACAGACAGCAGTTAGCAATACCTCTTATATCAGAACCCGCAGACACAGGCCAAATCCACATTTGGGTAAAGTTCCAGACCTACAGAAAGCATGAGTAGTGTTGTTGTGTGCTATGTATCTTGCTGTTCTTTCAAGATTTCTGTGTACATGGTACATTTTCACGGAATGTTGTCTGTCTGCATAGCTCTCAACTGTGGGCCTATCCATATGATACCAGGGGGACTGGCTGTTAGGTTTTGTCTGTGCACCACACAGGTATTGTCCCAGATATATCTGTGGCATTCTGTCTGTTGAGTGCTATCAGTACATGGCTACATTAATTTGTATTTCAATGTCGTATCCCTGCATAAGGGTATGCTGCAATGAATCCTGTAACACCAGCAATTTCTAGGGTGTGTAACAGCAATAATACCAATATGGCCCTATGTTCCTGCCTCTGTCCTCCACATATATGCCAGTCTTTGTTCTGCTATGATACAGGAAGGGTTGTTAGGTAATGGCCTATTATTATTTACTGCTAGCATTACTGCTATCATCCCAGTCATGTCATGGACTCCCACACCAACTGTTGGGCCAAGTCCATATACATGGGGCAAAAGCTGGAGAACACATATCTGCCCTTGTACATTCCAAAGGTAAGTGTGTGGTACACAGTGTTCCTTCCCCTTGTACAACCTTTTTTTTTTGGGGGGGGGTCTATGACATTAACCTAGGCTATTGCACCTTTTCAGGTATATAACTGTTAAGACGAGGGTCATTCAGTGTGACAGTGAGATGTTAGGTTAAGCAATGTTATGTAGAAGATACTGTGACATTAGCACAAGTGCTACTTTTTCCCCTAGGGCTTGACTACAGGGTGTAATTGGAGGCTGCTGAACTACATCTGTAATTGTTGATTGTTATGTATCTTGAAGGCAAATTCTGTTTCTACTGTTGTACTAATTGAAGGCCTTGGCCTGGACAGAATAGAATGGTATATATACACATTGCTTGCATCTACTGTTTTGTGTGGGCCTTGCATTCCTGACTGATTACATATTTCAAACCTTATGTGGTGTCAGTACTGGCATTCATTATTGTATAGTAACTGAATAAAGGTTATCTGTGTATGCATACCTGTGTGTCGTGTCATGTCCTTTGAATTCTGGGTGGGTATATGTTTAATGTCAGTATTCTCATTTGTGGGAATGGTTGCCACACTACCCATTTCACAGGTGCCAGTTGAAGGGCTTGTGGATGAGGGATATACTTTGCACCCAGTACTTCCACGCTACTTCTACATATGTATGGCTACTGATACCTTTTGTGTGTGTATATGTATATGTACCTATATATATCTCATATGGCTATATCTATATATGTGTATCTTTAGATATATAAATCTGTATATATATATATATATATATATATATATATATATATATATATATATATATACACACACACAGACATATGAACATATGTATGTATCTATATACAATTGATGTTATAGGATTATTTGTGAGTCATACATTAATATATATATCTACATATAGCTGTCTATCTGTCTACATTTACAGATATATATCTGTCCATATGTCCATGCATGCTCGGCTCATATCTTGGCCTGTTCCTCATTCACTTGGCAATTGTCATGGATGATCGCAGCATTGAAGTCAGTAACTATTGGCAACACTTTTGTATTTCAGACTTCATCTCCTTCTACATATGTGTTCTAATACATATAACTGTGTAACTAGTAACATTTTAAGTGTATCAGAGCATTAGTTGACATATAACCCTATTTGTACCCACAGTGTGGCATACTTTGTCCAGACTTCTTGCATTAACAGGTTATGTGGTGTGATAATAATACATTTCCTGTACTGTTGACTGATTGTACTGCATGATATGTTTGTGAACACTTCAGGTTATGTATATCTGCCATGGTTTAGTGGTGAATCACTTTGTGTATGGAGTGCAGGGTCCTCGGTTCGAGCCTTGGAGATGCAGTTTATTTTGTTGCTGGACAGAACAAGGGACATTAGCTACAGAGTAATTAAGGCACTTTTAAGCAGTTGTAAGTGGGTTTGCGCGAGTTTGCATGATGGTAAGCACTGCTAACCTCCACTTATGTTTTCTTATAGTCAGCTTTGAATTTCTCAACCTGTATTGGCATCGCTTCCCCCTCGCGCAAACCCGCCAAACACACTTACGCTGCTTAACAGTGCTTACTGCTGCTTAGCCCTGCACTAATTCCTTTAAAAGAAAAAGGGGATCAATAGGACAGTGGTGAAAAATGGGGCACAAAGTGGGAAAGACAGTAGGGAAAATAGCTAGGCATGTGCAGGAAGGGTATAGGAAAGGTCCGTAGCTGCCCATTTCTTCTACAGCAACAGCTGTGCATATACACTATATTTGCAGGTACATTTGAACCCTCAAACACCTGGGAGAGGGGTGAGGACAAAATATATTCATTGTGATGCCAATTAGACCAGATTACATGTGTCCAGTGGACACGTGTGAAATGGACAGCTATGTATGGGGTGAGATTTTTTTGTGGGAACAGAGTGCCCTTTTTTTCAGGTGAGAGTGGGATGTTGGGGAGGGGTAGTAGGTATATTTTGGGAGGTAGGTTGGGTAGGTTAACAGACAAGACATGCAAGATGCATACAGGGCCGGTATATGACACATGTGTGGGGTAAACACCTTGGACAGGGAGGGGTGTTTGGAAGTCGCAAGCCCATGAGCCCCCAACAGAAAACAGTGGGACTGAGGTCTCCACCCATGGACAGTCACCACTGCACCTTCATGGCCCCAAAGATGGCTGTGCTGGGTGCTGTGTAGGAGGGGCAGGCTCACCCTCTAATAGCGCCACTTGGCCCTCAAGCTGGCATAGCTGCTTCGATACTCCAGATCAAGCTCCTTATGCACCATGGCCCAGACCTCTTGACGGGTGACAGGTTCCCCTTTGCGCCAGCTCCAAGAGGGGGTTGAGCCCCATCCCCTGCAGTGTTTCCACCCGAAGGTGGTGCAGGGCCCACGGAGGAGGAGGTGCCAGGCCGGGCCCCAGATGTGCTGGAGCCTGGTGTCATGGCCAGCTGAGGTGGGATATGTAGGTCAGCTGGGACCGGCCTTCCCATGCGAGCTGTGTTGTCACAGGTTTATGACAGATATGGGTTAGTAACAGTCTACAACATTCAGGATTAGTTATAACAGCATGCATAGGTATTCCCATTAACCCAATACACCAGATTTAACACAGTTGCAGAGCAAGCAGAACACATGCATGTATGGAACAACAGTGGCCATTACAGGGACATGCAGGTTTCATTGATAGCAGCAGGCCAGCAATATGGGTGTATTTTCACATGGCACATGAATAGAAACAAATGTGAATATTTATAAACCATTAGGACATATGCCCCAACAAATGTTTGGAGTGTGCACATACCAGTTGAGGAGTGTCATTGGGTTATTATGCACATATGGTAGAGGTGAGACAGAGAGTGAGAGTTCAGTTAACAACTAATATATCCTTGTAGTTTTCACAACATTCTTAGTCACTGCAGTGGTCTTTCTCTTACATGTATTATTACACTACACAATGGCCTTATATTGTACACTGGTATGTTTATAAATTA
The DNA here is from genome assembly GCF_019279795.1 of Protopterus annectens. Classification (NCBI taxonomy): domain Eukaryota; kingdom Metazoa; phylum Chordata; order Ceratodontiformes; family Protopteridae; genus Protopterus; species Protopterus annectens. Next base: position 1,678,960,365 of record NC_056733.1, read on the forward strand.
TTATATACATGACCTGTGCCTTACATACAGGCGTGAATGGCTGCAGGTGTTAATGCAACATATGCTGAGAATTGCTGTCATACACTTTGGGTGAGGTGCTAGAATGACAGGTTTGTTTCTATATACATTCTCTGACTATGTAAATGTTTGAATATCAGTTATATGTCATTGACAGTTGCCTACAATTCTTGGAATATCACATTGGATTTTCAGGGGAACAGGGTGCCAAGCTGGTGATATGGGCCATTTATCTGGATGTGCTGGACAGATAGGAACAGTTGCGGGGTATGAATATGCATACAGCTTACATTTTGAACATTCTAGCAAATTCTGTACTGTTGCTGGGTGTAAGTATGCATACAGCTTTCTATCTGAACATTGTAACAAAATCTGAACAGTTGTGGGGTATGATTATGCATACAACTTAGTAGCACTCCCACGATTCAACCCCCTGTTGTATGTGACAAAATATTATTGCTAACATGTCTGAAGACAAAAAAATGGAGCAACTGATGAATAAACAGCCTCAGAATCACCAATAAGTGTACGACCACCTCTAGTTCCCTATAAAATGTTTATTCCACCATAGCAAATAAAACCACATGAGTATTCACTCTAAAAGGTTAACAGCTTTCACCCACAGCACTGGATACTGATATTCATGTAGGTATCGCTTTAAAAATGCAAAAGCTTTTGTTGCCAGTTTTAAAATAAAAATTGAATTCAATGTTATCAATGTATTCTGATGAAGCCTACTATGCTTTGGGTGAAAGCGCTTAACCTTTTAGAGTGAATACTTATGTGGTTTTATTTGCTATGGTGGAATAAACATTTTATATGGAACTAGAGGTGGTCGTACACTTATTGGTGATTCCAAGGCTGTTTTTTCATTATAGCTAACATCACAGTACACTGTGCTATCAGGGAATTGATGATTGCGTTCAACTGTTTTCTATCTAAGTCTCCCTAACTTGTACAATATAACTGACCTCTTGGCACTTCCAACATTGTTATGCAGGACTTCATGCCCATTTTATCTGCATACCACTGTGTGGGTGACACTGCTTAAGATACAACATTACTATGTATAGTATGGAACAGATCACCAACATATGAGAGAAGAGTAAACAGAAGCACTCCAGGAGTTATACCTTTATTCACAGACTATTACACATTTATTTCTAGTGGTAAAACACTTTTTAATGATCTTATATTTATTTACGACAGTACATGCAGACTGATTACTAACCTGCCTCGCGATGCAGCCTTTGCAGCCTAGCATCATGGGCTTGCTGGTTCACAGCCTGCTCATCTGCAGCTGTCATAGAAATGCAGTGATATTTAGCCATACCTATCCATAGTTTACACAAGCTAGGCAATTATTAACTACTTAGTAGAATGAGTACTTACTCAGTCCTGGGTCTATGGGCATCTGCCGAGACTCCTGGATCTACTGTTCCAGTACATCCCCCCTCCACTGCTTCAGGTCAGCATGGTGGTGCCTGACCTGCTCACCAGTCTGGAGGACACCTGTGGCACTGGTGACATCACGGGCAAGACTGCTCAGGCCTCTGTTTTATACTGCGAGCCCTGGTACTGGTCCTGCAGTACTCTCTGATCATGGTGTTTTACCAGGAGCCATACCATAATTTTTGACTCTTGGATGCCCCAGGGCAGCACTCTAAATCGAGTGACTTCACCCACACCAGCCATTCTGCCTGCAGTAGGACGCTGCAACCAGTTATGGGTAGTATTCCCGCCTATGGGCTTTAAATGTGGCCATTTTCCTGCACTTCCCCATGATTGGCCAGTTTTGAAAACACTAAGCTATGGGCAGACCTGCGTACATGAGGTTGGTACTGCTTAAAGAGATATACCACTAGGCATATTGTATTGGCTCACCTACACATTGCTTACATTTACTAACTTGAGCTGTGCTGCGGTTAGCATTGCTTAATAGTTAATTGGCACTATATTTGCCATTTGGCAATGATTTATTCTTCATTACAGGTTATATATGTGTCTGGTATCCGTGATTCATGTGTAAATTCACTGTATGGGGTCCTGGGAACTTCAACACTTTATTGCAAGAACACCTCACATCTGGCCTTACTGTAGTACTCCCGTTCATATATTTATGTTATATAGCAGATTATACCACTTCACACTGCACATAGACTCAGTTCACGTTTGGTTTGATTTTCCTGTGATGAGAAATAGTTTGCTGATACCTCATGCATATCTATTGCTATTATGGCTTAGTTGTTAACTTCTGTGGCTATAGTGTACAGGGTCCTGAGTTTGAGCCTTGCAGAGGCAGTTTATTTTGTTCCTGGCAGAACAAGGGCCGTTGGATCCAGAGTGATTAAGGCACTTTAAATTGTGTAAGCGGGTATGCACGGGTTTGCGCGATGATAAGCACTGCTAACCTCCTGTTACAGTTTCTTACACTCAGCTTCTACTTTGCTTAATCTGTGTAGGCGATGTTTATCCCTGTGCAAATGCACTTAGCCATGTTTACTACTGTTTATTTGTGTTAAACCTGCTTACTACTGCCTTATTCATTATGACACTGACACTTCACATGTGCATTTCATGCAGTACTCCAGTTCACAATTAAATGTTATTATGTAGGTTATACGGCAAAAAGATGTAAATATATGTTCATATACAGTTTTCACATGGAAAATGCTATGTGCTGCAGTGGAACTTGAACCGGCAATGCCTGTTCATTAGGTGGATGCTCTAACCACTACACTATTAATGTACAGCTTCATTTGCAAATATATTCCATCTTATCATCTTCAGCCTTTTCAGCTGCTTTAACTGTAGCTAAGCAATGGTCAAACCCACGCACCTACAGTTAGCTGTACTCGAAGCTTTAAAAAAATAAATACAAGGGTTTCTTCATTTTATTTCAATATTCTGTTGCTGTTGAAATCATGGGGACTGTTGTTGGAGATATGCAGACACCTATGAGCAGTTTTGTTCAATTATTCAAACTTTCTTCTGTTCTACTTTGCAGGGGAGTGTTTATTCTGAGAGCTCTACTCTCAGAAGCGCTCCCTGCACTTGTCCACGCTAAGTGTAGGATTTAGAGCTCAGGCAGCGCACCTTCATTAATATGCATGGCACGCTGCTGTCCTCCTCTTAAACTGCCACTTATGAATAGTAAATCCGGGGGGGGACACTATTCAGAAAAATTTGAGCTGAATGTGTGATATGGTTGTAGGCAAAATATTAGAAAGAGAAATTTCTTTTCCTTGATGTTCTGGGTATCTGCAGTTTTGTGCTGTGAAGAAAATAAATTGTCAGCATGTTTTGGTTGAATAAACATCAACGAAAACTGCAGATAAAGGTTGAAGTCAAGCAGTTTAATTATTTAAAATGTAAGCGCTTTCACCCAAAGGCTTCCTCAGACATTCTAATTGCACATACTCCATTAACATTATATATACCTGGGTGATTTAATCCATTGGTTAAAAATAGTCATGTGTAAAAAAACAAAATAATGACTATTATTTAAAACAATACAAGCGCTGTAATTAATGGCTACAACAATCTACATTATAAATAAAATATACAAAGGTGCATCTGGAACTCCAAAACAGCTCTGTACAAGTGCTAATCAAACAAAACAATAAAAACGCATTTAAAAATAAAATCATTGAGAACATGACATAAAATCTGAGGAAACAATCTAAAAACTGTCACTAGGGTCTATAACACCTCCTTTTCCTCAAAAAAGGTGCTGTATGTACCTTTTCATTGAGACCAGGGTATTTGTCTGCCCTACATCTGATGATCCATCTCATCTCCCTTTCTAAAGTGTAATTAATAAGGTCACCACCTCTAATATTAGTAAAAACCTCCTGTATAACACAGAATGTGAAAGTGTGTTGAGAACCTGAAGATTTGACATGTCTCGCTAATGCATTCGTGTCATTGCCTGTCCTTATCTGATAGAGGTGTTCTCTAATCCTTTCTTTAAATGTCCTGTTCGTTTTACCAATATAAAACGAAGTACAGGCAGAGCACCTAGCCAAATAAATCACATGAGAGCTCATGCAATTAGTGTTGGTATAAAATTTAAACTCAAAATGAGTGATAGGATGTACGAAAAAAGTTCTTGTATCAATATAAGCACACTGATTACAATGCCCACATGGACTAGTGTTAGAACCGGTTCCAGAGTTCATGCCTGTCTGATAGCCCAAATTCTTATAACACAACATACTTTTAATATTTGGTTTATTTTTGTAGGCCACCAAAAGTTTAGGACCTACCACGTCCCTCACCACTGGGTCAAGGGTCAATATTTCCCAACGTTTCTCTAAGAAACCTCTTATAGCTCCAGCATCTTGGGTATAATATAATGGTGCTCTCAGTAATTGAGCAGAGGTCATGGAATCGAAGGGTGCTATCTCTCCCTCATTAGAACATTCAGAAAAATAAGGTCTAGCTTGATTGGATCTGAGTTTGTTAACCTCTGTCTCCATTCTATTAAAGGTATTTCCATCATACCCTCTATTAATAAACATATCTCTCATCCTACTAACTTCTTCTTTATAACAGGTCTTACTTGGATTCAATCTGGCTGCCCTCATGATCTGCCCCTTCATGACGTTATTAAACACATAAGTAGGGTGCATGCTCTGCCTGTGCAACAAAGCATTCCTATAACAAGGTTTCCGATGTATAGAAGTATTTATTAGTCCATTGGGAAGTCTATTCAAAAGGACATCCAAAAAGGAGATCATGTCCTTAGAATAGTTCACTGTGAACTTCAGGAAATCTGTGGATCGGTTGATATCATGAAAAAACAACATCAACTCATCAGTGGTCCCAAACCAAATAAAAAAGAGGTCGTCCACAAACCTCTTATAAAAACCTATATGTTCCTTAAAAAGACAATTCTGAAAAAGGTACTGTTCTTCCCAACATGCCATGACAATGTTGGCGTAGCTATTGGCACAAGAAGTGCCCATAGCTACGCCATCATTCTGTAGATAAATCATATCCTCAAATATAAAAACATTATTGGTTAGTATGGTCTCTAAAAACAGGGCCAATAAATCTATAAACTTGTATGTAAACTGTGATTTAGAACATAAATAACTTTGAAAAAATGTAACTCCCAAATCATTAGGTATAATGGTGAATAAACTCACCACGTCTAATGTAACTAGTAAAAATTCACTTACATCTTTCATATAACCATAAAGTTCCAACAAAAACTGTTTACTATCTTTTAAAATATGTGTGTTACTGTCAATCAACGGTCGTGTAAAATGCTCAAGATAAATAGACATTGGTTCAGTAAGCCATCCTTGTCCTGAGACAATAGGTCTCATAGGAGGATGGCTCAATGACTTATGTACTTTGGGAAGACCCTGTACGATGGGTATTCGTGGGTTCTTAACTTTCAAATATTGATATAATTCATCGGAGATATCTTCACTCAATACCAGCTCATCTAACATGTTGAATACTTTAAACACATTTTTCTGTGACAACTTCCATGTTGATCTTGTTGTAGAAAGAACTTTCACTCAATAACAGTTTCATACTAACTGTGTAGTCTGTTAATTCCATCAAGACAATAGGTCCTCCCTTGTCCGCTGGCCTAATGACAATGTTAGGATCCATTTTCAAAGTATTTAAAGCCTGCCTCTGATGAAAATCCAAATTCTGTCTAAATCTGAATCCTCTTTTGTTACCAAAGTATTCATGGATATCATTCTCAACTAACCGCGAATAAGTGTCCAACAAGGGATGTAACTGGGGTATATACACACTGTTCGGTCTAAACTTAACTTCATGTGCACTGGTATTGCATGTGCCAAAATCTATTCTTAACTGTATGTTCCTTACAAAAAATTTTAGATCAACAATAGAGTCAACTAAATCCCCATGGCTAGTGGGGATAAAACTCAAACCCTTATTCAGTACATCATACCCGTATGCACTCAGGACCCTGTTGGTTAGATTAATCACTAACGAGTTGCGGTCCTCTCCCACATTTTCTTT
>NC_056733.1:1678971394-1679056394 GCF_019279795.1 Protopterus annectens
TTACATCAATCTGACCATCCAGTATTTCTGACAGATTAGTCTTTAGGGTTTTTTTTTTAAGTCTGCCAACTCATTACACACCCAGAAAAACATGTTTCCAATTATCCCTTTCTTTCCCACCACACCTCCAACATTTGCAATCTTCTCGAGGAAAGTTTCTTTGGTAGGGGTATAAAAATACCTATGGAAACACTTCCATGCAAAAATCCTAAATCTTCTTGACTCTCTTGGATATTTGGAAGCCATACCTATATTGTCCCATTCTTTATTTGTGAGTTGCATATCCATTTTCTCTTCCCAATCCTTTCTAATCTCCACTGATTGATACCTATAGTTATCATGCAATATTGTATACCTTTCTAATGGGAGCTTCTGTTCTAGATTTAACTAAAAACTCTACCAGTGCAGATCTTTTACTTAGGATTTCTCTATCCCTTTCTCTTTGCCTACAGTCTTGATATTAGTCTTTGATAGGCAATGCATTCTCCAGCTTGCAATCCAAATGTATTCTTGGCCTCCTCCCATGCTATTACTTTTTTCTCTCTAATTATTTGTTCCCAAAACCTTGGTTCCTTTGCCAGTTTTCTCCAGTAAATTCCAACTCCCTCTTACCTACTCTCTGTACCCCTAATTGCAGTCATCTCTATCCACAGAATCTCTTTTACTAATCCCATATTTGCTTAGTTCTTAGAATACGTTCTGCTACTTTATGAATATAATATTCTTTAAGATTATTGTTGTTCTTAAGGATCTGCATCCAAACCATTCAAAAGGTATGTCCATCATCCCATGTAAAAGAAAACTAAGATTTGTTCTGATTTGCTACTGTAATTTTGAAAAAAAAAAGCATTAGCTAAGTGCAGAACTGCATGATAAGGTCCATCAACTGGCGATAATTTCTAAATAGTGCTTATGATTATATTGTTTACATTTTATTCTGATTCAATGAATTCTGTTACTGTTTGATCTAGTTTCTATAATGCTGTTAAAAATAACGAACCAGATGCCCCAGGCCTCTGCCTGGGCTTTTTTTCCCCTTGTTGATCTAGCTTTAAATCTGCTAAAGCTTTATCTACATGATCTGGATTTACATCTTTACTAATGTCTGACAACTGTACGGGGAATGTAGATACTTCACTTAATAGTTTTGCAACTTGGGTCTGTGGATGAATATTAGGCCATTCAGGGAATTTGTCTGCAACAATTTATCTTCATCTACCTTTTGCTTCTTATCTGCCTGCTTCATCTTCCCAAATATACATAATTTCACTTCAAAATTAAGTTTATCCCCTTTCAAGTCATCTTTTTACCAGAAACAAAACATTCTGATTAAACTTCCATGTACGATATATGATTTCATATTTTTTCACACACACTATATAATTGTTTGGAAAAAAAATCTTATACTGTAAGTAACAACTGTCCTCAGTACATTCTGCAATCAGTTCCCTTCTCAGTGTGTTGTATGCCACAATGCAGGCATGGCTTAATAACTCTGCATTGATGCTAATAGTATTGTACAACTAAATGATTACAATGCCAACTTTAATTGTATTGCATAATCACACACTGTTAGTGCTGCAGAATCTCATAGTCATACTCTACAAATGATGGGCTTGAGTCGCATGCGGAGGCAAATTGTTTGGGCCTCTACAAGAGCACACTGAAAAACCACAGGATGCAACACTGCAGCAGGACCTGTTGTGTCTCTCAATATATATGGGTGTCTGTTTTGATGTCTGGCGTATTCTGTGGAAAGCACAATGAGCTGAGTCTTCATGGTAGTTGAACCATAAATCCAGGGCCTCTGGTAAAACATGCATGCAACAGAGTGTGACATCTGATGTGTACCTGCTGTAATGAGTAGTTCCCAGGGCCAGGTGATAGTAGGGTTACATTACATATGACAGCACACCAATACCCTAGCAGCATTAATCAGTGACCACACCACACCATTCATCTCTGGGTGCACATGCAAGCAGCTAGACTGCACAGCCCCTCACCATCCCATTGATACTAGATGGTTCCCTTTACAGATCTTGACTTATCATGTTTGTGGTTCAATGGATACCTATCCTCTGCCACTATAGCTACCAGCTTTTATGGCAGAAATAAGCTTCATTGTCTGACATGCAGACACGAACCACTGGCACTGTAGGATGATTGTGGTATGACTATACTCATGGTACACATACCAGGCCACCATTCTTCATTTTCTTTGGGGTTATAATGAATTGTTTTATACTTTATACTGTTTGTGTTGTTTCAGTGTACAGTTGCATAATATGTCACACTGCATTTGTATAAACCCTTGTGATATTTACAGTTATGCCTAAATTAAACAATTGTTTTATCTGTTTCTGTCCTTCAAATTCTATCTGCCATTCAAAGGTAATAGTATGCATAGCTTTCCTACAGACACAAGTATGCATTACCCCCATATATCTGTTGCCTACTGCTGCCATGTGAGCACTATCTGATTACTATGCAATTCAGTGATAGCCCTGCCAGCCTGTGTGCATGCACCATTCTTGTGTGCTATTAACAAACACACGTTGGAAATCATTGTGCATGATGGTGTGACATGAGTTGATTGCATATATCTATAGCATTGATTGCATACCAACACAATGTACACCATGGTGTTCAATGCTTACGAAGCCCAGGGCATATAAAATAAGGCTAACTACACTAGATGCACAGAAATTGAAATGTGCTTTTTTGTAACCCTGGAAATGATTCTAAAAGATGATGTCTGACTACAGAATAATATTAGAAGCTACAGAAACATTCTCTTATGTATTATGCAATTTAAAGTCTGCTTACACAACATGTTAAGGTCTATTAAAGTGAACAGTGTTGTTCTTTTCTGTTAACATTTTGGTTTATAAAAAGGACAAAAACAAAAGATGTGACCTTGCTGTAGTGCATGTTCCTTTAGCACAATCATTTTTCTCAGATAATAAGTCATCATTATCGGGTTCCAAATGGAAGGAAGAAGGCACTGCGTCCATTAATGCAGAAGTGGAAGCAGGTGTGTGAAGCACTCAGTTTGTTGGTTGGAGAGCTTTTTTTCTCTTTTCAAGGTTAGTTCAGAAATTAATGAGCAATTAATAAAACAAATGTTTCATTTTTTATTGTGTTATACAAGGTTATAATGAAAAAATCTTTAGTCTGGAACCTTGGGCTGCTTCAAGCAGATGCTCGTATGAATATGTTTAATCCAGTGACATATTTTACCCTATATTCCTAATTTTGTTATCAGTTGATATATGCTTTCCTTCATTTCAATAAATTAATGTACTAATTCAGTTCACCTATTTCTTCCTTCCCATGACATATATCTGTTGTACACTGGCAAAGGTTCTGTAAATATAAAAATGGAGCTCAAGAAGTCATTACTATATATTCTCATGGTGTGACAACACTAATCAGACAAATAATTGTTCAGTATATTTTTATATAAAATTGCCCATCCTGTGCTTATGTGGAATTAAAAGCAGGTACAGTACTGAATGATTCTCTGATATCCTAATCTTATTGTCATCAATTTTCTATTATATGAAGCTAGAGTGTCTGTACTACAATAGAAATGTTTACTTTTACTTAATCTCCAGGATTCACGAAGCCTCCGTGTAGGAGTTATAACTCTTACACGGAGGCTGCAGTTAAACGGAGTGATGTCAGCATGCTTAGCATATTCATGAGAGCATGCTGAATCACACCTAAGTCTAACACGGTCCGTGTAAGACAGTAGGGGGCGTGTCCATAGGCTGAGCCCTGCAAGCGGACACGCCCCAGAAGTGTAAAAGTGCCCAAAGTAAACACCCATAACAGAGTCCACGGAAATGTGAATAAACACAACACAACACATGCCCCCACAGACTATGAACATAAAATATATATAAATGAACATGTTATATATTTTTTTTAAATTGTAAAGATGTTTAACCATGAGTGCACTCGTTTGCGCGGGCGTGTCCGTAGCGCAGCTACAGTTAGCAGTCAGTGGGAAAGCATATAAGAACTAAATATGCAAACTAAGCAAGGAAGCAATAGCGTAGCGGTAGAGATGTTGGCTGAAGAGTAGGCTTTCATGGTTCAAGCCCCCACAACACCAATTTTTTTTTTTCAAAATAAGCAGGAAACACGTCCCTGACAAATATGTACACATAAAACCACAATTTATGGAAAATGTAATGAAATAGCCCATTTATATTGAAGACATGTGAGGTAACAAAAGAAGAAAAAATGCCAGATGTGCTCATAGCTGAGATACAGTTTAACAGAGTGAGTGCATGTGCCCGTAGATGAGCAGTGGTTTAACTGGTGCAAAATGAGTGCCCATAGCTGAGCAGTGGTCTAACATGCTAAATCTATGTGCCCCTAACTGAGCTGAGTGTAATATGCGTGCCGATAGCCAGATGAGGCTTAAAGCAGCATACCCCATTTGCGCGGAGCAAACAAGCTAACCGACGGGCAACGTTGAGCAAGCCTTTCAAAACTGCCTTAGCATCCACCCCTTAGCATGTCTAGGCAGTCATGAAAAATAAAAAGCAGTGGCCAGGTTTGAACCCAGGATACTATACACCATAGTCAAGGGACCAAACCACTAAGCCATGACAGCAGTACTTAGAAATGCAATAATAGCTAATATATAGGAATGAATACAAACTGGAGCATGACAATGCAGGTTTACTGAAGTTGATACAATTCCAAAATGGCCAATCACAGATATGTGCGGGAAAAACGGACTATATAAGCCCCATAGGTGGGAATACACAGCATAAATGATTGTAGAACTGACCTGCAGGCAGAATGACAGGAGTAGGAGAGGGTAGTTGCTTCCGAGCACAGAGGTGGGGTGTTGAGGAGTCCAGGTACATGGTCTGGCTCCTAGTACATAATCATGAGGCCCAACTCATGCAGGGCCAGGTCCTCTGGGGAGCATATAGGGCCGAGGCGTGGGACCAGTTGGCTCATGATCTCATCAGTGCCACAGGGATTCCAAGGACTGGTGAGCAGGTCCGTCACCACCATGCGGACCTGAAGAGACGCAAGCAGGACCAACTGAACCTTTGGATCCAGGAGGCCCTGCAAACACCCAACGCCCCTCTACTGAGTAAGTAACATTTAATTATGTATGTAAGAAATTAAACTAGCTGATATTATGGAGATGTGTATTCCAATATTACTTCATTTATATTACAGCTGCAGGTGTCCGTTCTGCGAACCGCAGAGCCTATGGCGATAGGCTGGTGCGGTTGTGCCACCAGGCAGGTCAGTAATCCACTACTAGTAACTGTAAAGAAATATAAAAGTATGACAGTCAGCAAAAGAGTGCAGTGTAGTCAGTAAGGAATAAAATCTGCAAGTAACAGTGTGAAAGTGTATGCAAGTATTGCTTGATTACAAAAGTGTGTTTCAGCCTGTAAGTTTAACCAAAAAATTAAACTGTCTGACATATATTCTGAAATAAAAATGCCCTACCTGTAAGAAAATAGTACACAACCTGCAGCAGGCTGAAAAGTATAGCTGCAGAAGATGATGAAATCACATGTGTGAAATATATCCCTGTGGAAATACTGAAACATGACAGAAGTGAGACTGCTGGAAAGGATTGTAATAACTACTGGTAAAACATGTCAATAAAGCCTAGAAGTACCATCCTGAATAGTAAAATGAAAGCAAGTCAGAGAGTGTGAGAAAGTGTCATGAATCCAGCAATAAAGTAGTAATAACCCCTGAATAAAGTATACTGCAGTCAAGACAGAATGAAATGCATGTGAGATTCAAAACCAAACAGCAAAATCTGTTCAAAGTGTTGCTGCATCTGGAATGTGTATCCCAAAATCTGGATATGTTGCTCTCAGTCTGCAATATGCAGATAGGATGATAGTCTGATATACCAAACATCCACACTTGTCAACAGCTATATAAAGCAAATGTAGCAGGATGATGTAGCTGAACAAAGCTAGATATGAATGTGTATGAAGAACCATAAAATGTATATTGATGTTGCAGTAACAGTCCTATCACCAAGTTGAAATAGTTATCATATAGGAAACTGTAGTTAGAACAGTAGTGTGTATATAACTGTATCTATTAGAAATGTACAGCATATGTATTGTTATTCGAAGGTGTTAATATTACTTTCTTTACCCCACCCTATAACCACATATAACCCATTCCATGTGAAAATGGTATGTGCAATCACAATTAACACCCCTGGATGTTTGTCCTGTTGGGTCATATATATTTGCATGTCTGTTGATGCATCTGCTCTGTTCATGCATCCACACCTGATGGCCTGTTGCCATCAATTAACCCTGCATGTTGTTGGACTGTGTATTTCTGTTCAAATTATGCATGTGTTATGCACGCTGTTCAATGGTGTGAATATCTGGGTGTTTGGTTAATGGGAATACTAATGCATGTGGTTACAACTAATTGTGAATGGTATTATATGTCACTAACCCAAACTGTCATGACATAATGCAAAACATAGTATGACAGGGAAGGCGGGTTCCAGTGGACCCACCTCTCCCACCTCAGCTGGCGAGTGCACCTGGCACTAGTGCCGAGTCCGGACCCTCCTCCTTTGGCCCTGTGCCACCTGCGGGTGGAAGCACTGCAGGGGATGGGGCTCACCCCCCCTCTGCAAGTGTGGCCGGAGGAGAACCACCACTCACCCTCGGTAGCATCCGGACTGTGGTGCGTAGGGAGATTCAGGACTCTGTTCTCGAGCCCCTACGCCAGCTCGAGGCACGGGTGGTGCAACTAACTGGCATGCCTGTTGCCCGGCCTACACAGCCCCCAGCACAGCCCCATCCTGGGCAGTGAAGGATCAGTGGCAACTGCCTATGGGTGGGGATATCAGTTCCACTGTTGCCATCTGTGGGCTCATGGGCTCTGGATATCCAAACCTCCATCCCCGTCAATTGCGTAACCCCCCCACATGTGTCATACACCCCTGTATGCGTCTTGTTTGTCTTGTCTGTTTACCTACCCAACCTACCTCCCCAGCTGTACTGACTTCCTTCACCTGACATACCACTCTCACCTGAAAAAAAAAAAAAAAAAAAAGGGCACTCTGTACCCACAAAAAAATTACGCCCCATACATAGCTGCCCATTCCGCACACATGTCTGCTGGACATGGAACCTATCAATTACAATTGGCTGTACAACAAGTATTATTGTTGTCTTGTCACCTCTCTCAGGGGTGGAAGGTTTCAAATGTCACACCAAATTACATACATATGCACAGCTGTTGCTGATGAAGAAATGGGCAGCTATGGGCCTTACCTACATCCCTCCTGCATATCCCAAGCTTGTTTCCCTACTGTCTTACCCTCTTTGTGACCCCTTTTTCACCACTTTCCTGTCTCCCCATTTTCTTTTCTTTCAAAGAAAATAGCACGGGTGTGCGCAAGAGTAAGCACGTTTAAGCGGGTGTGCGCTTGTGTGCGTGGAGCTAACCCCCAGTGCGCATGCATGAGCTCCATGCAAACCAGCGCTAACCCGGTTACAACTGCTTAAAAGTGCCTTAGTCACTTTGATTGACAGGTCCTGTACTCAGTTCAAAATCAAAATAAAATCCCACTGTGAGTCCTGAACCCAGGACCTTGGAAACAGTAGTCTGCATTACTTACCACTAAGCCATGACTCTTATACAAGAACATTGTGCTAAAATAAATATATCATGTAATAGTAGGAATGAATGTAAAGGGAATATAGATGTGTAGTACACAAAGCATGCCATTTAGAATTACTATCAAAACTAGTGGATTTCCATAATAGTAGTGTGTGAACAGAAACAGCCATGCTAGTTGGAAGCTAATAGCTAATAATGTCACTATAGCACCTTGCAAGCCACACACATACTCACAGCAGGATAATCACTGCCCATACCCCACAACCTCTTACAGGAACACATCTGGACCAAGTAATAAAATATGTGGAGCAAAGGCCCAAAACCAGGGACACATTACAAATAATGTTACAACAAACGCAGACAGTTCAGAGAGTAACAGAGTCTGCACTTTGTGGGATGTTTGGAAGGGTATGCAGTCTGAAACTTGAATGTTTGTCACCATATTCTGACTTGAGCCCAGTGTGATTTGCCAGAAAAAGGTGTGCATGAGATATTGACCAAAATATGAGGCAGAAATGTGGACAACCTGCAAATATCTGTACACATGACGGGTCTGACACCATCATATTTGAATAGTTAGGAGCCTAAACATAGCAACAGTGAATGACTTACAAGGATGCCCCACAGACTCCATGTGAAATGTACAAACAGTAGGCAGAAAGGTGTAACACATGCAATGGTAACTATGGAGTCCTGAAAGTATTCATCACTTGCATGGCAGAAAAAGTGTAGTAATACATATGCTCATGCTAACCCACAGTCACAACTGCAGCATACCAGACATTTTAATGAGTGCACCCCACTATGTACCATTCCATGAGGCACATAACAGATGAACCTGAAAGTCTCTGGGGCCTGCTCAGCAGCATACTCAAATACCCTATAAGATGCCAAGGCCCAGACCATGGCCAGACCACACTGCATGCTGTAACACCCTAGCAGATATAGCAAGCATTCCAAGGTGTGAATGTACATGGAAAATAGGAAAGCTACAGCAGCACACTACAGTCAGGACACCTAGCAGGCATACAAGTAGTGACTGTAAAGGGCAACTATTGAAGCCTTAGCAACAAAGTGCAAGCAAAAGTGAAAGGAAAGCACACACACACACACACACACACACACATTAACAGTAGTAGTAGTTGTAGTTGTCAGCGTACATACACAGTTAGTACAGGAAACTGGAAAAATGAATGGAGGAATGTTAATCTACAACACACCTGGAAATATGAGAGAAATACCAACCTTTACACTCACAGAACATTGTCCACAGCATAACAGCATGGTCCCTGCCCTTAAAATCTGAAAGGGCTATGCCCATCTCACATACCTTTTTATAGCACTGTTCTGAAATCACAGGGATAACTGCAATCAGTACACAACTGGCTGCATGCAATTAGCAAATGCTGGCTAACAATTGGTGCAGAGGCCATCACATGGGCATATGCAGATACCTGCAAAAGTATGCTGTACTCCCAGTCCACACATGCAATACTTTCATTGCACCCTGAGAAGGACGTGAGAGACAAACAGACAGAGAGAGAGAGAGAGAGAGAGAGAGAGACAGAGACAGAGAAAATTGCAATTAAGCAGACACAAACAAATTGTTCAGCAACAGCCACCTGAAAGCTGACAACTGGGAAGTGGAGCAGCAGGACAGAGAACCAGATGGCAACACAAGCAGCTGTGACAAACACAGGTAATGTAAAGTAATACTATAAAGGTCTACATACTGTGAACCCTCCATATGTGTCATTGGTCTGTATCCATATGTATATGAAGATGTGTAAAGGGCAGGGGACATACAGCAACTATCAGTGAAGGCTGTACATACATTTGTATGTGAGACCAGCTATGTGCACATATCAATGTTGGTTGATTGTAGGTTGTAGTGCCATGTACAAAGTAGGTTTCACAGTTATGTATGTTTAGCAGTATGTTAGTGTGTGTATACAGTATGGTAGACAAACATGTTGATATACCTGTCTAACATATGGATACGTATGTATGTCAACATATGTATGTGTATATATATATATATATATATATATATATATATATATATATATATATATATATATATATGATATGCATATATGTATACATACATAGAGAGAGAGAGAGATGTAGGAATACATAGACAGATGTAGATAGAATATTGTACAAACATATATATGTAATGCACACATACAGATATAGATATATGTAGATACATATACATAGACAGACTGATCTGACTATCTACAGGTATGACTGTATATGACAACCTTCAACACAGCCTGTTCCACCCCCTCTGTCACTCACACCCCCTCTGTGTCCCCCTCCTCTCCACATCTATAGCAATATATGTACATCAATATATATATATGTGTATATCTATACAGACACACATATATATATATATATATATATATATATATATATATATATATATATATATATATACATATAGATATATATATATATATATATATATATATATAGAGAGAGAGAGTGATGTATATAAATTCTGAGTGAGGCACATGTGTACAGATGTATTGCAATAGGTGCCTGGTGACAAAGGCATGGAGTGAACACCAGTGTCAAAACCGGAGTACCATACCACATTCCAAATCACCTACACCAGTAACCACCAGATATGTGATTGGCTGCCCACCACTGCATGTGTCAGGGGTGAACAGGGTCATAAAGTGTACAATAGTGGCCCCAATGATATTCACAGTGGCACACTATCCCTGGAATACCTGCACATGGTATGTGTCAGCGGACATGGTGTGTCAGCTATGGACATGTAGGTCGGTGTACCCCTCCACACCACATAATGGATGCCATGGTATGGACCTCACATGACAGCTACAGATATGTAGAAGGACACAGTGACATGTACAACACTGTGACAATGCACTCAAACACATTACAAATGCACAGTGACTGACAACACCACAGAGTACACATATACTACCCACATAGAGGTTACCACTCCCGGATTTACATATGTAAGTCACACCCATGACAGATGTCCAACAACCATAGTAACACCTCACACCATCCACAACCTAAATGTCTGCTGTGTGTCGTCCATGCCACTGCAATAGAGTGCACATGTGGAGGTAAAAGTTTCTACCCACAGATAAGACATACCCTGCAATAAACCACACAGTGTTAAGAAGCAAGACTCCCCATGAGTACATGTCACACATACCCCTGCTGAATGTTAGTCAGATAGGTAATATGCCATATGAGTTACCCTGTGTAACTGTGTGACAGCAGCAGGTACCATCACACCACATGTGTCACAATGGTCAGGGTAGCAGAACAGTACGCTGCTGTAGTCCCAGGGGCAATAGCATATTGTATAGTATTGTATTGTAATGTAATGTATTGTGTTGTATTGTACTGGTATGTTGAGGTGCCTCCTTTGTGGACTGGAACCACTGCTGCTGTGCGCCAGTGTACAAGTACATATCCTGTAGTCAGGCTAGTGTTACATAGCACTTCTATATGTGTGTTTAGCTCCTGTCAGAGTTTATGTAGCATGCAACTGGGGATACCATCAGGTCCCATTCATGTTGTGTATTCTGCTGTCCTGAGGGAGGCTCTCACCTGGACATCTGTGATGACAGGGAGGTTACAGTCAGCTGGGATAACTATGTCTTATTTTGGGGGAGAGGGCAGGGTGACACCTGCACTGAACCTGTCTGCCACAATGTTGTCAATATCTGTGGTGTCAGTGAAATATGTGTTGTTGTGTACTAACTATGGGCATAGAGGATGGATCCTGACCAGGTTGCTAACATAACTGAAGAAGGCCTTCTGGTTATCTGTAGTGTCCCTCTTGATTTCCTTCTCAAAGTTGCCCATGGATGTTTGTATGATGGAAAATAGATCCTTACTAGTGCTGCTCAGACATGCCCTCCCTTTATGGAATTATGGTCTGTCTTGCAGTAGCTTCCATCTTCTGTAATACAATCTGTCTATGGCTGGGGTCCACCAGACAGGATGCTGTCCCTTTGTGGAGAGTGTCTTGGTCATATATGGGATTGCATGATCCATGCATTCTCGGAGATGTCTGTAGAAAGCAATTGTGTAGGGGTCAGCATTGTGGGTTGTATCTGCCACTGGCCCAGTGGGCTGAAAGGATACCATGTCACTGTTACAAAGTGTAAAGTTTGCATCTGTAATGTTATTCACTATAGTCGTTTGTGCTGGTGGTGGAGGTGGGATATGTATATCCAGGGCAATCAGTGTGTGGTCAGCTCACAGTAGTTGATGATGTAGGCCATACAGTACCTAGATACAAACCCCAGAGTGAGGAGGTGCTCTTGACCTGAATCAGTGTTCTGACTGCTGGGGTTTGGTAGTATGTCATATGGAGTGTGCCAGGTACTGTTGCACAGTTGCTGGCTGAGCACTGATACCTGGCCATTTACATGTGTATCCACCAATAGACAGACAGATGCTACATATGTGAGATATGTTGTATCATAACAGTCGAGTAGCATGTGTAGTATGTGTGCCAAATTCTGCTGACATATATTGCTGATATCAGGTTATTTTCTTTCTCAGGTACATGGCCCACCCGCGGAATCCCACTTACTCCACAGCTGAGGATGAGGAGATACACCAGAGCCTGGTGCGGGATTATGCAATACTCTTTTCCCGCACCAGCCAGAATCAGCAGGAGAGGGCTGCACTTTGGCAAGACCTTGTCCGTCGGGTAAATGACATAGGCATGCATAATAGGACATATGAGCAGGTACGACATCACTGCAGTGATTTAATCAGACATGTCCATCAGCGTGCGTCAGATATCCACAGGCAACAGGTCGCCACAGGTGGTGGGTTGGCTACACATCCCCCACTCACCAGACTGGAGGGACTACTCATGAGTGTAGTGGCTCCAGTCCGCCAGCAACAATAACAGCAGCAGACATGCATTATGATGGAGGCAGGAGCCACGCAGCAGCAAGACAGTGAACGTGCAGGTGATATGCCATATGTATAGTTGACTGTTGTGTACACTGGTAGTTAATGCATGTGTGAGGTGTGTCCTTGGTTTGTAGCTGTCACCATAGTATTTAATGTGCAAGTGTGATATCCTCAATATTAGCAGCTGACCTGTAAAAGGCAACTGTTGTACTACTGACCTGTATCATACTCAGTAACAATGGCACAGTTGTGCCCACTGACATTAGTTTCTTCACATCTGCAGGTCCCTCTGGTATAACAGCAATGCAGCCTATCCATGCTGGTGAGTGTGTATTAACAATTCCTGTAATAGTGTTGATAGTAATAGTACTATTTGGCTCACTTAGTAGTGCTCTTTGTATGCATGTAGGTGTGTCTGTGTCTGTGTGTTGATATCATGCATACTGAGTACTGTACAATTGTGTGAAACTGTGTGCATGTGTGCATGTGTGCATGTGTGCACATGTGCACCTGTGCATGTGTGCATGTGTGCACATGTGCATGTGTGCATGTGTGCATGTGTGCACCTGTGCATGTGTGCATATGTGCATGTGTGCATGTGTGCACCTGTGCATGTGTGCACCTGTGCATGTGTGCATGTGTACATGTGTGCACCTGTGCATGTGTGCACCTGTGCATGTGTGCATGTGTGCACCTGTGCATGTGTGCATGTGTGCACCTGTGCATGTGTGCACCTGTGCATGTGTGCATGTGTACATGTGCACCTGTGCATGTGTGCATGTGTGCATGTGTACATGTGTGCACCTGTGCACCTGTGCATGTGTGCATGTGTGCATGTGTACATGTGTGCACCTGTGCATGTGTGCACCTGTGCACCTGTGCATGTGTGCATGTGTGCATCATTGGTAATGTGTCGACATTGTAAACTGTGTTTCCTGTTTCCCTCCCACAGGTTCTGGTGCTGCTCTGGTGTCATGTAGCAGGGAACCTGAATCAGGTGCCGTGGGTACTGATAATGATGACATCTGTGTAATGGCACAGGAAAGTATGCCAGGGTCCGCCATTGGTCAGCCAATTGACAGTACACAGCTGTCGACCCCATCAATGCGCACAGTTATCCTGCCAATACACCCTTTGTCACCAATGTCCCTAGGTGATGGACAGCATACAGTGGGTATTGACCAGGGTAATGTGGTATCTGTGGCACATGCCTCCCCACACAGCAGCCATGGGCATGGCCCAGAGATGGTACCACACAGACAGATGTCCAGGGGTTCTCGTGGGAGCATCCATGGGTGTACTGCCCCTGTCAGACGTGACCACAGAGGTCTTACAACCTCAGCTATGTTTCGGGCTGTCATGCAGGCACAGTCACGTATGGAACGGTACACCAGACAGGGTCTGATGGAGCTGACAGCATGTTGCACAGCCATGACTGACAGTATGCGTGACATTGCGGCTGTCATCCGTGATTTCACCGATGTCATAGACAGACGTTGTGGGGACATATTAGACCGGTTCCACAACTACATGTCCATGAGCCAGGGCGATGGTGGGCGGTTGAGGCGTCGAAGTGGCCGTATGCCAGCAACAGCAGCAGCTAGCAGTCGTCGCGGATGACAAGAGGGCCACGGCTGCCCACATAGTGCCAGCAGCAGCCTCAGCAATGCTGGGTCTGTGCTGTCATCAGACCACCCCCGGAGTCCACGTGCATGTGGCTCTGGCCAGGCCCAACAGGGATCTGTGTCCAGTCAATGAACACCTGCTTCTGATGACAGTACCCAGTCTGGGTTGGTACTGGATATGGTCCGTAGCACCCCTTCAAGGCACAGGTACTGTGTCCGTGGCCAGAGACACTGATCTGTATGACCTGGCAGGTACAGTCTGTGGCTGTCCACAAACACTAGTATATGGCAGCCATGAGGTAGAACTGTGTGCATCCATACACACATGCGAATTGACAACACCTAGGGCTACCGCATACACGCACACACTGCATCAACATTGCCCCACCTTCTACTGCTGTCCCTCACCAACACACATACACATACATGTCAATTGGTGGTATCGGTGGCTGACTCAGGCATACCAAGTTCACACCCTGTGCATATGATGAAACTGTGCCACCTCCTACAATCTCTAACAACTGTGCAGGTACAGGTTATCATGTTGCTGTGGGTAACACTGATGAAGGCTGTGTATGTGACACCAGCCAAAACTGGTCTGTGCAATTTTTTTGCTGTCCTTTGGATGTATTAATTAAATTTCAGTCTTTTTACTGGGTCATGTCTTGCTGGCTTAATTTTTTCTGATGCACAGGGTGACCACATAGATGTATAGTAATATTATCATGTTGTTAACAGTACTGTGTGCTGAATTAATTGTGGGTATATCACAGCATGCCTGATGCAGTAAGTGTGTGATTGTCATATCGTGTTGTCTGCACCCATGGTAAGTACCATAGTTTATCATCTGCACATGTTGGCATACTGGTGGTAATGATGTCAACAGAAGGCTACATACATAGGTAGCACAGGGGACAAGGTATTGAATGTAGTAATATGCAATGATGGACATGTAAATTGCAAGTGGCATGTTGCCCACACTGGACTCTGCAATGCAGATGTTTGAGGATGTTGATATGTGTGCAGTACTACATGACTGGTACAGGACACACAGGAGCACCCTAGCACTGCATGCTCACATCTCATACCATGCTAGACAGCCCCAACACACAAAACTAACTGTCACAGGAGGGAGAGTCCCCATATATGTCAGGGATACTGTGGTGGCAGGCCAGGTAGCATACATCCTACTAAGTATGGAACCACTGAGTGAAGGCTCAGTGTCTGTTATTTGACATGTGTATTACTGCAGGTATGAGCACATGGGTTTCCATCCAGTTATTGTACATCCTAACAGTACATGGTCTGTACACTTGTGTGCACGGAGACTGGACCCTAGCCATCTGACCCATTTATTTCCATGTACATGTGCATAGTGCCTGCATATTTGCAGTGTTACCTACTGGAACTGGTACAGCTTGTTTGTTGTACAATGGACTACATGCAGCCCTGTTTACTGTAGCTTTGTTTGCATGCATGTTTGCTTGCAATTACCCTGGAATACTGATCACACCTGCAATGCATAGTTATTGAGCTTTTGTGGGCTCCTAGTGCCATCTGCATAGCTTACTATATGTATGTCCATGTCCCACTTGACAGGATGTCACTGTTTGTCCTGTTCACATGTACATTGCCTGTGACACAGTGCATATGACTTACCTGGCATGTGTCCACGTGAGCAGTCATATATGCTACTGATAACTAATCACAGGCACTACACCTTCACATATTCATCTTCTGTTGAACTACCTGCTTCGCTAGGGATGGCCTGCACCTGTCACCCCTGGGCTTTCAGATATTGGCAAAGGCTCTTGCTACCCCCAATAGTGCCTATGTTAGGCAAGGCTCAAATGACAAACCCACCTTCATAGGTATCACAAGGGATAAGAAACTAAGAGTAATGCTACCCAACGCCAGAAGTCTAAACCTCCAGATGCATGCACCCAAAACACTCCTTGGCATGGAGAACATCGATATCTGTGCAGTTACAGATGCCTGGTTCAGGGCTACTGAGAGCACACCAGCACTACCAGGTTTAACCTGGTTGATTTCTTTGAAACAGTAACCAAGGCCATTGATGAGGGGAAGGTGGTTCACACAGCCTACCTGGACCTCGCAAAAGCCTTCACAACAATACCTCACTTGGGCATTCTAGAGAAGCTCACCAGCTTAAATATAAGCCCCTATGTCACTAGATGGATTGCACAGTGGCTCAAGGACAGAACCCACATGGTTAGAATTGCTGGAGCCATGCCAGACTCTAAACCAGTTACGAGTTGTGTCCCACAAGGCTCAGTCCTGGGACCTCTCTTGTTTGGTATATATTTATTGGAGGTACAGGCCAACACGGACGGACTGTGGCTGACCAAATATGCAGATGACTGCGAACTGGCCACCATAATTGACTCTCCAGCCGACACAAGCATCTTCCAAAGGGGCATCATAGAAACAGACAACTTGTGCCAGAGCCATGGCCTTCAGCTGAACAGTGTTTAGAAAGGAAAACGTGCATCCTGTAGTCTGTTCTCCTAGCTACCAAAAGGGACATTTCTCTCACACACACACTAACCCCCCTCAGCCAAACACACACACTTGCCATTTGCAGGATTCAAGCCCCCACCTAACTATATTATGACACTTGAGATGAACACATTAGCAGAGCACGCTATTCGCATTACTAGGAGGTTTCTCTTCTGTTGCTGTACTTATAGGGTGCTGACATCATCAGTGTTTAGAAAGGGAAATGTGCATCCTGTAGTCTGTTCACCTAGTTGCCAAAAGGGACATTGTTGCTCACACACACTAACCCCCCTCAGCCAAAAAGACACACTTGCCATTTGCAGGATTCAAACCCCTATCTGACTATGTTATGACACTCGAGATGGACACATTAGCAGAGTGTGCTATTTACATTACTGGGAAGCTTTTTTTCTCTTGCTGTACTTATAGGGTGCTGACATCATCAGTGTTTAGAAAGGGAAATGTGCATCCTGTAGTCTGTTCTCCTAGTTGCCAAAAGGGACATTTTCCTCACACACACACCCCCCTCAGCCAAACACACACACTTGTAGGTTTCAAACCCCTACCTAACTATATTATGACACTTGAAATGGACGCATTAGCGGAGCGCACTATTCGCCTTAGTGGGAATTTTCTCTTCTCTTGCTTTACTTATAGGGTGCTGACATCATCAGTGTTTAGAAAGGGAAATGTGCATCCTGTAGTCTGTTCACCTAGTTGCCAAAAGAGACATTGTCCTCACACACACTAACCCCCTCAGCCAAAACACACACTTGTCATTTGCAGGATTCAAACCCCCTATGGTATGACACTTGATATGGTCACATTAGCAGAGTGTGTTATTCGATTTTTCTGAGATTTTTTGTTCTCTCTTGTTACTTATAGACATCTGACATCATCACAGAAGGAAAGGGGAAATGTGCATCCTGTAGTCTGTTCCTCTAGTTGCCAAAATTTCACACTCACACACCCCACCCCACTCAGCCAAACACATTTGCAGGATTCAAACCCCTACATACTACCATATTATGGTTATGACTTGACGCTTTGCAGGAGACATCAGCAGAGTGCACTATTCACATTACTGGGATGTTTTCCTTCTCCTGCTATACTTATAGAGTACTGACATGCAACACACTTGCCATTTGCAGGATTCAAGCCCTTATCTAGCTATGTTATGACACTTGAGACAGACACATTAGCAGAGTGTGCTATTCACATTATTGTGTAGCTTTTTTTTCTCTTGCTGTACTTATAGGGTGCTGACATCATCAGTGTTTAGAAAGGGAAATGTGCATCCTGTAGTCTGTTCACCTAGTTGCCAAAAGGGACATTGTCCTCACACACACTAACCCCCCTCAGCCAAAAACACACACTTGTCATTTGCAGGATTCAAACCCCTATCTGACTATGGTATGACACTTGATATGGTCACATTAGCAGAGTGTGTTATTCGCATTACTAGGAGATTTTGCTTCTCTTGTTGTACTTATAGGGTGCTGACATCATCAGCGTTTAGAAAGGGAAATGTGCATCCTGTAGTCTGTTCTCCTAGTTGCCAAAACATTTCCCTCACACACAATTACCCCACTCAGCCAAACACACACACTTCCCATTTGCAGGATTCAAACCCCTACATAATTATGTTATGACCTTTGAGGCAGACGCATCAGCAGAGCGCACTATTCACATTACTGGGAGGTTTTCCTTCTCCTGCTATACTTATAGAGTACTGACATCATCGGTGTTTAGAAAGGGGAATGTGCATCCTGTAGTCTGTTCTCCTAGTTGCCAAAAAGGACATTTCCCTCACACACACTAACCCCCACTCAGACAAACACACACACTTGCCATTTACAGGATTCAACCCCCTACCTAACTATGTTATGACACTTGAAACGGATTCATTCGCAGAGCGTGCTATTTGCATTAGTGGGAGGTTTCTCTTCTCCTGCTGTACTTATAGAGTGCTGACATCATCTGTGTTTAGAAAGGGGAATGTGCATCCTGTAGTGTGTTTTCCCAGTTGCCAAAAGGGACATTTCTCTCCCACAGACACCAACCCCACTCACACACACTCAACATTTGCAGGATTCAAACCCCCACCTAACTATGTTATGACACTTGTGACAGACGCATTAGCGGAGCGCGCTATTCACATTACTGGGAGGTTTTCCTTCTCCTGCTATACTTATAGAGTGCTGACATCATCAGTGTTTAGAAAGGGTAATGTGCATCCTGTAGTGTGTTTTCCTAGTTGCCAAAAGGGACATTTCTCTCCCACAGACTTACACACGCACCAACCCCACTCAGATACACTGAGCATTTGCAGGATTCAAACCCCGACCTAACTATGTTATGACAGACGCATCAGCAGAGTGTGCTATTCACATTACTGGGAGGCTTTTTTCTCCTGCTGTACTTATAGGGTGCTGACATCATCGGTGTTTAGAAAGGGGAATGTGCATCCTGTGGGGAGGCAGACACCAAGCACACTCTGGCTAAGCTGTCATTCCCTAGGGCAAACAGCCTAGTGTTAACCTCTACACCCATATGTTTAATTGTCAAATGCACATTATTTGTTGCTGATAGACTGTTTGCACATCTTTATTGCCATAGCATTCCCTGTTTGTATGAACAACTTGTGCATCTGTGGAAGATGTTTGCATATTGGAGGGATCCACTATATCACGTATGTCTCTGTAGTCATTTAACTGTGTGCACTGGGCAGACTGCTGTAATGTGGTTGGTTCCTGGAATAACACGTAAAAATACCAGATATGTGTGTCCAACTGCTAAACTGAGATTTGGCCTAAGTGTGTGAGCATGCCCAGTTCAGCCTTCCCATGGCATGTTGTCTGACATATGTCTCATTTATCAAAGTGTGTGAGCATGCCCAGTGTGAGCATTCCATATGTTGGACTCTGCAGCCCACCACATTTGTGGATGAGTGTGAACTTCAACAAATATCACCCGCTTATGGTTGTGTGTTGTGTGTTATGTTGTGTAGTTACTGTACAACTGCTTTGTGTGTGAACACAACAGGATTATACTGTGCCTGCAGTGTTTGCATGGGATACTTTGCATACAGTTGTCAACATCCTTTCACACTGACCTAACACTGTAGTACTGTATACTGTACTGGTAGTACTTTGACTGTGGTGGACAGTATCCTGGGCTTTAGTGCTATCACTGCTTTACATTTCAATAGTGAGCACAACAGCCTGGTTAGGGGCCAGTTGTGTACATCTGACCATGTTGCATTCTGTTCAGATATGAACTACTTAAACCAGGCTTGTCCAACATTGGTAGTGTATTCCACAACATAGGTGTACATTTGCAAACACTAGCGATGTGCCCTAGTCCATGTCTAATGCTAGTTGGAGAGTGTGTTTGTCCTTCAACACACATTGTAAGTGGAGTTTGCCATGACATATGTCATGGTTAGTATACTGTGCCTCTGTCTACCTGTGACATGACAGTGATACCCAGGATAAAGCTACCATCTCCCATCCACTCATCAAGATTCCTACTGAGGAAGATTGATAAGTGACTCTATGGGTAGCCTGTACTGGGAGTTCACTCATGGGTGGGAGTGGCTTCTGTGTTATGGATCATGCAGTACAGCTTGTCCTATGTAAGTCAGTGCTGGGGTTCAGGTCTCTCATGTGCATAGCTCACTGCCATTCAGATTGTACAATGTGCAGCATGTTTATTGATACCAGCAACACAGGCAACACATGGCATCTGTGCAAGCTCTTTGATACTCCTGGTGAGGTACTGTTGGGGACTTTACGGTTGATGGAGGTGTCTGCTGAGGTACATCCCACAGGGGCTATTGTAGTCAATTGTACCGCTGATGAAGGATGACTGCAGAGCCACAATGACCTCCCCTTATCTAGATCTGACAACCTTCATGATTAGGTGGGTATATGGTATGTTTCTGTAAACACTACAGCACATGATTGTCCAATGCAGGATATCTATCACCTTGTGTACCCAGGTCTCTCATTACATGTTAACTACATAATGGGTTAACACCTATGTGGTAATTGGTGGGCACTTACTGTATATCCACAGGGGTTGACTATACACTTTTCTGCAATTAGCTTGCTGACATGGCTATGGCACCAGTTGTCTGTTTCTATGTGGCCCTTTTGTGGGATGCTTGTGTCAGCTGGTGGATCATATGTGGTGAGCAGTTTGTAGTCCTCTGCAAACATATTCAGACACAGTCCTTCTATGTTTGCCTGTACCTATGGGACATATATACCAGATGAGGGAGATCCCAGGACCAAGCCTTGTAGGATGCCAGTTATATCTGGTATGTAGTCTGACATGGCTGCAGCATGTCTGACCACGTCTGTTCTGTCCTTGGTCTGGTTTGCAACCCCTCTACTGACATAGGGGTTTATATTTAAGCTGGTGAGCTTATCTATAATGAACACGTAGGGTATTGTATAGAAGCCTTTGCAAGGTCCAGCTACGCTGTGTGGACCACATTGCCCTCATCAATGACCTTAATGACTGTTTCAATTGAGTCAAACATGTTTAGGGGCAGGATCTGCACTTAAGAAAGCCACACTGGGTAGGGTCCGGTGTCAGTAGGTCCCCAATATCTTTATGTCTGTGGTACATGCTGATCCTTTCCATAGCTGTGCAGACCGAGCTTCTCAGGATTCTGGGGTAGTAGTTTTCAGTATCCATTCAGGCAACACCTTTGTTGAGAAGGACCACTGTTGTTGTACACTGCTCTTTGGGTACATATTCTGTGGTAAGGCTGACAGTGAGCAGTAGTGTGATTTGGCATTCCATTCATCTTGGAGTCCATGTGGCACTAAGCCCAGGACACCATCTCATACCATTGCTGCTGTGTGTTTTGCTTTGTAGATGCTGGCTGTTACCTCAGCATCTGCAATGTCAGGGGGCCAGCAGTCTGCTGGGATAGATATTCTGCATTTGGGGGGGGGTTGCACTGCACCTGTCAGGATGTATGTTGGCAATATGTGTGTGTGTTTGTGATATTTGTGTGATTCAGAGCATATCTGTGAATTCCCAACATGGTTCCTACCATCAGTTGTGAAAGCCTTGGGATTGTCCTTAGTGTCCTGTACAATTTGTATCTTCATAGGTTCATAGGTTCATACTAGGCTATCCACCCTAGGGCATTTGTTAGCCTAGCCAGAGTGTGTGTGGCTTTTGCCACCCCTTGCTATGTGAATATTATGGCCATTTATGATTTGCTTTGCTGTGCCTCTTTCTGGACATGACACAGTTAAGACCCCCAGTGTAACTCTACAATCATCCATCCACTTGGCAAGATTCCTGTTGAAGAGTGTCAGTGAGGGGCTCTGCCTAACATGGAGTGGGATTCTGGTCCAGGGTGTGGGGAGCCTCTGGATTATGTATCTGTCCCACCAGCACATCCTATTTCATTATTTGTTGAGGTTGACATCTCTCACTCTCACAGCTCCGATGGCTTTGAGTTTTCTGGGGTGGAGCATGTCCATTACTCCTGTGTTGGGCATGGCCTTCTACAACAGGCATGCAATGTCTCTGTGTAAGCAGTATGTGACTGCATTCAGCTGGGGTGTCTACAGCCAGGCAGCATATGACATATATTTGAGACCCTTTATCCTCTTGGTGAGGTACCTTTGAGGTCTTTCTAACTGCTGCAGGTGTCAGGTTAGGTACATCCCATATGAGGCATTGTACTAGATTATGGGTGTGATAAGAGAACAGTATAGGGGCACAATGACCTCTGTTGACATAGATGTGAATCCTTTCCTGATACGGTGCCAACTGTAGACAGTCTTCCTAGCCACATTGGCAATGTGGGTGTCACATAACAGGTTACTGTCCACTTGTGTCCCTAAGTCCCTGGTTACTCCTTCCATACATAATGGTTTACCACCTATGTGGTAATTTGTGGTACCTTGTTTGGTATTTGGTGGGACATTCATACTGTCCAGTGTCTTCAGGACGGCTGGGTGGGGTTCCTGTGTGTGAGAGTGTGGTCTGTAGCATGCTACAGACTGTACAGCAGTCTTGCCTGCAGTTAGTTGCACATGGGTGGACTCCAATGCCTTGTGCATTGTCAGTTACCTGGACGTATGGGTGTCTGTGCTGAATATGGATACTCACCCTCCTTTTATGTTTTGTTCCAAGTTTTGGGGCCATGACACATGATATGTGGTATAACCTGGTAGTGCTGGTGTGCTGTCAGGAGGCTTGCAGCAGGTTTCTGTCACTGCACAGACATCAATGTTCTCCATACTGGGGATGGCCTTGGGAGCATGCATATTGGGGTTTGCACATCTGGCATTGGTCAGCATTACCCTTCTGTTTCTTTCCACTTATGTTTTCTAGGGTGGTGGGTCAGTCTTTTCAGCCTTGCCTACAAAAGGCTTTATGGAGGTGGCAAAGGCCTTATCCAATATCCAGACACCCAGGGGTAACAGGTGCAAGCCATCCCAAGAACAGCTGCGTGGCTTGTCAAGCATGACATCCCAAGCAGACAGACATTGGATCCCCTTGGAATGACACCAGTAAGTGTGCCACTTGTTATGACTGATCATTCCATGTTTGTACTGTGGCATTATTCTTGGTAAGGGTAGGATGCTGCAAACGGTGAGTGTCATACCAGCCTGGACTACATAATCAGAGAGCTCATCTATGTCTCTTTTCATGTAGTCTAGGGAGGTACATTTCAGGTCATTCACACCAGCATGGACTATGACTGCATCATATTTCTACTTGCTTTGGAGTGACCTGCATACTTTTGTTATGTGGTATATTGTGGCAGCCTACAGGCAGCTTACTGTACCCTTTTCCTTGTTCAGTCTGGTGTGTGGGACAGCAGTGTGTCTGACTATGTAGTCACCTATTACAACTGTATCAGGCATGTTGTTTCTCCTTCTGGCCTGTGACTGTTTGGCACACCATCTTTGTGTACTATGTGTTGCATGTGCTATGTTTGGAGGTTGTTTGATTGGGTGTCTGCTTTAGAGGCCTCTGTTGGTGTGCTGTGTTTGTAATTTGTGCCTCCGGGAATGTTTTTCTGTGTTTATGTGTTTGGTTTGCAGTTGTGATAGGTCTATGTGGGACTGTGTTTGTGGTGTGTGTGGTTACCTTCTCCTCCTGACTAGTTTTGGGAGTACTGAGTTGAGGGAGCTCAGCCTCCAGTTTGGATAGATGGTTGCATCTCTCACATATATTTGTATTTCTTGGGTGGAGTTGGGGGTTGTCTGTGTACTTGGGGCAGGTGTAACATTGCCTCAGGATTCACAGATTCAACTTGTTGTGGCTGGCCTTAGTGGATTGTATGTGTGGACAGATTTTATTGCCATACTACTGATCAATGATTACTTCATTGTTTATGTTTGCTCCGTCATGTAGTAGCTTCCTCATTCTCTTGCATGGTTTGGTTATGGCTGGTGTCCACCATGCCAGATGCCTGCGTGTATGGCATTGTGTCTTGTTTTAATTTAGGATTGCATAATCCAAGCATTCCTGGCAGTGTTCATGGAATGGCTGTATTACAGGTTCTGAGGTGTGGCCCATATTTTGCACCTGCACAGGACCTTTAATGGATTCCACATCAGTTTGGAGGAGCACAAATATTGCTTTACACATGTTTTCCACTGTGGTTTTCTGGCCAGGGACTGTGGTCAGGATTTGTATATCCAGTGTGATTACTCTATGGTCTGGTTTTACCAGTGAGCAATACAATTCTCATCTTGCCATCCAGTACCCATGTTGCTGATTATCACATCCAGTATACTTATCCCTCTTGTGGGAGTGGTACGTTGTTCCTGGGCCTTTTGGTTTATGGATTCTATGAACTTTTGTCCTACACTGTTGGAGCTAGTATAATGCTCCCAGTCTATGTCTTGGTATTTTCAGTCACCCAATATAATGTGGTTTGGAGGACTTGATATATTCATGTATTCCAACATAGGCCAGGTGCAGTTCCTGGTGTTGTGACAGTAGTCTGTAGCAGGCTATAAACTGGGGGGCAGTTTTAGCCACTGTTACTTGACCATGGCTAGTCCATGCTGCTTTTTGTTGTGGTACCACCATGGGGTGTGGTTATCCTTGACAATTCTTGCTAGTCACCCTCCTTTTGTAGCTTGTTCCATGTTTTGAGGCTGTACAGCACAGTACGAGGTGTAACCTGGTAGTGTTAGGGTGCTGTTGTGAGCCTTGACTCAGTTTTCTGTTACAGTGCAGATATCAACATTCTCCATACTGGGTGAGTTTAGACTGCATGCATCTTGCTGTTTCGACTTATCCCTTATCTTATTCTAATCCCTTCTGATACCTATGGAGATAGGTTTGTGTTTTGAGCCTTACCTATTCAGGGCACACTGTGGGTAACAACAGCCTTTGCCAGTATCCATACGGCCTGCACTGATAGGTGCATGCTAGTCCTAGCAGGTGGAGCATCATGTCATGCTCAGCATGTCATCCCAGACTGGCACACATTGGATCCCCTTTGACTAACTGTGATACTTCAGTCAATTATTGCACTTGATCATCTCATTGTCATATTGTGGCATGATGCTTGGTGAGGGTAGGATGTTAGTCAGGGTCCTCAGGTGTGCATATAGTACATGGTGTTACATTACTTAACACATAGCATTCATGCCTCAGGTGGTGCTGCAGGGCTGCCTCTGTCGGATGCACATATTACACTTCCCTGTACATGTTTGAGAGCAGGTTGTGTCATGTTAGGCATCCCTGTTACTATATGAGTGAGTCAGAGAGGGGTATCATTCCCAGGGTTCCTACTGAGCCAGTGTATGTGCTATGTGTTGCCTCTTTGCCAAGGCCAGGGCATACTGGGCACGCCTCCTTCTGCCTACTGGGGCAAGCTCAGGTTGTTCCTCCTCTGAGTCACGCTCTGCCTGCGATATCCTTGGCAATGGTGGGTGGCTGTTTGTGCCGGCCCTATGCTGGTCCTGCTGCAGCTGTTTTCGCAAGATCATATTATGTAGCATAGCACATACCATGACAATTTGGGTACATGTAGAAGGTGTGCACTGCAAGGCTCCACCAGATGTGTCCAGACACCAGAACCATGACTTGAGCAGCCCAAACACACGCTCTATTACATTACGTGTTTGTGCATGTGTGTGTCTCATTATGGCGTTCCTGTTCAGGTGTGTGTGCGTTTCTGATGGGTGTCATCAGCCACGGCTCCAGTGCATAACCTGCATCCCCCACTAGGTGTCCGTGCGGGATGTCCCCATTGGCAAATGTCTGGTACAGCTGCGTCAAATGCCAGATGTGGGAATCATGGTAGCTCCCAGGACAGCCAGCACACACATTCATTATTATGCCCTGGGCATCACACACAACCTGGCAGTTGATGGAGGGGAAGCCCTTGCGGTTGATGTATACCCTACCCCGCTCACCGGCTGGTGCTTTGATGCGTATGTGCATGCAGTCTATTGCACCCACTACCTCAGGGTATTCCGCTATTTGCTGGAAGAGATGCATATTGCTGGCCAATACCTCATGGGCATTGGGGAAATATACATGATCACCGACATGTGCTGACATGGCATCCAGGAACTGGTGCAGTACCCTGGAGGCTGATGCCTGTGATATCCCCATCATATCACCAGTTGGTCTCTGGAAGGTACCTGTTGCTAGTATTCTTAGGCCAACACATACCTTGGTTTCTACTGGGATGGGTTCCCCTCTGTTGGTTCTGTGTGTGAGGCGTGGCCTGCACAGCTCCACTATTTGCTGCAGGAGGTCTCTGTTCACTCTATAGCACTCTACTATCTCCAGCTCATGTAACCCGTGGTAGGTGACCCTGGGCCTGTACACTCTTCTCTGTCTCCTCACTGTGGGTTGTCTGGCACCATCTGCATTGTCACCACCCTCAGCAAGTCACCTATGTCTCATTATGACAGCCATGGCAGCCCCTAACATTTCTGCTCTGAGTTCAGCTTTTTCAGTTTTCACTTCTAATAACTTAACTCCTGTCTTGCAGTGTCTCTTGAGAGAAACATCCTGCACTGCTGTTTGCAGAGTTTTAAGTGCTGGGCTGGGCTACTATTCTGCCTGTGTAATTGCCTGCTTCTAATTGTTTTCACCTGCTAGCTCCAGCAGTATTCCCTGCTAGCTTCCTACTAAATCTGTTGCTTCCTTTTTCCTCTCTGTTTCCTCAGGGAGGAGCCGTGTGCAAACCAGCAGAAACACGCTCAGAGTGGCTTACACGAGCGCACACATGCTTACACAGTTCAGAATCTGCTTATTCGGATTAAAACGCGTGCACACCCGCGCAAACAGTATTAAACATCTCCCAACACGCTCCCACATGCTCGGTCTACCTTACACGCGCACACACTGCCTTAATCTCGCTTCATGGCGCGCGCACGTGCGCATGCACGCCCAGCAAGAAACTTTGGTGTAGGCAACAGTGTACACCTTCCATTTCTTGACTTTCTCAAGCTTATTTAGTGGCACACCTCTTTCCATGATATCTGTCTGACATCTGTCATGTAACTCTGACCTCCAATGAACTGCATTTCTTTCTACCATTCCCCCCTGTGATGTCACCTATCTCCTACTCTGTTCCTCCCCCTTCTGTAACTCTTACACTACTCAGACTGTGCTCATTTGCTATGTGACAGTGGAATTCAGTATCCTAACACTCATTTGCATCAGATTGCCTACTAATGCTTAGTTACATCTCTTAGACTCAGCTTCCCCCCTTAGCAACCACTACACGGTGGCCATGTTGGTTTTGGTCTGCTGGTCCCTGCATTGACATTCCATGTATTGCATAAAACCCACATTTGTGGGTTTAAAACCTTCGTTTTTATGTTTTATACAGCGCAGCCCGTTTGCGCGGGACTGCGCTGGGTTTAAACATCGGCGATCGCCAAAAAAAAAAATTATATTTTTAAGATATTTGCATCAGGTTACCTTGCCAATGGCCACATATTTGGCTATTGGCATGTTGCCTGACACATATGCACCCTTTATTTGGAGCTGACATGGCTCCATTGCGGTTTTTGCAGAAACGTACTCAGTTGTTAGCTGAGTACATTTCTGCAGCTAAAACGGCTCTTACACAGGCTGTTCTGGGCTTCATGGATCGCTAATCATCCTCATTTGCATGCTATTCGGCTGCAAGTGACGTGATTAGCTTATCCACACCCACTCCGTGTAAGAGCCGTTTTAGCTTTACACGGACTTGGGGCTGTTCCTGGATCGCGAAGGCTGCATGGAGTCTTACACTACTCTTAGACTCCGTGCAAGCCTTCGTGAATCCGGCCCAATGTTTTTAATTACCTGTTGTACAGAAGTAATGACTGGTATGAACAGCCACTTCATGAAAACTTTATTGCCGATATACAGCTAACTTATACTGAAACAGAAAAAATGTATTTCAGAGATTTTTTTGATAACCAAAACAGGAAAAACATGCTTGTAAAATTTTTCTTTCTCTATTTGCACAACTGAAAATGAAAGTAAAATAAAGCTGCATGATTGCTTTCAGAAATAAAAATATACAAGGTTCATAGGTTCATAGGTTGGTACTAGGCTATACAAGCCTAGCCATAACAGTTCCCTGGCTATTTCTTCCTGCACTATTTACTTCCTGGACTCCTGTCTAGCAGGGTGACTGACATGATCCCCGGGGTGAATTTCCTTTCTCCCATCTAATCGTCAAGGTTCCTTTTGAAGAGGGCCAAAGAGGCACTCTGCTTGACATGTATGGGCAATATATTCCAGAGTCTGGGGAGTCTCTGTTCAGGAACCTATCCCTCCAGCATGTTTTGTTTATTGTGATGACAACGTTTAGATCCCTGGAGCATGTGGCTCTGAGGAATTGGGATTTATTTAAGTGTAGCATGTCCAACAGCTCTGGGTTTGACATGGCCAGCAGAGATCGCCTCTGAGTAGACAATATGCAACAGAGTATAGCTGGAGATTTTTTAAGGCGGTCAGCGTAGGGCATCTACTTTAGGTCTGTGATTGTTTTAGTGAGGTATTTCTGCAGCCTTTCCAGTTGTTGAAGATGTCTTGAGAGGTACATACCAAACGGGGCGTTGTATTCTATAATGGGTCTAATGAGGGATGAGAACAGTGGGACAATGACCTCCTTTTTTCTGGATGAAAAGCCCTTAGTAATGAGGTGTGCCACGTAGAAGGATTTCCCGACTGTTGTGGTGATGTGGTTATCGAAGGTGAGACCACTGTCCACCTGTGTCCCTAAGTCTCTTGTCACACTTTTGGTGTTTAGTGTACTGCCGCCTATGTGGTAATAAACAGGTACATGTTTTTTCCCCAAAGGGGATAACTATACATTTCTTGGCATTGAGTTTGAGCCCATGGCTCTGGAACCAAGCATCTGTTTCTGTAAGGCCCTTTTGTAGAGTATCCACATCATTTGGGGATTCAATAATGGCTCCCAGTTTGCAGTCATCTGTGAACTTTGTTAGCCAGAATCCCTTAGTGTTGGCCTGTACTTCAGAGAAGTAGATGCCAAACAAGAGCGGTCCCAGGACTGAACCCCAATAATTATCCATATATATATATATATATATATATATATATATATATATATATATATATATTTATATATATATATATATATATATATATATATATATATATATATATATATATATATATATATATATATTTATATATATATATATATATATATATATATATATATATATATATATATATATATATATATACTCATATCTTTCTTATTTGTTCTCATACTTGTGACTGTATCACTATTAAAGAAGGCACAAATATACAGATATTAGCTCAGGGAAAATAGTGTAGTAAAGTACCAGAAAACTTGAAAAGCATTGAAAAGCAAGAATAGAAACCTAGCAACCGATATATGTATAGTAAACTCAAAATGGAAATTTGAGTTAAAATACATATGACCTTGCAAAAGTCCACTTTAGAACTCATGGTTGTGCAGATTTGATGCTTAAAAGCAAGAAATGATTAATAACAATTGTTATGATTTCTGATATCCAAACAAAGAAATAATGAAATATACAGGCATATTTCTGTGTTCATATTTACTAAACTAGCAGTGTTGTGAAATTAAAGTAGCAATACATTTAGAATCTGTTAAATAAAGCTGTATTAAATTCCACCAAATTAAACCACACAAAGTAACAGAAATACATCCAAGGGGGGAATTTAATAAAACCTTC
Organism: Protopterus annectens; assembly: GCF_019279795.1. Taxonomy (NCBI): domain Eukaryota; kingdom Metazoa; phylum Chordata; order Ceratodontiformes; family Protopteridae; genus Protopterus; species Protopterus annectens. Next base: position 1,679,001,336 of record NC_056733.1, read on the forward strand.
ATGGTATTTTTTACCAAGTAGCCATTGTGACGTGCTGCTTGCACAAAAGTAAGCAGGTTTGCCGTCCAGTAAACACTGCTGGGCAGCGTGCATGCATGTGCCAACATGGGAAGTTCTGTTGCATGCAAATCACCTCATAAGCAGTTGAATCTCATGCAAATGAGGCAGATAGAGTGATCCAACAAGTAGATAGACAGCCCTGCTAAACCCATTTCAGTGTCTGTAGTGTGCATTGAAAAATTCCTTGTACAGCAATACAGACAGACAAAATGGGCTGTAAAAATGTAGATAGATGGACAGAAATGGCATACCACACACAGATATGAGTGAAACAATCTTCTGTGTGTCTCAAAAGTTACAGATAATATGGTAAAATATATTTTTTAATAATCTGGGCATGCTTGCATGGCACACTGCAGTGTACAAACATGCTTTAAAAAAATTGATATTATGAGACAGAAATGTATTACAGAACCCTGTGTGGAGTATCTACAATGGTGCATTGGTGCTGTTGCTAACATGGTAGGGCTTGGAAGAATGTAGTTTTCAGGTTATCTACAGTGGTGCATTGGTGCTGTTGCTAACATGGTAGGGCTTGGAAGAATGTAGGTTCAAGCTTGTGAGCACGTCTCTCTATGCAAATGAGGTGGAGTTACTGAATAGAATAATGGGGTAATCATGTCCTCATATACCCTCCATGTAGGCAGAGAAGCATGTTGGTGTCCACACAGGAGATAGCTGACATCAGAAAAGGGTGTGTCCAATGACTACTAAGCTGATTGAAGATTAGCTGTGTCTATATGCGCGGCGCACTGCTGTGGTGAGTGTGGAAGTATGGGGGGGTGTATGCACTGACTTCTATACTTTGTTTACCTATGAGGTGTGTGTTTCCATGTGTTTGCATGGAGTGCCATTGTGCTGAGATTGTAAGTCTGGGGAGTGTCTCCACTGACTGCTAAGCTTTGTTTAAATACGGGGAACTTGTTTCCATGGTGTGCCACATTGCTGAGAGTATCTAAAAGGCAATGACATATTAACTAGTTTTGACCCTTCTTTAACTTAAACTAGGACCACTAAATGATGTTACTGATATACTAGGCAGGTGCAATGCATCATAAGTAGCCAATCACACAGGCATCACCTACAGTAAAGCACTATAAAGTATGCATAAACTCTACAGCTTGATTTTACCTCTATACTCTCCACCATTGGAGAACAGACTTGGAAATTTTAACTGAAAGAATGCTATGGACTGCTGCAGGTCTGCTACATCTCTATGTGCTAGATGTAGAAGTTAATGCTTCTGCTGCTGCTGCTGACAATAGGCCTAGGCATAGAAGGAGAAGAGTGTTAGGCCCAGGGTAACTTTACAGGAGCTACATGGGCTGGCAATTGTAGAGTGCTACGTGGTGGACAGCGACATACTACAAGAATTCACTGAGCTCTGCCGCGCTCATTTCAGACCCAGAGCCAACAGAGGGGAACCCATCCCAGTGGAAGCAAACATATGTCTACCCCTTAGGATAATTGCCACAGGTATCGTCAAATGATCAACTGGGGACCTGATTGTGGTCTTGCAGATATCAGCATTCAGGGTACCCCACCAGTTTGTGGATGCCATGCTACCACATGCCAGTGAGCACATTTATTTTCCTCTCACCCCAGAGGTGAGGGCCAGGAATATGTAACACTTGTACCATGTAGCACACTACCCTGAAGTACTGGGTGCCATAGATTTCACTCATGTACACATCAAAGAACCATGCAGTGAGGAGGGTAAAAATGACTTCAACCGCAAGGCGTACCACTCGATTAACTGCCAGGTCAAGTGCAATGCCACGTCTATATCACGTTATCGAAATTTTACTGCATTGAATCAATAAAGATTGAACTTTATTGATCGAAGTAGTAAAATTTTGAATACCGTAGAACTAAAATAAATCAATAAAAAAAAAACTAACTAGCGTAGGCAGGGGGACAAGCCCACCTGCTACCCCCACACCCTCCTACTTAAATATACCAACTCCAAGACCGCACTAGGTTCAGGTAAATGGAAATCTCCGCCTTATGGAGATTTCCGTTTACCTGTGCAATGTTCTGAACTTTCAACATTGTCATGCTGACAATATTGTATTCGATATTGTCAATTTATGACAACATGAAGTAGACCCGCAATGCCTAGGGCATTATCATGAATGTGTGTGCTAGCAGACCTGGCAGTTATCACAACTCCATATCTGGCACACATCACAGCTGTACCAGATGTTTCCTTGGGGGGAACATTCCACATGGCCATTTACTGGGGGATGCTGGCTATGCACTGGAACCATGGATGATGACACCCATCAGAAATGCATACACACCCACCGAAGAATGTCATAATGAGGCACACACACAAACTAGAAACATCATAGAGCATGTGTCTGGGCAGCTAAAGTCATGATTCTGGTTCCTCAATATATCTGATGGAGCCCTGCATTACTGTCCAGCCACATGTGCACATATGTTCACAGTATGTGCCATGCTACACAACATGATCCTGGGGAAACAGCTGCAGCAGGATCAGCAAAGGTTAGGAATGCTTAGCCCCCCATCAGTGCCTAGGTCATCACAGCCACACTCACAGGAGGACTCAGAGGAGGAGGCCCCTGTTGATGTCCCTATAGGCAGACATAGGCATGCCCAGTACAACTAGCATGCATAGCAAATTCACTGACAACCTATGGCCCTAGGGACTGAAACCTTACTCCTACTCACATACATATGTTAAAATAGCTGATGCCAGGCAACCCACACAACTTGGACCTATCCATGTATTGGCTGTATACTGCTTGCATCACACAGGGTCAGCCATGAACTATAGGTTTATCAACTGCTGTATTTGCAAGGTAAGTCTCTAACCTACACACTAATTGTAACAGTTACTATAATATGGTATCATGTGTATGGATCTGCTGCTTTTATGCAAGGAAATATAGTGAGCTATTTGGACAGATGTAACATCCACATGGGACTACAGATACCCAGTCCATCCACATGGGACTACAGATACCCAGTCCAATAGTATGCTGTCCTTAATGTTCACTAGGCCTCATGGTTATAATATTCATGACATCTGGCAAGGGAGATGTTAAACAGCCAGATATGATATATGGACAATCGTCTACCTAAGCTGATCATGTGCTCTTGTTCCCCCACCCCAACATAGCAGTGTATCCATATAACTGCTTTAACAGAAAATCAGCTATGGTGTATCAGTGGACCAGACAATCTCAGGGCTGTAACATAGATATCACTCACACATTGTATGTCTCTCTTCATGCAGGATAACAATGTACATATTTATACTGTTGATTGTGTGATGAATGACTTTTCTCTGTCTGGCAACCTTTGTGGCTCAGTAGATTAAGGAGGCTAGCATGGGTGATGGTGTTGATAGTTCTCATCTGGAATTACTTACGTCTTTTGCATGTGTGGTAGTACTATGTTTTTGTTTTCACAGACTGTTATACCTATCAATCTCTTAGTGAAAGAAATCTGGACAAAGCCAAAAGACTGGGGGGGACAAAGGCCCAAACATAGGGATAGATTTTAAAAATTGTTCCCATAAACCTAGAATGCTGCTGGAAGTAAAAATGTTGCATTTTTACATATTTTTCTGAAATATATTAAGTCTGAAACACAAATGTTTATCTGCAGTTAGTATAATGTAGTGATGTCAATATTCAATAATTCACCAGACGACCACAAATTTATGAGGAGCAGACTAAACATATGAGGCAAAATTATGGAAATTTTAGAAAATCAGGACAGTTGAGAGGTGTGCAGACTGTCAGTCCATTGGTGGTGTAACATTACCAACCTCAGTTACATATTAAGTACAGCACACAACTGGGGAATGCTGTGGACATTAGAGTGAAGGGCAGTACTGCAGAAACAGGGGCGGATGCTGATGTCTGTAACATACAAAATTCCAGACTGGAGTACAGATATGTGTGGCCTGGAGTCACTTTATAAGTGCTGACAGTTCCACTGGGCATGGCCAGACACTTAGATAAAATGAGCACAATTCTATTGCACCTTCATAAAAATGACCTGTTATGTATAAATATCTGTGCATACAGACATACTGTATATGTATACATATCCATCTGTCATTATCTCTCTATTGCTATGTAGTGTCAAATAGATATATACTGATACATATAGCTATATATATTAAAATGATACATACAATCCCCCATATATTTAGATAACAGTTATACATAGCATGCACACACATAGCTACATGTATTATACATCTCTATTATACACAGAAAAAAGTGTGTGGATGTTTGCATTGTCCAACATACCCTAGTAATGGTGAGTAGATCTGCACTATCACACAGCTATACTGTTGCTAAAAGGATCCAAACTATGGGTGCAACAGTACATAATCCACTTACCTAAAGACCCCTTTGCCTGCTGGATTTCATCACGTAGACAGACACAGGTGAGCAGGTGATATAATGTATAATGTTGTCAATGCACATATGGACAGAGGACATTGTCCCTTCCCACAAGTTCACCTATGTAACTGCAAGCATCCACATATGGCCATACTGGTAACTATAAACACATAGCTAGGATAACAACAGTTATTTCACTGCTAGGATACTAGATGCAGATAACAGTACAAAGCAATATTACTATGCAGGTCACAGATGCTTTTCAATACAAGCCTAGTTTGTGTAATGCACAAGTACTGTGTCTGCAATCACATATACAACAGACATAATCTGTGACACTTGTGACAAGTACAGTGATCTGTAGTGTATAAGGCTAGATAGGTATGGGGTTTTAATCTCACTCCAGCCCACTTGGTGAATCTGTATATATCCATATGGCATAATCTTGGTAACCTAGACATAGGTAGGGTTGTGCAATATTTTGTTTGTAGCAGGTGATGTGCCCCCCCTCAAATAACCTACAACAACAAGGCCTGCTTATGTCATCAAGCATAATATGTCATAAACTGATAGTGCTAGCAGACATGAGGTGTGTTGTATGCAATACATACAGTGATCTGTAGTATGTACCATTACATAGATAAATGTTCACATCTAAATACAGCCAACTTCTAATACGTGTGTGCCTTGGCATGTCCTGTATGCAGTGAGTGGAAGTGGTGCTAGCTTCAGCGTAGCCATGTTTGTGTGTGAGGCTGTTAGAGCATTGTACATCATGTTATGGAACCATAGGATGTTTGAACTGCTCTAGAATAATGACCATACGGCCCTCACAATCATAGACATCATCATATCCATAGTTACAGAATCAACACATATTACCCCAGTCCAAGAGGGACACAGGAATATTCTCTTTGTTGAGATGATGGTCACCCAGGCAATCAGACAGAGAGCATGTGCTGAGGTGCACTGAGGTGGTCTGTGTGCCATTAGGCAGAGTTCTGTTCTAAGGGTGTTTTTCAGTCTGCTAGGCAAATCTCTCCCACAAGCATGTAGTAGTAATGTCATATACTAGGTTAATGTCCTTACAGTGAGCCATCCATCTACTATATTATAAAGCCAATACATCATATAACATGTTACACAAATGCATGTGGTGTATTCATAACAAATGCCAGCATACAGTATCTGTCAGTAACCACTAAAAGTGGCATGGTGTACCAACACTGAATTACACTAGTACATGTTAAGTAATATAGTCACCCTGTGCATCAGACACATATCTACATTTCCCTGCATCGATGGCAAGGATGGCAGGGATGTGGCACAGGTATCATCACTTGTGCATGGTGTTGTTTTGGGGTGCAGGAGGCCTAAACTGACCCAAACAGTAGACAGCACGTGTATGAGTCAGGAGAGGAGCATGTAAGATGAACCATGGAGAGGTGCCATGTGTGTCTGTAGGTGACCTGTAATTGACAGTAGTATGTGTGTGCATGTACACATTCAAGCTCAGTGCTAGCCCTACATGAGTGTATGTTCGACAGCTTTGGACCAGTTCACTGTCTTCAGCCATGAACAAGGGAACTGGCTCTGCCAGGATTTGCACTGGCACCTTCATGCTCAAGATCAGAAGTTGTGCTAGGTTCTGACAATGACTGCTGTCTGCTGGGACTGTGTCCCCAGTGGGACAACCCAGGACCATGAGCTCATGGCTTGTTACATTGTGGTGTGAACAGTACAATCCCCTCTGTAGTGCTGGATATACTGCCACTATGGGAGTGTGGGTGTGCATGGCCACGTGAACTCTCAGCAGATGGGGTTGCTGACCTACGCCCATTGGTCTGACCCTCAACTCCAACCACATGTTCCAGCACAGACAATTTGCAGTCCAAAAGAAACACTATCTCTACCCACTGTCTGTCCACTGCATCAATCAACTGATGCAGGATGTCTGCAATGTGGAGGAGGCAGTCATAGATGTCAGACTGTGCTGCATCCATAACCCTAAGCATACATCTGGTGTTCTGTTTAGAACATGCCTTTGCCTCCATGATGGCCTGAAATAAGAACCGAGTGACCCATGATGTGACACCTGCAACAGGTGCTGGAGAGACAGAAGGCCTCCTACAAGCATCTGTGTCAATCTGAGTGTGTGCAATCTCACCAGATCTCTGGCTATGGCCAGTCTATACACTCACTGGAGCCATAGTTGTCACACTTTCCTGTTCAATGTCCCTACTGTCCAATATCTGTGGCCTCTAGGGACAGGGTATGTGTGGGCATACAGACTTTGTGTGGTGACAATGGGGGCAGAAGAGGGATGTCTACCTCTAGAACAGATTCAGCCCCCAACACCCCACCTGTGCCTCACTGTAGCCACCATCATCATCAGAGTCCGAAGAGACACTGACATCAGGTTGTGTAGGGGACAGACACCAACCCCCACGGTCACTTGCAATAAGAAAAAGCATTACATTAATACCTGCAACATTGTGCATGAAAAGCCTCCAAGACTCATAACAATGAAGGTCCACAACTGGATTAGTGGTCAAACAATTTTCCACATTTCTCCACAAAACACTTCCTCAAAACAAAATACAAATTCAACTCAGAATCTTTATAACAATCATTGGAAGTAAATCAAGTAAAACATGACCAGTAATATTTACCTTTTAATTAGTATGACACTATACTTAAAAAAACACATAAAAACCCAGTGCAACTCTCTTAACAAATATATATCTCTGCCTAATGTATTTACCTTCATCCTGTTGTATTTTAAGAGGCATTTTAGATTCCATGCCTCTTTTAAATCAGGTGCTTTATCTGATCTTAACTGTAACTGCCAAAGTGTATCTGTTTGTTGAACTACACTCCTGTGACTACCTCTTCTAGAGACCTTAAGTACCTGTTCCAGACTGGAATTTAGAAACATCCTATGCTGTTTACACACATAGTTAGGTTTACATAGGCCATTATTCTGGTCCTTAACAATACTGCAGTATAATTGTTTCTTAACAAAATAAGTGTCATACTTACCAGGAGCAAGACCACAGCCTTTGACATTACCTGACAGACCTGTGAAAAGTTGAGGGTGGGATAATGTCAGTATCACTGCATGTTGCAGCACAATAATGTAATACTTCCATATATCTCACATTTACAGTAGCTACTGTGTTATTTGTTATGTTGGTCACAACCTGAGTATGAGTGTATAACTGAGGTTAACCCTCCCCAAAAGAACAAAGACCTGACACCCACATAACAGTATCTACAGGATGACAAAATAACTGCTACACTATCATAAACTGTTCACAATAACCTTACCTACATGCTCCTCAGCTGTGGAAACTGTGGCACCCACCTCCACGATGTATGTTATGATGGATGCTTAGGAGCTGTTGTGTGTGTGAAAGGAATTCCTCAGTGGCCGAAATTGGGTGTTCCACTGTAGGCCCTTCAACATTGGCAGCACAGTCCTTAGCTACATCTGGTGCCCTTGGTCATGCAGCATATGAGTGTATAACTGAGGTTAACCCTCCCCAAAAGAACAAAGACCTGACACCCACATAACAGTATCTACAGGATGACAAAATAACTGCTACACTATCATAAACTGTTCACAATAACCTTACCTACATGCTCCTCAGCTGTGGAAACTGTGGCACCCACCTCCACGATGTATGTTATGATGGATGCTTAGGAGCTGTTGTGTGTGTGAAAGGAATTCCTCAGTGGCCGAAATTGGGTGTTCCACTGTAGGCCCTTCAACATTGGCAGCACAGTCCTTGGCTACATCTGGTGCACTTGGTCATGCAGCATTTATTATGTTGGTTTCCCAGTGTTGAACCTGCTCATACATCCTCCCCTGCTGGCCCATGCCATTCACATCATGGACAAGGTCTACTCACAATGCAGCCCACTGTTCACTGCTTTGTATCTCCCTGGATAGTAGGATGTAATGATGTTGCCTTAGTTCTTGCAGCATTATTTCATTCTTTGCATCTGAGAAGGGTGCATGGCATCTACATTACATAATTCTTGAAAGACAACAAAAGGGGAACACATTACAGGATCACATATGTGGACGTACACTATGTATAGATACAGCAAGGCCAAAATGGCTGGCACTAATGACTGCTTGCTCACACATGTAATGCTCCACAGCATGCAAACAAAGTGTGTGGACACAACTGAGGCAGTAGCACTAGTTAGGTATTCCCATGTGTGCCATCAAGGCTACTGCTATATTATCATACACCCAACACTCAGATCTACTGTGGCGTGTCCTCTATTGGCAACCCCTCAATAATATGTCATATGAACAATGCCACAAAAATAGCAGTGTGCTATTATAACCACTATAAAGGGACAGTCCAACAAGACAAGTGTGCCACAATGACAAAAGACAATGCACCCTTAATGTTTTGTAAGTCCTGTGTAGGTGTAAGACAGCAGGAGGTCACTAACATGTCATTATCTCATGTCTAAGACAGGCTTAATGCTGTAATCACTATTCCCCATAAGTCTATTCACCTATCTTCAACTTGTACACAAAACCATTTACATACCTGATGTAGTGCAGTACTCCTTAGTTGATATGTGGTGATAGTATAGTTGTCACAGTGGTATGCTCTGTGTGAGGATGGTCTCATACAGCATGGTTCCCAATAGCCTGCTGCTTGTCTTTTAAACATGATTCCCAGCAGAAGATTTTTACCTCTAAACCAATCTGTGGTTCTGAAATGCTAATTACAGCCATCGCAGCTGATTTGCACTACCATCAGCCAATGACATATAACCATTGTAGAATATATAATGCCTTCATGTAGATTAAGGCCCCTTTCTGATATATTGTGTTGGACATTACTGGAGTAAAGAGACTACATCATTGCAGAGGTTAGGTCTGCAGCAGACACCTTTACATGGAGATGTGTATGCTACAGGCTGCAGCTACTGTACTGCTGCAGTTAATAGACATAGGCAGATAGTGTGAAGACTTTGGAGGACATCAAGCTGTAGAAGCAACTGTGTGAGCTGTGTCAACCTTATTGTAGAGCCAGGCCCAGAGTGAGAGTACCCTCTACACTCCAATGAAGACACATGTTTAAGGTAAGTCTGTTAGGCAATGGTATCAGTAACAGAATACTAGGCAAAATGTTTGGTGTGTGCTTGAGCAAGATTGTGTGTGTGTGTGTGTGTGTGTGTGTGTGTGTGTGTGTGTGTGTGTGTGTGTGTGTGTGTGCGTATATATATATATATATATATATATATATATATATATATATATACATATACATATATATATATATATATATATATATATATATAATATATATGTCCACCACTTAGTCGTCTGCCAGGCCATGTATTACAGTCTGATAGTAATTTGCAGTGTGTATGAGGGAAGTCCTTGTTACAAGAAGGAACATTGAATGTGTATATTCATTGTTCAGCTATGGTAATCTGCACTGTGACTCTGAAAGGATTGTGTGGTGCACTCTGATATTAGTGACCCTCATTTGAAATACCTGAGGTGACATTCTCTGTGAATGAATATTACTGCATGACATGACAATTTATGCACATATACATTTGCTATAGGGTTATGTGAAGTGTGTTCCTATCTGCAGGCCTGTGACTTCTATCAATTAAAAGCAGTCAATTCATTTGACATGCATTTTGTGGATAAAGAGTGCATGAGTCTGTCATTAATTTCTGGCTTCACAATACTGAAAATACAGTGCTACACACCACTGAATTTGAACCTAGGACTGTGTGTGACAAAAAGGCACTGTTTATGAGGCATTTAACAGACTGAGCTACTGACTTACTGCTATAGCAGGTGTATTTTCAAGACATATGTGAACACCTAAAGGATGTGACAATCATGTTCTACATCCATCAGTATGTGGAAGGCTTTATATGGATGTATTTCTGCAGCAGGGTCCCAGTTGCACATGAATTTTGCCATCAATGCCTTAGCATGTGACTTTCTACATGCTGGTGATAAAAGTACACATGTACCTGGTAAACTGAAAAGGCAAAACAGACTACTGAAAAACAAAATAGAGAAGAAACCACACAGTAGCACAGAACGAAATGATAAAGCACTTTTCATTTATTCCAATAAACAAACTTCTTCAGATCAAGAAAAAACAAAAATTCACAGCTTAAATACTCTCTGGGCTAATACTTACAAAGTCAATTAACTACTTAAAGTGAAAGCTGACTTACAAGACACGCCCCATTTGCAAACACAACTAGACTAAAAACTGCTTTTAAAATAAAAGCTAAAAATCCAAATAGTCAGACTAAAAGTACAACTAGCGTTGTCTATAAAAAATGTGTAAATCTAGCCTACTACTAAGCTAGTGAGGCAAAGAAATAATAATTACAAGTGCATAAAAACTCCGCTGGTGTTTGTAAAACTGAGTTAATACAAATACCTATGTTATTGCACTAAACTGTGTATGTTGAAGCACATCAAGTGTGCTGAACATAATTGGTAATAAGTAAAGTATCAAGATAAAACTACAAATTCTCAGCAAAAAATACACATAAGGTCACTGAACCAAGGTGATCAAGAGCATTAGAATAACTGTGTCGTGCTAATGTGGAAGGTAACCTGACACAGCCTACCTATTAAGGCTCCTAAGTTTAAGAACACTACTTAAAGAACAGTTCTCATTCAGACCTGGTGAACTGTATGCGTTGAGTCTAATTTGCCAAAACAGCTCTCGCTCTTCTAACTTAAGTGGGAGAGGAGCACCCCTGAAGTCTTGTGTGATCTGGTCAATAATCAAAAATTTAAACATATGGTTGGGATAAACTGAAATGTGTTTTGCTAGTGCATTATCAAGTTTCTGCTTCCTGATTGCATAAGTATGTTCATAAATGCGGTCACATAGGCGTCGTTCTGTTTTGCCCACGTAGAAAGCTGTACAGGTTTGGCACATAGCTAAGTAGGTCACCATTATTGAGTTACATTTAGCGCTTAGGTTCAACTTGTATTCATAATCCTGAACTTTAAATCTATTGGATTCCAAGATGTATTGATAAAAATTACATTGTTTTTTTGATATTATGTCGTTCAGGGAGGGCTTTGAGTTTTTTTGCCTTTCTATAAACAACCAATGGGTGATTACCAAGTTTTTGGTGTACTGTGTTGTCCTTTTTAAGTAAGTCCCAATTTTTACATAGTGCCTGAACACAGTCACTACTATTGAGACTGTATGTTGTTATGAATGTGACACCAAAACATTCAGAAGGATGCCTACTTGTGTGGACATTTACTAAGTCTGTGTTCGAGGGTTCAGTGTCATTCATAAGAACCAATTCTCTATTCAAGATTGGTTTATAAAAATGATACTGACACTTAGACGACACTTCTTCTATAATAGTGTCTAACATTTCATGTGGGTAACCCCGGTGTAAAAACATATTCCTTAGGTGTCCACATTCATTGGCAAAATCACTATCCAATGTGATAATGTGGGCTGCCCTCACTAGCTGACCTTTGACGATCGCCAGCTTCTGATGAAAAGGATGACAACTTGTGTAGTGCAGGAATGAGTTGGAGTACGTTACTTTCCTATATATATTAGCTGTATATTTGTGAAAGCTAGTGTCTTTAGAAAGTAAAATGTCCAAGTACAGGATGGCTTCAGTATGGAAACTAGCAGTGAATTTCAAAAACTGTGTAGTTGAATTAAAATAGTCCACTAACGCTTCACTCGTGGGCAAGTCACCATCCAGGAGGATAAAAATATCGTCCAAGTAACGGGTGTAAAAAATCACCTGGTCTTTAAATGGGCAGTTAGTGGACACGTAATCGTGTTCCCATTGTGCCATGACTAGATTGGCAACACTGGCCCCACAAGGGGAGCCCATGGCTACTCCAGTTTTTTGCAAATAAAAGTTGTTGTCAAATGTAAAAAAACTGTTAGACAAGACCAGGTCCAACAATTCGTGAACCAGAACCAACTCATTCCCACTACTACATTAGATATAAGCACTTGTTCTACCCAGTCCACTGCTATGTCTTGGGGAATGCAGGTGTACAAATCTTTAACATCAATAGTAAGAAAATTGTACCTTGCTTTGAAATCTAACTTGTTAATTTTACCAAGGAATGACCAAGAATCTTAGCAGATCTGTGGAAAGTTGACCAAGTGTTTCTGTAAAATGTTGTCAATGATTTTACCACATGGATAGGTAGGAGAACCACAACCATGGCCATCTACAAGTGGTCTCATGGGTGGGTTGTGGACATCCTTGTGGATTTTAGGGATACCAAACAAGCACAGGAAATGAGGGTAAGTTGTTGATAAGTAATTGTATGTGTGTTGTGTTACCCTACCCTCGATGAACATTTCCTCAGTGTGGTCTTTGATTGTGGTGTACGCTTTATTTATTTCAGAACGCGAGCTGGTAGAATATGAAGGACTGTCCAACAGGCTAAACATCCTATCTTGATAGTCAACTTCATCAAACACAACAAGAACCCCTCCCTTGTCCGGTTTACAGAATCTAATATTCTGAAATTTAATCCAGTCAAGGCATTCCATTTCTTTTTTATTGTTAAAATAAGCACTCGATGTTGAATGGTGTGGTGTTTTGTTGAAGTTTTGATGAATGTCTAATTCACAAACCAGTTCAAAAATTTGTAAAAGGGGATGGAGTGGGGGGTTGTAGGTACTAGGAATCCTAAAATTATTGTCGTCAAGGGGGTAAGAGCCTCCAAACAGCAACTTCAAGTTAAGCTTCCTAAAGTATAATTTTAGGTCTATAATTGATTTGACCAGATCTGCTTTCTGAGCTGGTACGTAAGTGTACCCTTTGGACAATAACTCAACTAGTTCAGGTGTAATATTTACAGTAAAGAAGTTGTATACATTAAAATCACCTTGTTTGTTCATGAGTATAACAGGAGTGTTAGCAGTACTTTAATTACAAACAGCAGACATGTTATGTGTGTTTGTCTCAGTTGTTAAACAAGGGTCACATTGCCCATCAGTAAACCCTGGTGTAGTAACAATGTCAACTTCAAGGCAGTCTCTCAGTGGACTGTTGGCGATGGCTTGATGGATCGCTACTGTCTCTGCTTCTGCTTGTTCCTCTGGTGGGAAAAAGCCGCCTGTTGTTTTGGCTTTGCCCCTAAAAAATTAGCATCGTTGGACCTAAGATTGTAATGCCCAGTTTTTTTATTGTTGTTGTTACAAGAGTGATCTGATAGGTCATAATCTGAGTCAGATGGAGCATTAGAACAGTGAACGGATGGACCCAGAGGACGACCTGCCTGAGCAGAGTTCACATTTGTAGATGGTTCACCATTATTGGGTTGAACGAGTTTGACATTCCTTTTTGGGGGCTGCCAAACTTGTGCTGATGGAGGTTTAGGATAAGCAGTCTCATCCTTGTAAGCCTTCAAGTCTCTGTCAATTTTCCTAGTTTTATTGTTTTTCAGTTTACCAAGGTACTGCTCAATACTAGAAAAAATCCTGTTATATTCATATTTATAGCGAACAAACTCTGAGTCCAATTTAATAGTTTCATCGAGTTCTGACACTTGTCTGCTCAGAGCTTCAACCAGTATTGCATAATGTTTGATCATTAAGTTAAGTAACTCAAAGCCTTGCTGATCAAAAAGTACAAGAAGGTCCTTATGGAACTGTGAATTGACTACCAGACCAGTTGGGTATTGATGGTGGCAAAGGCCTTTGGGAACTATCTTGAGTTTCAAACATTCTTGAAAGTACGATATCTCTAATTGAGTCTTTTTTAGTTTCACTAAAATGTTGTCAAAGTTTTTAAGATTAGTAAAAATGTTGACCTGCTCACCTTGGTACACTCCAGTCGTTGAAGGTAATTGATCTAATGCTGTAGAAAAGGTGAAGTTGTCAGTCAACCAGTTGTTAATGTCCAGGATTCGGGTAACCCCTGTGTCACTTACACGAATCACAGACTCCGAACGAAAGTTAGAAGATGTATCATGCTGCTGGTTAAGAACTATAGGTAGTTCCAAGGCTGGAATACTCCTCTGCCCACAGTCAATGTTGAACTGGTCTGTAGACTATAAATTATCAGACCCAATGACTCCACTCGCTAATAGTCGTGCCTCATCACTGAAAGGCCGCAGGTTACTAGACACTGCAGCCAAAGGTTGAAGCACTTCTCCATTCGGAGCTAACGGTACCGCTGTACCGGTTAAAGTAGATGCATTTAGAGGAGGAGTCTTAGTAGTATTAATTTGCCGTTCAAGATTCTTCATACGCCCAAAAAGCGAGTCTAGTCGTGCCATTAAAGTGGTCAGGACTTGGTTGTTGTTACTGGATTCAGTAACACCTCCAGCTGGTTGGTCATTGCTGATAGCAGCATTCTGTAGTTTTATCTTGATACTTTACTTATTACCAATTATGTTCAGCACACTTGATGTGCTTCAACATACACAATTTAATGCACTAACATAGGTATTTGTATTAACTCAGTTTTACAAACACCAGCGGAGTTTTTATGCACTTGTAATTATTATTTCTTTACCTCACTAGCTTAGTAGTAGGCTAGATTTACACATTTTTTATAGACAACGCTAGTTGTACTTTTAGTCTGACTATTTGGATTTTTAGCTTTTACTTTAAAAGCAGTTTTTAGTCTAGTTGTGTTTGCAAATAGGGCATGTCTTGTAAGTCAGCTTTCACCTTAAGTAGTTAATTGACTTTGTAAGTATTAGCCCAGAGAGTATTTAAGCTGTGACTTTTTGTTTTTTTGATCTGAGGAAGTTTGTTTATTGGAATAAATGAAAAGTGCTTTATCATTTTGTTCTGTGCTACTGTGTGATTTCTTCTCTATTTTGTTTTTCACACATGTACCTGGTATCAGAAGCCTATCTTATATCTGTTATTATGTCTCTGGCTTTGTAGTGGTGTACTATTGCACCAGAATCCCAAGAATACTTCCATGTTTTCCATTCAGTTTTATTCAAGTTCACTCGGTGCTGCATAGTGCACAGCTATACTACAACATGATTAATGACTGTAACTGTTAATTACTATGTTTTTTCAAAGCACCTATGTTAAGTAAGAGTTATGTGGCATGTCAGGATAATGCAGTGGTCTGTAGGTGTGACCTAGGTGTGATGGTCTCCAGTTCAAAACATGGGACAGGTGTATATTTTGTAAATGTGTAATAGAATTTTAAGGACACATATCATCAATATAGCTCTATTAGCTGAGCTTAATGAAGCTTTGCAACACGGCGCAATGTGCAACATCATGCTAAAAATCTATAAAGAAAATAAAAATGGGGAGATGGAAAAAATGGTGAAATGGGGTGCAAACAGGGGGAAAACATAGTGGAAGGCAGGTAGGGATGTGCAGGAAGGGTGTAGGAATGAACCATAGCTATCCATTTCTTGTACAGCAACAACTGTGGACTTTGAAAGAATATGTACATGGATTTGAACTTTCACCCAGGTGGGGTGCATTTTCAAGCAAATTGGACCTAATTACTTATGTCCAGTAGACACATGGGTGAAATGGAGAGCTATGTATGGGACAATATTTTTTTGGGGGGACAGGTGCCCATTTTTTTAAGGTGTGAGTGGACTGTTGGGGAAGGGAGATATGTACATATGGGAGAGGTAAGCTGGGTAGGTGAGGATGCATTTCCAGACAGACAAGACAACAGACAGGGGTGGTGTGTGATATATGAAGGGGTGAAAACATTGGAGATTGAGGATGTTGCAGAATCCAAGTCCCATGTGCCTCCAGACAGCTGCAACATGACTCACTTCCTGACCCATCATGGGACTGTCAGCACTGCTTCTTCACTGCCCTGAGGATGGTTCACACATTACAGACTGTAATCCCAGATGCAACCTGTATACAATATGCCAATGACTCCACCCTGATTTGCTCAGCCTCTATCCTTACAGATCTCCTTAGTTTAACCTTTCATACAGTGGAAAACTGGATCTCTAATCAACAGTTGATATTAAACCCTAATAAAACAAAGCTATTGCTTTTCTCCCCTACTCGCAAATCCTCTAAACCTTTGTTTACTATAACTTCTAACAATGGGATCATAATCTCACCAGATATGTATACCAAACTCCTAGGTGGTATAATGGAGAAAACCTCAAATATGATACGCACGTAAACTAAACTATTAAAACTGTTAATAAAAAACTTGGCTCCCTATACAAAAACAAATCTTTTCTCACCACTCTAGCTAGGAGTGCCATTGCCTATATCCATCTGCTTTCAACTCTACTCTATGCCTTGCCAATGCTCACTAACTTGAACAAAACGAATCTCAGCAAACTGTCTGGCCAGGATTCAGTAATCCTCCATGTAAGACTAAATAAGTCTTACACGGAAATGGCAGCCTAAGAGTATGACGTCAGCACGCCATGCATATTCATGAGGGTGTGCTGAGTCAACTCTAAGGCTAACATGGAGCATGCATGAGAGCAGGGGGCATGTCAGACTGCCAAGCAGTCCAAATATCCATGCCCCTGCAAGTGCCTAAATCTGCAAATGTCACCAGATATGAGTGAGTCTGCTCAAATGTGTATATCCCCAACACTACACTATCCCACATCCAAAAACCCTGTACAAATGAAATAAAATGTAAAGCAATTTTTTTTATTAATCCCGATATAGCTGCCCATATTTGCACTTGTGTGCATGGGTGTTCTCATTGCTTAGCTACAGTAAGCAGTTTAGACATCAAAGAGAATAATAAAACACTTATATGCAAATTAAGCCAAATAGCAATAGTGTACTGGTAGAGCCTTCGCACAAAGAAGAGGCATTCCTGGTTTGAGTCCCACCACTCCCCTTCCCATGTTCTGTAGGAAATCTGCATAAAAATAATTCCTGACATTTACCTTTTAAATTTAAGTAAAATGCATTGAAATGGCCTATGTAGTAGTGAACAATATTTTAAATATATATAAGAAGGTAAAATGGTCATGCATACTAATGAATGTATAAGTAATCTATCTCAAGCAATGTGAAGCAATGCTAAGCAACGTTTACCAGTATTAAGCACATTTAAGAATAATTTCCCATAGCTAAGCACTGCTTTAACTAGCGAAATGGCTTTGTGCGTAGCTGCGGATCACGCCAACTAGCACAAACAAAACATGTTTGCGCGAAGCTGTGCACCGCTCTAACTAGCGCAATGTCAGGCAACGTAGAGCAACATAGAGCAATGTTGGGCAAAGTTGAGCAAAGTCGGCTAAACACAGCCACACCTCCTAGCCGGTCAGGCCAGTAGTAAAATAAAAAGCAATGACAGGCCTCGAACCCAGGATACTGTGCACCATAATCACAGTACTGAACCACTAAGTAATGACAGCTTTCACTGTTCATGCACTGTCAACATACATATACATATTAATCAAAGTTTACTCAGTGCTAAGCAGGTGTGCACTCAGCTGAGATTTTTCAAAATCGGCCAATCACAAATAAGTGCGGGAAATGAGGCATATTTAAGCACTATAAGCGGGAATAATTGACATAACTGGTTGTAGCTACCATCTGCAGTCAGAATGGTCGGTGTTGGAGAGGGCTCTTGTTTCTGAATGCAACGGTGGGGCATTGAGGAGTCAAAAGTGATGGTTTGGCTCCTCGTTCATCATCATGATGCAAGACTCCTGCAGGGCCAGTTTCAAGGCATTGAGTACAAAGCAGAAGCCTGGAACCGTCTAGCACATGATCTCACCAGTGCCACAGGCATCCCTCGGACTGGTGAGCAGGTCAGACATCACTACACAGACCTGAAGAGATGCAAGCAGGACCAACTGAACCAATGGATACAGGAGGCCCGTGGGAATGAAAATGCCCCACTACTGAGTAGGTAGCCATGGAATGGAGTATGCAAGAATTGCTATTGTAGTCTATATTATGGACAGGTATATCTCAATATCCCTTCATTTACATCACAGCTGCAGATGTCCATGCTGCGAATCAGCAAGCCTATGCAGATAGGCTGCTAAGGCTACACCACCAGGCAGGTTAGTAATTATTCTACATGTATTGTTATATAAAATAAGTGAGAAAGCCTGAAAAAAAGTGTTGTAGCCCAATAATAAAGGCATAATAAGTCCTGAATAATTTCTCTGCATGTACTGTTATATAAAATAAGTGAGAGAGCCTGAAAAAGAGTGTTGTAACCCATTAATAAAGGTATACTACATTTTGAATAAGTCTTCTGCATGCACTGTAATATCAAATAAATGAGAGAGCCTCTAGAAAAGTGTGTAATGTAATTAATAAAGGTATAATTCCTGGAGTGTGTCCGTGTCACTTAGTTCGAAATGTTGTTGCACTCTTGCATTATATAAATAGTACAGTTGTATTAAGCGCTGTCAACCCACTCTTGGGCAGGCCCATATAAAGTGGATGAAGGTAGTGCCAGTAGCTGTGAAGCATATATACAGTCCTCAACTGTTGGTTAATGGCTAGCATGCATAGGTAAATCTGGCACACGAGTAGCTTGCTAATGTGTACCCCAGAAATGTCTGTGTGCTGCTAGAAATGTAGGGGGCTGTAGAAATATAACTGATAATGTCACCTGAACACATCCAGATATGAAGATATATACATATAAATAAAATATATAAATACGTAGCAGTAACATCTGCATCCTGGAAAGTTTGTATGTCAGATACAGGTCAGGTATATAAGGAACTAGAAAAACCCATTTCACAACTTAATGGACTTTGTCTAGTGTAATAATACATGTAGGGGATATATACCTGTGGTCAATAGGAATGTAGTGTAAACTATAAGTACATATAAGATGTTAATGGAGGTATCTTTTTACACCCTACTGTATGTGCATAAACAATGCAATTCCACACCTCAATGGGTATGTCTAATCTCAAAACATTTGTTGGGACATATGTCCTATTGGTTTATAAATACCTGCATTTACTTTGATGCATGTGGCCTATTCAAACACCACAATCTTGGTGGCCTGTTGCCACCAATCAATCCTGCACGCTGTTGGAATGTCCTCTGTTGTTCTATATATGCATGTGTTATGCCAGTTCAACTGTTGGAACTCTGGTGTGTTGGGTTAATGGGAATTTTACTGCATGCTGTTACAACTAATTTGGAATGCTGTTGGCTGTTACCAACGCATATTGTCATTAAATTCTCCTAAACATAGAACGTATGGGAAGGCCGGTCCCAGCGGACCCACCTGTCCCACCTCAGCTGGCGATGACACCTGGCTCCAGCAGGTCCAGTGCCCAGCCTGGGACCTCCTCCTCCATTGGCTCTGTGCCACCTTCGGGTGGAAGCGCTGCAGGGGATGGGGCTCACCCCCCCCATGCAAGCATGGCCAGAGGAGGGCTGTGGTGCATAGGGAGATCCAACGTTCAATCACTGATCCACTATGCCAGCTCAAGGCAAGAGTGGCGTGACTCATGGGTGAGCCTGCCTCTCCTATGCAGCACCCAGCACAGCCACCCTCTGGGCTGTTAAGGTGCAGTAGTGACTGCCCATGTGTGGGGATCTCAGTTCCACTGTTGCCATCTGTGGGCTCATGGGCTTGCGAGTTTCAAACATCCTTTCCCATCAATGGTGTTCACCCATCCCATGTATCATATTCTGCCCCTGTATGTGTCTTGTCTTGTCTTGTCTGTTTACCTCCCCAACCTACCTCCCCAAATATACCTACTTCCCCTACCCCACATTCCACTTTCACCTGAAAAAAAAAGGGCAATCGGCTCCCACAAAAAATTATGCCCCATACATAGCTGCCTATTTTGCACACATGTCCATTGGACAGATAAACTGATATTTAATTGGCAGTACAACATACTTTGTTGTCCTCATCCCTCTCTCAGGGGTGGGAGGTTTCAAATTTCCCTCCAAATTTCTAGTATACGCACAGCTGTTTGTTGCTGTTAAAGAAATGGGCAGCTATCGACCTTCCCTACACCCGTCCTGCACATCCCTAGCTGTTTTCCCTCCCTACTGTCTTTCCCTCTTTGTGCCCTTTTTTCACTACTTTCCTATCTCCCTATTTTCTTTTCTTTCAAAGAAATTAGCGAGGGGGTTAGCGGGAGTAAGCACTTTTAAGCCGTAGTTAGCGTGAGTGTGAGCTTGTGTGCGCTTAGCTAAGTATTGTTAAGCATCGTGTAAACCTGCGCAAACCCACTTACAACTGCTTAAAAGTGCCTTAGTCACCCTGCATGTGAGGGGTCTTGTTCTGCTCAGCAGCAAAATAAATCACCACTGTCAGTCTCGAACCCCGGACCTTAGACACACTAGACTGCACGAAGTACCACTAAGCCTCAGCAGATATACAGCAGGCTGTTGCTGAAATATATATATCATGCATCAGAATGAGTGAATGTAAAGGAAAGATAGGAATGCCATAACACAAAACCTGTTCTGTGGAACTTTACCAGCAGTTGTTGTGAAATTGCATTACATGACTGTGATAACAGAACCAGACATTCTAGCAGTAAATAATGTTACAGCAGCACTTTACAACCCCCACACAGTATCATAGCAGAACAATCCCTACCCAAATGTACAAAATACCTGTGTGTTCAAGGTCCAGCAAGGATGTAGGTAGGAATACTCATTACTGGAAATGTCCAGTTTTCAGGAGCATCCTGTGATAATGTCAACAAAAGAAAAAGCACAAACTGTGCAGAAATGAGTACATTAATATCCACAGTATAGCAGTTCCCAAACAGTTCATTTGCCAAATGAAAACATCTCAATAACTACGTATGTATGGCAGCTAACTGTATAAGTAGAAAATAAACTACATACGCCCATGTATCTTGTGTTAGCATTTGTAGGGGTGAGTACAATTCTACACTGCCAACTGTGTACTGGAAGTGGCAACATTCAGGTCTGAGTACAACATTCAAATTACTGGCTACACCCCTAGCATCAGTTATAAGAAGTATACCAACCTTCTGACTTACACAATAGTATCCACAGCAAACAAGCATGGTCCCCACTTTGGAAAGCTGAAAGCGCTATGCCTACCTGACTTAGCAATTTATAGCATTTGGTTGCTATGACAGTGAGTACTGCAAGTACCAGACAGCAGGCTGCATGCAATTGCCAAATGGTGGCCACCAACTGGTGCAGAGGCCATCACATGCACATGTGCAGATACCTATTAAAGCAGGCTGTACTTGCTGTCCACACATGCAATCATTTCATTGCAGGTACGGAGGGAGAGAGAGAGATGGACGCAGACAACAGCAGCAGAAAAAAAGAAAAAAGATTTAAAAAAAATATATTGAAAGAAAAAGTAATACATTGAAAAAAAATAAATAAAAGAATATATTGAAAAAAAATAATATATTGAAAAAAAATTATTGCAAAATATATATTGAAAAAAAAATATATTGAAAAATAAATAATATATAGAAAAAAATTATATTGAAAAAACATATATCTCGAAAAAAAAAATATGATATAAAAAAGAAAATTTATTACAAAACACATGGAGCCAACAAATACGAACACATACAAAGGAAAGGTATGTAACAGCTATGTATTTACTGGCATGCAGTAGATGTTTATGAAGAGTACTCTACATAGTTTGAATCATTCATATGTGGCAGCAGTATGTATCTATACACAGATGCCCTGCATAACTACTGGCATGGAGAAATCAGTGTGTAGCTGTGTGCAGTGGGATATGACTGTGACATATGTAGTTCAGCATTAAATGTCAAACATCTGATCCATGTTATCTGTGTTCTGTACAGTAGTGTGTGCAATGTCTGTTTTGGGCAGTAGCGCATACGGTTATATAAACATGGATGTGACAGAGTAACAAATGCATGAAAGTCATATTAATGTGTAGCTTAGCATTGGCAACAGCTGTGAAAGGCTAGTATGCTAATCTAGCATTTGCAGCTATATATACACCCTCTAAAATTACTGTGTGCTCACATGTGACACCTGTTCATGTTGCAGCAAGGCCCAACAGGTCAGCCGTGAGGTACACAAACTTACAACAGTGTGGACCTTGTGTGTGTATGGCACACACATACAAAGAGATCTGTCTGTGTCAGATATATTAGCATCTGTACATGTGCATAGAGCAAGGGACATACTGCAACTGTTTGTGAAGAGTGGACATATATATGTTGTTGAAGGTTGTTATGTGCATATTTCTATGTAGGTTGTAGTGTGTGGCAAACAAGACAGCATACAGTGCTGGTATATGACATGTGGTGGTTAAACGCTGTGGGTATGATTCATCAGGTTTGCAGTGTTGCAGCCAGTGAGGCCTGCTAAAGCTACATGGGCTGAGAACACCTTCAATGCATTCTGCAGAACACTGTGCAATATTATGACATAACTCTATACCTCACAACCTTCACATAATTGATATCCCCACCATGAAAGGTGGACTGTATATGTGCCTATATGTATATCTATATGTACACCAATGGATGTTTATATGTATGTGAGTATTTATATTTTTATATATATATATATATATATATATATATATATATATATATATATATATATAAAGAGAGAGAGAGAGAGAGACAGGGTCATATTTACTGCAACAGATGCCTGGTGACAAAGCCATGGACTCAAGCTCAATGTTGACACTGCATTGGCATCTCTTCTTGCAAAAACTCTGTACCCATTAACTACCACATAGGTGGTAATCTACTTAACACCAAAGGTGTGATAAGAAACCATGGGACACAGGTGGACAGTAGTCTCCCCTTTGATAATCATAGTGTCACACTCGTCATGTCATCTGTCTATGTGGCACACGTCATCACAAAAGGTGTGTCATCCAGGGAAATATACATCAGTGTTTCCCTCTACTCATCACACATAAAGCCCATTATAGAGTACAATGCCCCATGTGGTATGTACCTCACAAGACATCTACAGCAACTGGAAATGACACAGACATATCTCACAAAGAGTAATACTGGCCTCGAACAGATGTCCTATGCAGACCGTCTCACAAACCCACAGCTAGACTGTGTCACATACCGCCTACCCAGAGGGGACCTCTGCCTAACATACTAAGCTATGTCAAACCCAGAGCTGTTGGACATGCTTCACGTAAACACATCACAATCCCTACAAGCTACATGCTCTAGGGACTTAAACCTTGTGACCTCAATAAACAGCACATGCTGGAAGGATAGATTCCTATCTCAGAGACATCCCATACTCTGGAACAAACCACCTATCAATAGCAAACAAAGCTCCTAATTAGCAGTCGTCATAAATAATCCTGATGATTGTATGGGAGATAGGAAATACACCCCGGGAATCACCTCTGTGTCTCTGCTTGAAAGTGCCATGTGAAACGTAATTACCTGTGTGTCAAAGGCCAGGGTAGCGTATGGCTAGACTTCTATAGGCACTAGGGCCAATAGTCTATTACCTACCTATGAAGCGATACACACCCACATGTACTTGTTGCAATAATTGCTATGTGAGGTTAACTGAGTGTGATGGTGAATGTGTTGGTGAATGTGTCAGAGTTCTGTATATGTGTGATAGCTTAGTGGGAAACTGTTTCTGTCATGGTATTATGTGTCCTAGCTGTGATCCCAGAAAAAGATGTGTATGCAATTGCTAGGCAGAAAAAGCAGTATACCATACGGTCTGACATAGTCCCTTGGTGTCAACTGGGGTGTCCCATTGTAGGCTAAAGCAGTACATGTATGCTTATTGAGTGTTACTGCTGGTGAATCCAACTCCTGTATGAACTGTAGTACTACATGACGTTGTATGCCTGAACAGCACAGTATGGTGTATATCCACATTTCTTGGAACCACTGTTTTGTGTGTTCCCTGTAGTCCTCACAGATTACATACCTCAGGCATAGGGTTTTGTAACTACTGACACACAGTACTGTATGGTACACAGGTAAAGGTCATCTGGGTTGCCATACCTTTGTGTATGGTATGTATGTCTGATGTGTGTGTGGGTATGCCTGTACCATGGGCTTGGTCATATGTGTGTTACAGGATATAAGTGTGTATCTAGCAATATGTATAGTCTAGTACAGCAGTATGCCATCTATATTAACAAATGTGCACATGTGTTAGGCAGGGGTTTGCCATCAACGACTAATGTGGTATTCTGGTAATGCTGTAACTAGACTTTACAATCATTGCAATGGATTACATATTTCTTGATGCACTAGCTTGATATACCTCCTGTGTCTAGGTGGTGCATTGTGTCGCATACAGTGTGCCATGTACTGTTGTATAGTCTTACATACTGGTTTATCTTTGTTGCTGTGAAAAAAATGGTTCGATAGATAGAGTGTGCCGGGCACTGTCAGGCAGTTGTGGGCTGAGCACTGATATGTGGTATTGAAAGTGTGTATCCTCTGACAGCCAATAGGTTGCTATATATGGCAGTTAATTGAAATCTGTACTTTAGAATGTTCTGTGCCACATGACTTGCTCACACATATTGTTTCATTGTCTTCCAGGGTCATGGCCCACCATCGTAATCCCACCTATAGCCTGGCAGAGGAGGAACAGATAACGACAAGCCTGGTGAAGCACTATGCCCTGCTGTTCTCCAGAACCAGCCAGGACCAGCATGAGTGGACTGCACTGTGGCAAGATCTTGTCCATAGGGTAAATGACACAGGCATGCATAACTGGACATATGAGCAGGTACGCCATCACTGCAGTGATTTAATTAGACATGTCCGGCAGCATGCATCTAATATCCGTAGACAACAGCTTGCCACAGGTGGTGGGGTAGCCATCCACCACCCCCCCCCACCAGAGTGGAGGAGCTGCTACTGAGCCAGATGGCTCCTGGCCAACAACAGCAACAACAAGTAACATGTATCATCAGTTGACACGGAGCGTTCAGGTAACATGGCATAGCTATAGACTTCTGTTACCTCTATTGGTAGAGCATGCTTATGTGAGATGTGTACTGTGTAGTTAGAAGATGTGGTGCCTAGTGTTGTACAATACTAATAATTAGGAATATAATCTGTAGGCCAGTGACTGTTAACCGTTGTACTACTGTAAGATTGCAAACACACAGTAGCAATGCCACAGTTGTTGCCACTGACAAACTGTCTCATATCCTTGTAGGTCCCTCTGGTGTGACATCAAGGCAGCAGACCCATGCTGGTGAGTGTGTTCTACATTTAATATTGTTAATTAAATGAGCATGTCATAGGTGAGGTGTAGGCCATGTACACGTAACACACCTACGCATAATGCATGTTGTGCACATTTGCTGTGAGACTATGCACATCCCAGTAATGTGGGTAGCTGCCTAAAACACATACAATACACAGAGCATCCCGCACAATTGTGGAAACACTGCAGTGGACATTGGATAGGCAGAGTCGATACACATGCACACAACATACACAACTTTGTCATACGCAGTACACGTTAACATGCTACACATGGCGTATTCAGACACTCGCTGTAAGGTCACACTCCAGTATCCCAAACATCATCCACACAGCACACATGATATACCTGAGGAGTAGATGCTTCTCATGTGGCTGTGCGACACTCCTCAACACATAACACATTCATGTTAGGCAATGCCCCCTATTGAGCACCATACAAACCCATGTAACAACTGGCTGTGAAATGGTGAATGTAGCCATGGTACTGAAGTTCCGGTACAGCATGGTATGTGCTGGTCTGGCACACATTAGTAGCCTTGAGTGACCACATGATGCTGCATGATGATGGCTCATGGTACTACACCCCATCCAGTTACAGTGACCACAGTACTACACATAGCATTAACTGCTATGCACTTCAATGTTGTGTGTGTGCAAACATATGCACCAATACACAATATGTATAGCAATCACCATTTGTACAAAGTGACACATATATGTCTTGTAATGATATTAAGTGTATAGGTCACATGACACACACTGGCATGTCCACAATATGTCCTACACTCACCATAACCGCTGTACAATGGCAATGTTGAGCAATGATATTCCATCAGGTATACATGCACCACTCATCCTGTGTGTATACATAGCATGCATGTGCTAAACCTGTGTCCACAATTATCTGCTAAAGACACAGATGCTCTAATCAGAAATGGATATCTATGTGACACACAGATACACATTCAGCCATGGTATGTATACCTGTGAGTGATGGTGCACAGGACATTGCAGAGCTTTTAATACTTGCACAGCAATACTGTGTCCGTGTACACATTGCGTTCCAGGCTGAGGCCGATCACAGAACAACAACACACATGCATCAAAGCCAT
Source organism: Protopterus annectens (assembly GCF_019279795.1). NCBI lineage: Eukaryota > Metazoa > Chordata > Ceratodontiformes > Protopteridae > Protopterus > Protopterus annectens. Next base: position 1,679,028,062 of record NC_056733.1, read on the forward strand.
GTATACTATTATTAGCAAGGGCTGTCTACAACCGCACTGCATTCTGTTGAGCAACACACGTCCTGCATGCTGACACGTGTGATATAACTGTTTGCCTTGTGATACTGTACCCCACCATCACCCGCTATTGAGTATGTTCTGGATTGCTGGTGGTGTGTGTGTGTGTGTGTGTGTGTGTGTGTGTGTGTGTGTGTGTGTGTGTGTGTGTGTGTGTGTGTGTGTCTGTCTGTTTTATTGAGGAGCGCATTTGTGTGCATGTGTGCATGTGTGCATGTGTTCATGTGTGCATGTGTGCATGTGTGCATGTGTGCATGTGTTCATGTGTGCCGACATCATGTACAGGTTGTAAAGTGTGTTTCCTGTCTTCCTCTCACAGGTGCTGACTTTGGGCTGGTTCACTGCAACAGGGAAACTGATGTCACTGAGCAAAATAGTGATAATGATGATAGGTGTGTTGAGGCACAGGCATGTTTTCCAGGGTCTGTCATTGGGCCACCAATCAACAGTACACAAGTGTCCACCCCATCCATGAACGCAGTCATACTGCCTATACATCCATCACCAATGCCCTTAGCTGAGGGACAGAGTACAGTCGACATTGGTCTGGACAGTGTGGTATCCATGGCACATGCATTCCGACACAGCAGCCATACCCAGATGTCTGGAAGGGTACCACATAAGCAGATGTCCAGGGGTGCTCGTCAGAGCACTGCTGCTCATCATGCCACTGGCAAACGTACCATAGGTCTTACAACCTCACACATGTTCCAGGCTGTCAGGGCACAGAGGGCACATAACACTGTCATAATTGACAGTATCCATGACCTAGCAGGTGCCATCTGTAATTACACTGAGGTCACTGATAGACGTTGGAGAGAGACATTAGATGTCCTATGCAATGTCATATCCATGTGTCAGGACAGTGTGGGACGGTTGAGTCATCAATGTGGACGTATGCCAGCAACATCAGCAGCTGACAGTCGCCACGGACGTCCCTCAAGTCACAGCCGCTCCCTTAGTGCCAGTTCCAGCCCCAGCAATTTTGGGGTGGGCTGTCTATAGAACATCCCAGAAGACCACATGCATGTGGCTCTGGACAGTCCCAGCAGGGGCCTGGGTCGAGTGTACATCCATCTACCTCTGGGGATAGTACCCAGTCTGGCTTAGTACCTGATAGTGTCAGTAGCACCCCTGCCAGGCACAGGTACCGTATCCGTGGCCAGAGACGGAGATCTGTAAAGCCTGGCCAGTACAGTCTGTGGCTGTCCCACAAATACCCGTATATGGCAGCCACATGGTGGACCTGTGTGCATGCAGACACACGCACACATAAACCAGACACCTAGGGCTAACACATACCTGCACACTTTACATCAACATTGGCCTATAGCAGTACTCTTGCCCCTCAAACACACACACACACACACACACACACACACACACACACACACACACACACACACACACATGCATGTCAATTGGATGGCTCACTGTAGGCCTCTGGCAAACCAACAACACACACTGTGCATATGATGAAACCTGTGCCACCTCCTCTCATATGTAATTTTGATGCAGGAACAGGCTACTATGGTGCTGATGCACAGGGTGACTTTATATATGCAGTATAGCAATGTTAGCATGTTGTCAGCAGTAGAGTGTAATAATATGCTTGAAGGTGTAGCTGAGCAGGCATGATGCATTAAAGCTATGATTGTCATTGTAGTATTGTTTACACCACTGTTAGTTCCAATAGTGTATTGTCCGCCTACGTGCCACTTGGCTGATGTGTGTAGTATTGGCAGCATGTGTTAGAGAGTGGAGAGTATGTGTGGGATGTGTGTTGCACAGATTTGCAGGAGTACATTTGTGAACATGGTGGAGGTGCACTGTCGGCATGTACTTGCATAGTGGACACATGGGCAGGGTGACATGCCCTGTATTACACAGTAACACTCCATAGTTTCTATTGTTGGCCAGTATGCATTGTACTACACACATTTCGGAACCTGACTACACATGTGTGTATGACATGGTTTGACACTGTGCTGTGGGTGATACTGTTACTATCTGTCATTGTTTTGCATTCTGATAGTATACATAACTTCAACAGCCTGACCATAACCAATCATTAGATGATGTCTTGACAACTGACACACAGATGTAGGACACACACCAACATTTGGATCCTTCAAGGTACTACACTATGCCAGTAGCCAGTGGTATTCACCTGCACCCATTACTGAGACCACTCCTGTTTGGCATATAGCTCTTTTAGGTACAAGCAATCACAGTAGGGATATGTCCATCCACGTCTGGTAATGCATACTGTGGCCTATAATGCATTCTCCAGATGACACACACATCCTCCACAATGGTATCATACAGATACCTGTTGTCAAACCCATGCTGTAAAGCTATAAGCCAAACTAAGCATAGTCATCCACCTTTACGGAACATAGTATCTCCACAGTACCACATAGGTAGTAGCCACCAACATGATGAACAGGTACCGATGTGTACATGCAACCAAGTGTTACGTCATCTCTCCTTTGATAATCACATTTCCTAAGGTATTTTAAAATCCCTCGGTGGATCACATAAGCAATAAGGGGTCTGCATGCATATCCACAAAGGCTGTTGTACACCTATAATGAATAGTCATCATTGACAGACTTTGCTGTGTTTGAACAGGTCTGACATATACCTCGGCCATAAACCCTCACTCACACAATTCAATAGAAACCGTAATGAGTGTGTCTGACATGGATGACCTAGGCCAGGGATCACTGCAGTGGCTGGCCTTGTCACAAGCATACAGATGTGACCTAAGGTCTGGGAAGCAGCAGCACAGTCTGACAAAGATGACAGCTGTATTCTTGGAGAAAGCAGGGTTCCCGCACATGCAATAATTGAGGTAACATGTACATATATGTATTTGCCACACAGCTACCTCACATGTGCAATGCATACTGATATATCATACAGTAGTAAAAGCAAAACCCACACCACATTGACCAACAGTGTCACACCCATAGAGCACACACACTCACCAAGTGCAGTATTCAAACCCCTACCTAACTACTTCATGATACTAAAGGAACACGCATTAACACAACTCACTATACACATTAGTGGAAGGTGTTTTTTCCAAAGGTGTATTTGTAGGATGGTGACATCATCAGACTTGACAAAGATAAGTATACGACTAGTAAGGTATTCTACTACTCTACAAAAGGTTACTCCTCTCTAAAGTAATTACACACACACACACACAGTTGTCAAGTACAGGATTCAAACCCCTACCTAACTACTTCATGATACTAGAGGAGTACATATTAACACAATGCGCTATACACATTACTGGAAGTTTTTTTTTTCCACAGATATATTTATAGGATGAAAACATCATCCAACTTGACATAGATATGTATGCCACTTTTAAGATGTTCTACTACTCTCCAAAAAGGGTGCTCCTCTCAAAGGTGATTACACACAAGCAGCTGTCAAGTGCAGGATTCAAACACCTGCCAAATGACTTTATGACACTAGAGAAGTACACATTAATACGTCATGCTATACACATTATTGGGAAGTCTTTTTTTCACAGGTATATTTGTAGGATGGTGACATCATCATACTTGACAAAGATTAGTATACCACTTTTAAGGTGCTTTACTACTCTCCAAAAGGTTGCTCTTTCACAAGGAGACGACACACTAACACACACTTGTTAAGTGCAGGATTCATACCCTTACCTAACTATTTTATGATACTACATGGGTACGCATTTACACGACACGCTATACACATTACTGTGAGTTCTCCTTTCCACAGGTATATTTGTAGGATGGTGACATCATCAGACTATACAAAGTGGGTTACATTAGGTGACATTAGGTGGGCTACATAGAAAGAATGTCTAAATGCTTTGGCCATGTGATCATCAAAGGGGAGTTTACTATCTACCTGTGTCCCCAGGGCCATAATGACTTTCCCTGTACATACTGGATTACCACCTATGTGGTAATTTGTGTGCACTTTGTTTTACCCAAAGGGGTTGACTATGCATTCTTTGGTATTCAGCTTGAGGGCATTGTTTTGATACCAGGTATCTGTCTCTGTAAGACACTTCTGGGGGATGTCTGTGTCAGCCATAGAGTCGATTATGGACCACATTTAGCAGTCATTTGCAAACCTGTTCAGCCATACACCTCCCATGCTTGCCTGTACCTCTGAGCAGTATCTACTGAACAGGTGGGGTCCCAGGACCAAGACCTGTGGGATGCCATTTGTGACTGGCTTAGAGTCAGACATGGCACCCGCAACTCTGAACATGTGTGTTTGATCTGTGAGCCACTTGGCCACCCATCCTGTGACATAGCTCTTAATGTTCAAGCTGGTACACTTGTCCATAATGACAGAGTGGGGAATGGAGTAGAAAGTCCTTAGTGAGATCCAGGTGGGCTGTGTGGACTACTTTCCCCTCCATCTATGTCCTTTGTAACTGTTTGAAATAAGTCAACTAGGTTTAGGAGCCAGGATCTGCCTTTAATAAGGGGAAGTTGTGTAGAGTCCAGTGTCTGGAGGTCTCCAATGTCTCTGTTTATGGGTTCCATGACAATTTTCTCAATAGCTTTGTAGACCGGGCTGAGTAGACATATAGGGCAATGGTTTCCAGGTTCTGTTGTGGCACCCCGTTTGTGGAGCTGGATGACTGTTAGTGTATGCCATTCTTTGGGTACATAGCCTGTGGTACGCTTGGGTCTGGACAGTGAATGTAGGTGAGGGTGTAGTTTCTTTTGGGCCTAGTGTAAGACGCAGCCTGGGACACCATCCAGTCCCATTGATGCTGTGTTCTTAGCTTTATAGAGGGCTGTCTTTACCTGCATGTCCATGACATCTGGGGCTCTGCATCCTTCCGTGATGGACACAGGCCCTTTTGGGGGTGATGGGGGGGATTTACACTGAACTTGTCCCCCTGGATGTGGGCAATGAAAGTTGGTTCATTGTATTTCTTTCCATTTTTCAGTAGCTGACAGCATATTTGAAAGTTGACACCTACATGTCTGGTATAGCTACCGAAGGCTTTGTGGTTGTTATTCTTACATTCCTTGGCTATTTGTCTTTAGAAACTGTCCTTGGATTATTTTATGAGCGATCATTTTTTCTTCCTAATAATGATCAGTGATGCCTTTCCTTTAGTGAAGTTGGCTCTATCATGTGTTCCTTTCCTCTTTCTGTTGTCTACCTTATTTATGGGCAACAACCACCTGATTGTTGTCTTATATTTGGAGGAGTGCATCTTGGTTTTATTTGTGATGTCTCATTCCATGCATCCCTGTAAATGCTCATAGGATGCACTTGTAAATGTTTCAGCAGATTGTATACCATTATCCTATAGCAAGAAGTCTTTGGAATGTTCCACTTTGGTCTTGGGAAGTGTGCAGTTTGCTTTTGAAAATGTCTTCACAGTGGTTTCATTGACTGGGTGGGGGGGTGAGATGTGGATGTCCAGTGTGATTACTTTATGATCTGATATTACCAGCGAGGTGTTTATCTCTGTTTTGGAACACTGATACCCCATGTTGGTGATGATCATGTCCAGCATGTTGTCACCTCCAGTGGGCATGATGACCAGCTGTTCCAGGGTGTTAGAGTTTTTAAACTCTAGGAAACATTGGGCAAAGGACGTTGTACACGAGTAATTCTCCAACTCGGGGTTTGGGTAGTTGCAATCTCCTCATATAATGGTGTTTGATAGGACCTTTATATTTTCCACTGTTCTCAGGAATACTGAGTGAGGTTCCTGATACAAGGTAGGTGATCTGAGCAGGCTACAATCTGATAAGCAGCTTTGCACAATGTTAGTTGCACTTGCATGGCCTCCAAGGCCTCATGCTGTGCCACTAACCTGAAGGTGTGGGTATCCATAAGATAAATGGGTACACCCCTTCCTTTTGTATTTCACTTGTGGTTTTGGGTCCAAAGGTCAGAGGGATTGTGAGTGTTTTACGTGGAGCATGTCCAACAGCTCTGTGTTTGACATAGCTTTGTATGTTAGGCAGTGAACACCTCTGAGTAGGCGATATGCAAGGGAGTACGGATGGAGCATTTTGAGATGGTCTGTGTATGGCGTGTATTTCAGGCCACTAATGCTCTTTGTGAGGTATTGCTGCAGGCTTTCCAGTTGTTGTAGTTGTCTTGTGAGGTACATAGCAAAAGTGGCGTTGTACTCTATTATAGTTCTAGTGAGTGATGAGTAGAGGGGAACAATGTCCTCTTCTATTCTGCATGAGACACATTTTGTGATGAGGTGTGCCACATAGGAGGGTTTCCTGACTACTGTGGGAATGTGATTATCACAGTTGTGTTCACTGTCCACCTGTGACCCAAGGTCTCTTGTCACACTTTCAGTGTGAAGTATACTACCATCTATGTTGTTGTTCTTGGCTACAGAGTTTTTAACAAAGGGGATGACAATGCACCTTTTGGCACTGAGCTAGAGCCCACGACTTTGACAACAGCCATCTGTCTTAGTGAGGCCCTTTTGTAGGATGTCCACATCTTTAGTGTTTACAATTATGGCTCCTAGTTTGCAGTCCTCTGGAAACTTCAGTAGCCACAGACCTTCCATGTTAAAGTTTACTTCAGGGAAGTAGATACTACACAGCCTGGGAAGTTATCTGGTCCCGTGGCTGCTGTGATACTGGCTTTGGAGAGTGTTTTTTACCTGTGCAGCCATGATGACAGCAACTTTGCAGTCTTCCATTATAGAGCTGTGCTCTGTCATGGGTGAGAGGGGTATAAAGTTAACACTGATCCTATCTGCCTGGATGTTGGCAATATCAGTTGGGTCTGTATATTTAGTGCCATTGAGCTGTAACTCAGAACAGATCTGAGTGTAGCCATGACATGGATCTGTTTGTTGGGCAGAGATCTCCTGAGTAGACAGTATGCAACAGAGTACAGATTGGGTTATGTTGCATGGGGCAACTATTTGAGGCCAGTAATCGTCTTGTTAAGGTACTTCAGTGGTCTTTCTGGCTGCTGAATGTGCCTAGTCAGATTCATCACAAGTGTGTTGTGGTACTCTCTGACAGGTGTAATGACTGCTGAGTAGTGGGAACCTCCTTTGACCTACACGCATAGACATTTGCAGTTTGTGTGAACACATGGCATGATTTTCTGACCACTTTGTGAATGTGTTTCTGAAAGAAGAGATGACTATCCACATTTGTCCATAGATCCCTTATTATCACATCCGTATTTAGCCTAAGTGTGTGAGCATGCCCAGTATGACCTTTCAGTATGCTGCTGCCTGACATTTGCTTCGTTTATTAAAGTGTGTGAGGATGCCCAGTATGACCTTTCAGTATGAAGCTGAATGAAATCTACTACATTTGTTGGAGTGTGTGAGCATGCCCGGTATAGACATTTATACTATATGTGCATGGAAAATCAAGTTGTATTTTTACAGCAGGGCTCACTTTTATGTCATAGATCAACAGGGATCATGCTGTGCCTGCAGGGCTTCCATGAGACACTTTGCATAGACTTATCAACATTTCTACATACAGGGGGGACAGCTATTCTTTGTACATTTCTACACCTGATTGTTACTGTGGGTGTACATAGGATGAGGATTTCACCTGACACTTATACACATTTGCTATGCCTGCACTGCTATGTACAGTACACCATTTCAGTCTGTACTATTGCCTATCGTACTGGCTTGAGGCATACTACTGTGCTATAGATCCTAGCATCCAATGTCACGTATATTAGATTGTGACTTTATAGCCTACACAACCCACATCACACCGCCTGGCCTGATGTTCTCTGTCTGCATAGGCCTGTAGGGGAGGTTACCCATATGCCTCTTTAGGGGCATGATACAGCATTTCTTTGTGTTTGCATTAGTGTACAATTGTCCTGCTGTGTCGGTGCCACTGAAATGCTATCATGGCTTAGTGGTTCAGTACTGTGACTATAGTGCACAGTATACTGGGTTCAAGCCCTGTCACTGCTTTTTATTTTCATGCTGGGCAGATCAGACTGCTTAAGGAACAGTAAAGCAAATATGAGCATGTTTACCTGACTTTGCTCACCTTTGCATGACTTTGCCCAATCTTGCCCAACATTGCTCAACGTTGCCTAACATTGCGCTAGTTAGCACGAGCAATTTTGTTTACATATACTAAATATTGGAAAATGCTGCTTAGCACTGCTTTATCTTGCTTAAAACATGGCAATCATGCCTCAGGTGGTGCTGCAGGGCTGCCTATGTTGGATGCACATACCACACTCCCTATACATGTTTGGAAACAGGTAGTGTCAAGTTAGGCATCCCTTTTATTTTATGTGCTAGTCAGAGAGAGGTATCATATCCAGGGTTCCTACTGTGCCAGTGTATGTGTTATGCGTTGCCTCTTTGCGAAGGCCAAGGTATACTGGGCACGCCTCCTTCTGCCTACTGGGGCAGGCTCGGGTTTTTCCTCCTCCAAGTCACGCTGTGCCTGTGCAGGCCTTGGCAATGGTGGGGGGCTGTTTGGCCCTGCCCCATGCTGTTCCTGCTGCAGCTATTTTCGCAGGATCATATTGTGTAGCATGGCACATACCATGACAATTTGGGTACATGTAGTTGGTGAGTACTGCAAGGCTCCACCAGATGTGTCCAGGCACCGGAACCATGACTTGAGCATCCCAAACACATGCTCGATTACATTCCGTGTTTGTGCGTGTGCCTCATTATGGAGTTCTTGTTCAGGTGTGTGTGCATTTCTGATGGGTGTCATCAGCCACGGCTCCAGAGCGTATCCAGCATCCCCCAATAGGTGACCGTCAGGGATGTCCCCACTGGCAAATGTCTGGTACAGCTGTGTCAGATGCCAGATATGGGAATCGTGGTAGCTTCCAGGGCAGCCAGCACACACATTCAGTATTATGTCCTGGGCATTGCACACGACCTGGCAGTTGATGTAGTTGAAGCCATTGCGGTTGATGTAGGCCCTACCCCGCTCACCAGCTTGTGCTTTGATGTGTATGTGCATGCAGTCAATTGCACCCACTACCTCAGGGTATTCCGCTATTTGCTGGAAGAGACGCATATTGCTGACCAATATCTCACGGGAATTGGGGAAATATACATGATCACCGACATGTGCTGACATGGCATTCAGGAACTGTTGCAGTACCCTGGATGCTGATGCCTGTGAAATCCCCATCATATCACCAGTTGGTCTCTGGAAGGTACCTGTTGCTAGTATTCTTAGGCCAAAACATACCTTGGTTTCCACTGGGATGGGTTCCCCTCTGTTGATTTTGTGTGTGAGGCGTGGCCTGCACAGCTCAACAATTTGCTGCAGGAGCTGTCTGTCCACTCTATAGCGCTCCACTATCTCTAGCTCATGTAGCCCCTGGTAGGTTACCCTGGGTCGGTACACTCTGTTCCATCTCCTCACTGTGGGTTGCTCAGCAGCATTCGCAATGGCACCACCTTCAGCATCTTGCACATGTTGCCTTATAATAGCAATGGCATCCCTTAACATTTTTTTGTCTCAGTTAAGCTTTTTAAGTTTTCACTTCTTTTTGTATACTGCAGTGTTGCAGTATTTCTGAGTAAAACATGGAGGAATGTTGTTTGCAGAGTTTTAAGTGTTGGGCTGGGCTGGGCTAGTGTACTGCCTGTGTAATTGGCTGACTCTGATTTATTTCACCTGGCAGCTCTGCTAGTTCTCCTTGGTTAACTTCCTACTACTACTTTTCCTTCCTTTTCCACAGGGGGCAGCACCACGCAAACAAGCGCAAACATGCGCCCACGAGCGCACAAGCGCGCACACAGCCTTACACAGGCTTACATAGGCTTAGACGGGTGCACATCCACGTACACAGGCTTAGACAGCCTTACACAGACTTACACGGGTGCACACACGTGCACACAGGCATAGACGGGTTTACAGGTGCGCACATGCGCGCGCACAGTGTAAGCATCTTTGCACGAAACTTTAGTGATAGCCACGGTGTACACCTTCGGTTTCTGGGTTTCAGTTCAGACAACTGTAGACACGCCTCTTCCAGTCCTGAGTAACTCACAGCAAACACATGCCACTCTGCTCCAATAAGCTTACAGTCTTTGATACATACCCCCTCATGATGTCACCTATCTCCTACTCTGTTACTCCCCTAATACAACTCTTATACTCTAGGGACATGGTTCACATGGCAGGGAAAATTGGGATTCACTATCCTTATACTCATTTGCATAGGATTGCCTACTAATGCTTGGTTACATCTCTCAGACTGAGCTTCCCCCCTTAGTAACCACTACTCAGTAGCCATGTTGTCTTCAGCCTGCCATTCACCTGCATGGCAGATGAATATTTTTAATAGAATGCCTATTTTTGTCTTTTTTTTTTTTTTCTGGTTTTTAGAGCGCCACACATTTGCGTGGCACTGCGCTACGCTTAAACATTGGAGATTGGGGAAAAAAAATATTTTTTATTATTTTGCAACACATAAAAATGCCATTGGCCTTATATTTGGCCATTGGTATGCTTCCTCAACTGGATGCATCCTTTATTTGGAGTTGTCATAGCTCTGTTTTGCTATTTGCAGAACGGTACTCAGTTACCAACGGACTACATTTCTGCAAATAGCACTACTCTTACTCGGACAGGTTAGTGTTTCCTGGATCGCAAATTTACCTCATTTGCATAGCTTTCAGCAGCAAATGAGGTAATTTGCATAACCTAACACTGTCCGTGCAAGAGTAGTTTTAGGAGCTCTCATACATGCCCCTGCCGGCTGTTCCTGGATCGCTCGGCAGACATATTGGCTGTCTGGAGTCTTACTCTACTCTTAGACTCCGTGCAAGCCTTCGTGAATCCAGCCCTCTAGCTGTTACAATCAAATTGTCAGGTTTGCCACAGGAACTCCCTACAGAACACACCATTGTCAAAACCTAAACCTCTTAGGATGGCTAGAACTCCGTAGGCTAATTCAATGTAATTAACTTACGGAAGCATTCAAGGTTATTAACCATCCAGAAAAAAATGCCCTACCTTAAAAACATCCATCCTACAAAAATGCTAGGCCACTTCGTTCCACTACAAAACTTTTGGTTCAGTCTATTAAAGCTAACAACCTATCTGGAGAATCTTTATTTGCAAATTCAGTAGGCAAAACCTGGAATTCAATCCCATCTGACCTTACTCTGAACCCCTCCCTTAATCATTTTTAAAAAAACCTAAGCCAGTATTTTAAAACTCACTGGTTATGTATTTGCTCTAACCCTGACTAAAGCCTAATCTATTTCCATATCTCTGCAATTTTTTATTCACAGCAACTTGCCTCTTACACTAAAAGGTTTGAAAAAGAAACCATAACATCTCTGCAGATACTCTGTATATAGCTGCACCTATAGGTTTGATAAGAGAAACTGTAACATATTTGTATATATTTCTGAATATAAAGTGTATTCTTCATGGCTTGAAATGTGAGACTGCAACTTGTATGTTAAAATAATATGTTTGTGCATATACTGTAACTTGCTTGTCTTTATCTATTTGTAAGTTTGGAGCTTTTCTCCCCAGGCCTCCATTGAAAATGGAGATGTATCCAGTCAGACTATCCCAGTCAACAAATGTAAAATAAAATAAATAATGGCAGTGCTGGAGGTTGGGCACTACGGAGAGGCTGCCCCACCAGGTTGGCCAGCATATCCTCAGTCTAGAGCAGCTCATGGTCAAACCCATGGTAGATTATCCTGCACACCAAAACTGGCAGCACATGACGGGTGAAATCACCCCCTGCACCACTGCTTCCCTGAGTCCCAGATGTGTTGGGACCCAGTGTCATGGCCGGTTGAGGCAAAGTAGAGGGATCAGCTGGAACCAGCCTACCTTTGAAGTGTTGTGGTAATTGAGGTATAGCAATAAGTTGAGGTTAGTTATGAACAAATCATTGTTAGTATTGACAGCGTAGAACATCATTTTAATTAACCCAAATATATAGCAATGTATATCGTGTGACACAATGTGACACAACATGAAATAACAGAACAGTCAGCATATTAACAGCATGATAGTAACAGTTAAAGCATAAGAGCAACCACATGGTTAATTTAACAAGATATGTTAATATGTATGGATAATAACACATAAAATAATAAACCACATTTCTCAAAATATAGTTATTGTAACAAAATATGTTAATAGGAAACCATAATAATAAATTACTATAAGAAATACATGAAGATAAGCGGTGGGGAGAGAGGGAAAACAGTCCATTATTGACATTGCAGATTATATCCATGAAAACAGTGCTAATATCTACAGGTGTATATTGTCAGTTTTGTGTACATTGACTACAAGTCTCTTATAGGAGATGTAGCACATACATACCTTTCAAGCTGTTTGCATGGGACAGTATGGACCAATCAATAACAGATGTAGGTACACAACTAGACAGAACAAGTGCACATCATGTGGACTGATATAACTACCAAGGTGTCCTGTAAGTGGATTTTGTAATACTTTGCATTCCAACTAATAATTTCTGAGGTAATCCTGTGATAGACATATTACACAATATTAAGTACAGTATGAGCAATTGTGACACTTGAGAGGCATGTTTTTGTGCAGTACATAAAACTAGAAAGCTGTCATGTCTTATTGGCCAGTCATGGGAATAGAACCCAATAGCTGTGACTACAGGGGACATCTGCAAATAATGTAATAATTGACTTCAGCAACTTAGTACAGACATGCAAGGAATACTACCATACTGGATATAGACAGATTTATTTATGAATCGACAATGCTGGTGAGCACTTTATTCTTATTGATTTTAAAACTCAGTGAAATCTAAACACAATATCTGCTCACTCATATACCTTTTCTTCCTGGGGAGAGAGAAACTGTGAGCATTACGTGACAAATAGTGGGCTGGAGATAACCTTGAACTATACTGTGAGTTGAGCACTACAAGTTACAGGACATTCTTTTTGCATGCTAGAACTATTATGGTGTTATAATTGACTGCAGTGACAGTAGAACACACATGCATGGAATACAAATATAATGCATATATTAAAATACAGCTTTATTTTATAATCAATACTGCTGGTGACCACTTCTTATTGGTATTGCTTTGTAATATTTGTGAAGTCCACAAACAATATCTGCTCATAACATGGGTCACTTCACATATATACCTTTTGTTCCTGGAGTGGAGGAAAATGAGAGCATTATATGACTGATAATGGCCTGGATAAAACTTGAACCATATTATGGGTTTAACCATACATGTTACATGACATTCTTATTTGCATTCTACAACTATTACAGTGTTATAATTGACTGGACTGACAGTAGAACATACATGCATGGAATACAACCATACTGCATATATTAAAACAACTTTACTTTAGTTTCAACAATGCTGGTGAACATTTTTTTTGTTTTGTTATTGCTTTGAAATATCTGTGAAATACACACACACACACACACACACACACACACACACACACACACACACACACACACACACACACACACACACACACACACACTATCTGCCCATGGAGTGGGCTACCTCACCTATATACCTTTATTACCTGAAGTAGGAGGAACAGAGAGCATTATGTGACTGATACTGGCCTGGAGACAGCCTTGAACAGTACTATAAGTTAAGGAATACAGTCTGTAGGCCATTAGTTTTGCATTCTACATCTATGCCAGTATTACACTTGGCTGCAGCAACCTTACATAGACAACCAATGCATACAGCTCACACGCAATTCTTATGACAACACAATCCTGCTGAATGCCTTTTTGCTTGCTGTTATTAGTATTGTTTATTGTTTATTGTACTTCAGTTATTATTCATGTATTGCACTACAACTCTAATTGCCCACTTATTGCTCTACAGTTCTATTTGTCCATTTATTGCACTACAGTTTTTCTTTTATTTTTCAAAAAATGTTTATTTTCCATATATAATAATAACTAATATTACAGACTTCTATATAGACATATATTATAACATTCTATATACACTATGTACAATTGGCTTGAACAATTAACAATGTAAAGAATGAAACAGATAAAGAAAGATATATTGTACAATCAATAAATTTGAATAACTTACACATGAAGGATTAATCTGAGACCAGACTTAATGTCTTAATAAGTGCATTTTCCCCCAAGGATTATTGGTCCATCTTTTAGGAGTAATTATCAATTCTTTGACTTTGATTTCAAGTAGTACAGTTTCTTCCAACAATTTCAGAAAATCTTCCAATGTTGGTTATTGTGTTGAATCTGTTTTCTTGTTATACATTTTCTCTCCACTGCTAGTATGGACCATAGTAAAAAAAAGTATTTTTTACTAATTTCTCTATTATTATTGATGTTTAAGAAAATTAGGGATTTGGTTAAAACAAAAGTGTGAAAATAGCTTGAAGAAATTTTGTAACTTCTTCCCAAAATATTTTACTATTAATGCAATCATAAAAACATGAATCCAATCTGCTTTACATATTAGTAAGCATCTCCAACAAGTGGTACTTTCAGATGTTATAAATTTAGTTAATGTGTCTGGTGTAATAAATGCTCTGTGTATAAATTTCCAAGTGTATATTTTCCATATTGTAAATTAAATGTTTAATTAATAGAATACAAAAGGTTAGCTTTGCTTTCACTTGCTAGATTAGTTTGATGTCTCTTAGTTATGCAGTTCCAAAAATTTAAATTAGGGTTGGATTTATATATCAGCAATGTTTTGTATATTTTTGAAGTCAGATTTCTTTAGTTAAAGCTGTTAAATATGACTTCAAACATAAGACTTATAAATTTAAGACTAGTCTTATATGAAGAAATAATAATTATTCTATTTAAATCTTGAGCATAAGTTAAAATGCTTTGTAGTATGAACCAATCTGCATTTGATATATTAAATGCATTTTGGATTTGCTGAATATCTAAAATGTTTTGATTCTTTATACAATGATGCCAACAGATAAGGTTTTTCATCTCCCAGTTTGTTACAGTATTTTTATGAATTTTATTATAAATGTTTTAGTAGAACTAAAGGGTATTAATAAATCTAAGGGTCACCTTCAGATGCCCGACAACGGTTTCTTCGACGAACGAACTGACGGGACGAAAACACACAACAGCAGATGACCGACAAGGTGAGAACCCCGACCGGACGGAGGAGTGTGTGGCGAGGGATTGAGTGTTTATTGAGCGGGACGGAGTAAGCAGCGATAGTGAGGACTGTGGGTTTGGGGGGGTTAGGGTTAGGGTGCAGGTAGTGCAGGTAGGGTGGTGTGTGCAGTGTCGTGGGATCTTGGGGTTAGGGGTGTGAAGTGATTAGGGTGTGGGTGGGTGTAGGGGTAGTAGGTGTGGGGTAGTGTCGGGACTAGTAGTTAGGGTTTTGGGTTAGGGATAGTGGATATGTATGTAGTAGTGTGTGGTGTTTTGTTGTAGTGTAGTGTTTTGGTTTTCGGTTTTTTGTTGTTGTTGTTTTTTGGTTTCTTGGTTCGTTTGTTTTTTTGATTTTTTTGTGTGTGATGTTGGCGAGCGATTTCAAGGATATCAAATCTAACCATATATTAATGTCTGTCTTAGAATATATAAATCTTCTGAATAAATTATATATGTTATTGATATAGTTTAAATTTGTTGGTTTTGGAATATTATATTGAATATTTATCATCATACCATGCCACAATATATTATTTTGTATGCTTAACATAAGATTTTTTAGTTCTCTTGTTTTCATTTAGGAAAATAATAGAATGTAAAGTTTTCCAAACTGAAGAATAATTATAATCAAACCAACTAATGATAATTCTAAAGACAGAAGCATTTATATATGTCTCTATGTCTGGAAAATTAATCCCACCCATTTCCCAAGGTCTGACATGATGTGAATAAACTATTCTATTTTTTTTGGATACCAAAGGAAATTTAGTAGGATTGTTTTACTTCTTTTAATTGTTTTCTGTTTTGTATTATAGGAATGTATTGCACAATGTAATTTATTTTTGGAAGAAGTATAATTTTTATAATTTGCAGCCTGTCTTCGAATTTCAAATACATTTTATTCCACTTTATTGTTAGTATTTTTATGTCATTTATTATATTATTATATTATTGTAGTTTAAGTCTAATGTTAATTCCATATTGTCACTTAGACCTATTCCTAAATAATTTATTGTGGTAAGTTGTTTACCTATTATAGGATTAGTAGTTAATAAGAAATCTCCGCTGTTGTTTAAAAACATGTAATTAGACTTTTATTTTATTAAAACAAAGTCTAATGATGTGATAGAATCTATCTACTAATTTATCTAATTTTTGTAAAGATTCCTCAGAAACAGATAGTGTTAGCAGTATATAATCAGCAAATAACATATTTTTGAGTTATGCTGTCTATATATGTCAATACCATTTACTTTTATGTTGTTACGTATTGAAGATGCAAATAATTCTATTCATAGGTTCATAGGTTCATAGGTTCATACTAGGCTATCTGCCCTAGGGCATTTATAAGCCTAGCCAGAGTGTGTGTGGCTTTCACCACCCCTTAGGATGAGAATACTATACCCATTAGTTTGCTGTGCCTCTGTCCAGCAGTGACACAGAGATGATTCCTGGGGTAAACCTACAATCTCCCATCCACTCATCAAGATTTCTCTTGAACAGAGTCAGTGAGGGGCTCTGCCTCACATGGACTGGGATTCTGTTCCATAGTGTAGGGAGTCTCTGGGTGATGAATATGTCCCTCCAGCACGTCTTATTTATATCCGTGTTGAGGTTTAAGTCTCTTGCTCTCGTGGCTCTGGTGGATTTGGATTTTTTGAGGTGGAGCATGTCCATTAATTCCGGGTTGGACATGGCCTTGTATGTCAGGCACAGATCACCTCTGAGCAGACAGTATGCGACTGAATAGAGTTGGAGTTTCTTCAGTCAGGCATCGTATGACATATGTTTGAGCCCCTTTATCCTTTTGGTGAGGAACTTTTGGAGTCTTTCCAACTGCTGCAGGTGTCAGGTAAGGTACATTCCGAATGGGGCGTTGTACTCAATCATTGGTCTGATAAGTGAAGAGTACAGGGGTACAATGACCTCTCCTGATCTGGATGTGAATCCCTTCATGATCAGGTGGGCAATGTAGAAGGTCTTCCTAACCACTTTGGCAATGTGAGTGTCAAAAGAGGTTACTGTCAACTTGGGTCCCCAGGTCCCTGATAACTTCTTCCGTGTTTAATGGATTACCACCTATGTGGTAATTAGGGGTTACCTTGTTTTTCCCAAAGGGTATGACTATACATTTTTGGCATTTAGCTTAAGGCCATGGCTCTGGCGCCAGTTATCCATTTCTATGAGACCTTTCTGGAGGATGTCTGTGTCTGATGGAGTGTCAATTATGGTGCCCAGTTTGCAGTCATCTGCAAATTTTGTCAGCCACAATCCCCCTATGTTTGCCTGCACTTCAGAAAAATAAATGCCGAACAAGAGGGTCCCAGGACTGAGCCCTGTGGGACACCGCTCGTGACCGGCTTAGAGTCTGACATGGCACCAGCAACTTTAACCCTGTGTGTTCTGTCCTTGAGCCAGTTTGCAACCCATCTTGTGACATATGGGTTTACATCTAAGCTGGTGAGCTTTTCTATGATGCCCGAGTGGGGTATTGTGTCGCATGCATATGCTAGGTCTAGGTAGGCTGTGTGAACTGCCTTACCCTCATCAATGGCCTTAGTGACTGTTTGAAAAGTTGACCAAGTTCAAGAGGCAGGATCTGCCCTTGACAAAGCCAAATTGGGTAGGATCCAGTGTCTGTAGGTCCCCAATGTCTTTATTTATGAGTTCCATTATGATCCTCTCCATAGCTTTGCAGACAAGGCTTGTCAATCTTATGGGGCGGTAATTTCCAGGGTCCGTAGAAGCACCGCCTTTGTGGAGTGGGACCACAGTTGCCGTCGCCATTCTTTGGGTACGTATCCTGTAGTAAGGCTAAGATTAAACAGCAGCCTTATGTGTGGGTTTAGTTCCTCATTGAGTTCATGTAGCACACAGCCGGGGACACCGTCCGGTCCCATTGATGCTGTGTTTTTCGCTTTAGAGAGAGCAGCTCTCACCTGGGCATCTGAGATGTTTGGGAGGCTAGACTCTGGTGGGATAGATATTTCTCCTTTTGGGGGGGGGGGGAGAAATTTGCACTGAACCTGTCCGCCAGTATGTTGGCAATGGCTGGGGGTTCAGTGATTTTTATCATTTTGGACTAATTCTGAGCATATCTGGGAGTTTCCACCCTGGTTTCTAACATAGCTAAAGAAGGCCTTATGATTGTCTTTTGTGTCATTAGCGATTTTTCTCTCAAAGTTGGCCTTGGATGATTTTATGAGTGATCGTAGTTTTTTGCTAGTATTGATCAGAGATGCCTTCCCTTTTAGGGATTTTGCTCTGTCATGTAGTAGCTTTCTCCTCTTGTTGTAGAGTTTGTTTATGGCTGGGGTCCACCAGACCGGGCGCCTGCCTTTGGTGGAAAGGGTCTTGATTTTATTAGGGATTGCTTGATCCATACATTCCTGGAGGTGCTCGTAGAAGGCATTTGTAAGGGTTTCAGCAGCGTGGGTTGTGGTTTCTACTGGCTTGGGGGCCTTGAAGGATACCACTCCAGTCTTAAGAAGTGTGAAGTTTGCTTTTGAGAAGTTCTTCACTGTGGTCTTTTTTGATGGGGATGGGGGCGGGATGTGGATCTCCAGTGAGATTAATTTATGGTCTGATCTCACCAATGAGGGATATACTTCCAGTGTGGAGCATTTTGTCCCAATGTTTGTGATGATCAGGTCTAGTATATTTTCTCCTCTTGTGGGTGTGTAAATACTGGTGTATTGCCAGTGTAAATAGGATAGGACAACCCTGCTTTGTGCCTCTAGATATTTCAATGGCTTTTGAAGTGAAATGTTCTAATTTTACATAAGCAAGGTTATCTTTATAAATGTTTTTATTAGTGAAATAAAATTGAGTGGAAAATTAAATAATTCTAAGGCCTTAAAAAGAAAATTCAACCTGAGGGAGTCAAAGGCTTTTTCTATGTCTAATGCAGCTATTATAGCTTTTTGATTGTCTCTGTTTAAGTGTTCTTTGAATATTATCCTGGGTGTGTCTATTATATATAAATCCAGTTTGGTCCTCATCTATGATTTGTATCAAGGTTTTTTTTTTTATTCTACTGACTAACATTGACATAAAAAATTTATAATCATTGTTGAGCACTGAAATTGGCCTATACGAACTACATTGTAAAGGATTTTTTTTTTCTTTTAACATAGGTGAAATTAAGGAGGGAAGAATTATATTCTTAGAATGTATTTCATTTAATGTTTTATGAAATAAAGATATTACTGAGGTTGGAAATATATCATACAATTAATTAATTATGCCATCAATTCCTGGTGCTTTATTATTTTTGATTTCCTTAATTTTTTCAGAAACTTCTTTTAGGGAAATTTGTTTTTGAAGATCTGATTTTAATTTTCCTGGAATTACTTTTAGTATTGTTGAATTTAATTCTATATTTGATAAATTAGAATGATACGGGTCATCCTTATAATGTTTAGTGAAATTACATATTAAGGTATCCGATATATCATTTATGTCTGAAACTTTTTTATTTTTTGTTTTCCCTTCATGAATGACATTTGATATATTATTTTCAATAGATTGTCTTTTAATTCTAACTACTAAGTTATGCATGTGTTTGGGAGATAAAGCATATGAGCTGAGTATTAGTTTATCTAAAGCTAAATTAGTTTTATGAGTTAGGATTTCACAATATTTTTTGTTTAATTGCTCAATTGCTTTATTATTTTTTGTGGATTTATAGAATTATTATTATTAAGTTATATGATTTGCTTTTATATGCTGCATAGTTCTGAATCCTATTCCTTAATTTTATTTTTATACCACGAAAGAATTTTTCCATTCAAATAAGCTTTCAAAGTTTCCCATAAGTTTGTTATATTAGTTTCATTAGTGTAGTTTATCTCTAAAAAGAATTGTATTTCTGAATCTAGCCAAGGTTTGAATTGTTTTAATTTTGTGATATATGCAGGAATTCTTGTTACAAAGGCTAACCTATTAACGTCCGTATGTATTTTAAGGATTAGTGAGTTATGATCAGAGCAAGGACAAGGGGTTAAAGTGAAACTTGTTATTTGTGTGCTTAAATCTTGTGATATGAATTTTTTGTCTATTCTAGTTTGAGTACCAAACCTATGATCTTGATGGGAGAATAACAATGAATTATTTTCTTTATAAGTGAATGTGTCAATTAGATTTAGACTTTCACAGCATTTTTAAGAGCTTTTCCTGTGCTATTAATTCGTAAACATATTTTGTTGGATGTCTCAGTATTATCCAAGATGCAATCAAAGTCTCCTCCTATTATTAAATTTCCTTTATGTATTCCAGTAATTAGATCTATATGTTTCCTTACTGTCCCTACCCCTATACCTGGGAACCAGTTAGAATTATCTAAATTCAATCCTATTGTATTTTACTATTACAATAGAAAAAAGTCCTTCTTTATCTTTATACTTAAAAATAATTTTGGCATGGTAGCATTTTTTTCCCATAGAATAGAAAAAAGTCCTTCTTTATCTTTATACTTAAAAATAATTTTGGCATGGTAGCATTTTTTTCCCATAGAATTAGTGTTCACCTAGTCTTTTTTTTTCAAAACAATTTTATTGATTTTAATACATTCAAAATTGTAAACAATCGCATAAAATCATAGTAAAAACTGTAACTTGAAAACTTTAACATATATAAATTACATTTTGTAAATTACATGTTTGATATAAATCAAACTAACAGAAATGAACCAACTAAAGTATTTACATAGACACCCATTAGTATATTTACAATGTTTTATTGATATCTGATTATAATGCATATTGTCATTATGAAAGAAACAAACTAATGTAATTTGTTATAGAGATTTGTTCTTTTTCAACAAGTTTTTCAGATTAACCCGCAATTGAATATTGTATGTTTTTTTAGTTGTCCTTCAGTATATAGTTTTTAATTGCAGTTGGCATACAACATTTAACAGATTCCTGAACTCAGAAAGGGTAGGAGGAGATTCTGAAATCTAATTGTTTGCTATGGTATTTCTGGCTACTGCCAGTATTGCCCATAATAGTGGATACTTTATTTTTCTGACAAAGTGTGGAACAGGAGTATTAAATATCACAAGAGAATTATTTAATGTGAAATTGTCTGAATAAAGTGCCTGTAGTAAATTATTTATTTTCCCCCAGAATGTATTTAAAGTATGGCATTCGTAAAACATATGTGCCCAGTTTATGTCTATATTTGATTTATATTTATTACATATATTTTGTTTTTTGTTTATTTTATCCATTAATTGAGTAGTGTGGAATGATCTGTTTATATATCTCTGGGTATATAATTTCCAGTTCAAAGATAAAGTAGTTTCCCTGTTGATTGTAATATGTTTGCTTTGTCTAAATCGGTAGGAAGATTATTATTGACAGAGTAAAAATAGTTCCTGAAGTTCTGTGGACATCTAAAAGTTTTTTCCCCTTATAATTCTATAAATAAAAGAAAGTTTGCCAGAATATGTATGCTTATGAAGTAAAATTGATTGAAAATGGTATAGTAGAATACTGGATTTGTGTTTAGTAATTGATGAGATCAATTCTAATTTATTAACTAGAGTTAGTAAAAGTGTTTGTATATCTAGCCACATTGTATTGTCTATTTGATATTCCTGTATTATGTATTCAACTGATTTGGTTTTATATCCTGATGTTAGTTGGAACCAAAACTTAAGGTCATTATGCTTAAATATGATAATTTTAATTATGTCTGAAGTTATAAAGGATTTTTGTGTGAAAGCTATGGGGAATAACAAAAATAGGCATTCTTTGTATCTGGGGTGTTTATATATAACATTTTTAAAATTTGTTATAATATTATGACTGTAGCTGGTAGTATGATTGAGATTTATGTATATAGTGAAATAATCTTTTAGGATCCATAAAAAGGGGTTACTTATTATTTTTAATTTGTGTGCAGATGGTCTGGAAATTAGCTGTAGAGCTGAAGAAACGCATAACAGTTTCCACTTAGCTGAGTATGTAATATCTAAAAGTCGAGTAATTGTTTTGAATATTGTGGAAATAGAGTAAAGGTTTAGATCTGGGAATGCTATCCCACAATTGTTCCAACTGTTTTGATGTTGATTAATTGATATTCTTGTTTTTTTTTCCCGGACCAAAAGAATGTTAATATTAAAGTATTTAACTTATTAGTAATTTTTTTGAAGGGAGTATTAGAATGGATTGTATAATATATAATATTTGGGGTAGAATAATCATTTTAATAATAGTTAATCTTTCTTTTGTAGTGAAAGTTATTGTATTCCATTTTAAAAATAGATTTTGAATATTTTCAAAACACTTATTATAATTTAATTGTATTATTGTTCTGATGTTTTTAGCTAGAATTATTCCTAAATAAGCAATTTGATCTGTACTAGTTAACTGCTGAGAGTTATAGTTAGATTTGTTATTTGTATTTGAGTGTATGGGTAAAATTTTAGTTTTGTTATCATTAAAAGACAGCCCAGACATTTTTTGAAAAATCTTAATCGAATCAAACATTGCTGATATTGAAGTATAATTTCCTTTTGTAGAGATGAGAACATCATCTGTGAATAATTGAATTTTAGCTGTTATATCTTTTTCAAGCTCTAAACCCTCTATTTTATTATTATTCCTAATATCATTAGCCCATGGTTCCATTATCATTGTAAACAACAATGGAGATAGTGGGCAACCTTGCTTGGTACCTTTTATGATAGGAATTTTATTTGAAGTATATGCACCTAATTTGATATAAGCAAATGTACCATCATACAAGTGTTTTAGCAGATTAATAAAATTGTATGGAAAATTTAAGTACTCCAATAATGTGAACAAGTAATCACAATTAACTGAGTCAAAAGTGGTGTTTATGTCCAAACTAATTAAAATTAGGTTCTTTTTTTTTTCTTTTGTGAGAAGTCAGTAAGGGCTAATGTTCATTTTAAGTTATCATGAGTGTTTCTATTGATTACAAAACCTGTCTGATCCTCATCAATTAATTGGGGTAAAAACTTTTTTAGTCTTTCAGTGAATATGTTCATAAACATCTTGTAGTCAGTATTTAATAAGGAAATAGGTCTGTATGAGGAACACTATTTAGGGTCTTTGTTATGTTTTAACATAGGTGAAATGAATGTATATTTCCATGAGGGAGGTTTTATGAAGTTGTTTTGAGCTGTACTATATACTTTATGGAGTAATGAAATAAATGCTTTGGGTATAACTTTGTATATTTCTGGTATGATACCATCATTTCCAGGTGCCTTATTTTGCTTGAGCTTATTGATTTGAGTTTGTATGTTGGCTAGGGTAATTTGTTTATCAATAAGTTCTATTTGTTGTTTATTAAGTTTATTATGAAGATTTTTATTAATAAAATGCTTAATGCTGTCTTTACTTTCTATATTATGCGTATCTTGGTTAATTGTATGAAAGTGACTTCTAAATTCTTCTATTATATCTTGTAAATTGTATACTTCTTTCTTTTTCTCCAGGGAATATATTTCTTTAATATGATTATGTTTACTCATTCTTTTAATTTTATTCTTGAGATTAGTTAAGTGTTTAGGGTTTAGTGATTAAGCAAGGAATTTATATTTTTTTAATGTAATCATTGTCTTATGATGTAGTATGTTTCTATATTCTTTGTTTAATTTGCTTATTTCCTTCCTAATGTTTTTAGAAGAAAGATTGTCTCTATTTTTGAGACACAATAAATCAAGCTTGTTCTGTAATATTTCCATATCTTTATCCCATGTTATCCTTTTATTGTAATACCATTTGTTAATTTGTCCATATAGGTAAGATTTTAGTGCATCCCAAACATATATGTCATGAGTATTAGATGCTGAATTTATATCTATAAAATTTTGTATTTCTTCTTTTAAAAATGACTGAAAATCTTTAAGCTGGATAAGATATTCAGGTATTCTTTTTATTTGTTGTACTTCAGACAACTCATCTTTTACTCCTGATCCCTCTGGTATTGCACCTATAGCAACCATGGACCAAGGGTTAGCCATGTCTTGCATGATTGCTGGAGTTCCCTCAGTGGACAAGGTTGAGTCAATCTTATTGGTCCTGGGAGAGGCAATAAGGAAGATTTCATGTTGTGTAAGAATGCGTTACCCATCCCTGGGGAACCTGATGCTGACATTAGCAACTTGGTTAGCCCTATTTTCCTGTCAAAAAGAAACAGAAAAACAAACCAGTCATGTATCTACTCCTCCTCCAATTTCTTTGGATAGGATTAGTTTCTGGGTCTGGTTCAGAATTTAATTTAAGCTATTAATCCTTCTTGTAAAGTAGTTTCTTTTAAAAGAAAGAGGGATACCTCTTTTACTGAAGAGATTCAACATTCTGAATCTAGATAGGAAGAGGCAGGGATATATACAAGGTTTTTCTTCAGGTTTCTGATTCAAACTCAGAGGAATAAACAGTTTCTGATTCTCCTTGTCGGGTTTTTTTTTTCTCTGAGGCTATTATTAGAATGCGCCAGTATTTTCTATTCGAGAACACTGATGTTTCTGAATCCCTGAAAACATACTATGAGTTGTAACAGAAGGATTTACCAGATCCTATACCCATTCCTCATGTTGTGTCTGCTTTGAAGGATATGTCTGTTACTGCCTTCCTTTTTACCTGATAGTCAGCCAGCTGTCCCTAAAAAGACTGATAGAATGTAGAAAGTTCCCAAACCTGATCCATTGGGCTATAGCCCTACTTGATCCCACTGCTGCAAAGCACCTAGTAAATTCCAGTCCTACTCTTACTAATAAATATGAGAAAATTATTGATAAGTATGGGAAACAGTGTATACTTCTGTAACTATAATTTTCAGATTTTTGAGTTTTTAGGCTCGTATGTTAAAGTTTGTTTTGAGTACTTGTGAAAGTATGAGGAATGTTTTATTTGAAGTTTCTTCTTGTAAGAAAAAAACAGTTTTAAATAACTTAGTTTCCTCATTGTTCACAGTGTGTGTATGACTCTTTTGATACTTCTTCCAGGGCTATAAATGCTGCTAATGTTTTGAGGGGGATTGCAAGGCTGCATTCTCAGAACCTCCCAGATGATGTTAAAAATGAAATGTTAAATTCAACTTTGGATCGACATTTAGTGCTGCACAGGTGATCAAAAAGTGTAATGAAAGTGGCAAGCTGATTAAAAGAATCTCTAAGATTTTTCAGCCCTCCTTTTCCATATTTTCCAGGGAATTTTCTATTTCCTCATTCAATTTTGGCAAAAAGCATAATAAACAGTCTCAAAAAATCGAGGTAGACAGATGTTTAAGAATAAATGTCAATGGGGTTCCAAAAAGAAGTCTCAAACCTCCCAAAATGAAGGCCAGTCCAACAAGTTGGAATGGCTGTTCAAAAGATGTTGTGACCTCCTCACACCCTGGGCCATTTTTTTCTTCCAGAAAGTCTGAATTTTCATTTTTCTCTTTGCAACAGATAGTTTTAGACAAATGGTTTCTAAAAATCATTCAAAAAGGTTATAGATGGCAGTGGAAGGAAATGATTCCTTTCCAAGGGTTCATTCTTCATCCTCCAGATCAGATTCTTTTATTTCCACTGGTTCTTTATCACATGTTATTCCAAGGACTCATAGAACTAGTTCCTCTTTCTTTTCCCAGGTGGATAAGGGTTTTCTTTCAAGGACATTCCCACTGCTGAAGAAAGAAAATGTGTGGAGACCAATTCTGGATCTTTCTTTCCTAAACCTGTTTGTGATAGTGCTCAAGTTCAAAATTATGTCACTTCACAACCTTTTACATTTCTTCCCATTAAAAGACCTTGGAAAGTGAATGTCAGGTCTCTGTATATTATTCCCTAAATATGAGATCCCCTTCCTTGTCATGAGGCATTTATAGCCTCCACAGTAGAAAAGGCTGTCAGTACCTGTTGAGACTAAATCTACCCATTGAAGAAACAGGTTTAAAGAATATTCAGATATTTAGCTGCCTTTGAGAAAATCAAGTAATTTGACACAAAATTGGTCTGATAATAGTGGTACCTATACCCGTGGAAACAGTGCAACACAGAAAACCTCTGCATATATAAAAATGTTTAAAGGTATATACAGGTACTTGCACTACATCTACATCTTTTAAAAGGTAAAATATTTTTTACTTTTTCTAAAATAGCACCAAAGAAGTATATAAACACCATGCTTTATGAAGTTAAATAATTTTGCTTTCGTCTGAGATTTTGTCACAGAGATAGACAGACAGATAGACAGACAGATAGATAGATAGATAGATAGATAGATAGATAGATAGATAGATAGTTAGATAGATAGATGGATAAACAGACAGGGAAATAAATAGATTGACAGAAAGAGACATATGGTTAGAGAAAGATAAACATAGAGAAGCACAAATATGTAAACACTTCAACATATGTAGGGGCTTATAAAGATTTCAGCAATTCTGTGTTTCCACTGTTAGTTTATAATGCTGGGACACTATTACAAAAAGCAGCATGTTTTATTTAAATGCAGTTCAACACTTATTTTTCAGACCTCGTCTAACTCAAAGTGTCTTGCTGGGTTTCTTAAAATTTTCCATTCTTGTCTGTACATCTAATGTCCACGTACTCTAATAGACAAGTGTTCACTTCAGAAAATGTATCAGAGTAATTTGGAGTATGTTGGCTCATTGATTACTGTTTTTGAAAATATCTCTTTATACATCAAATATATCTCTGGGCTATACTTGATGCACACCTTGACTGGAAGCATTTCCGAATCTGATACATTCTCTTAGAGACATAACCATTTCAAGCTCATGTCTGATTTTTATTTTCAGTATCTTTCCATTCTCTGTATGACCAACAAGGGTTCTTAGTTGATCACACTTTTTTTACAACTGCTACTGACTGCTTTTCTGTGAAATATTGCATTTTTAGTCCAGCCTCTTCTTGTACTGAAGACATGTGTCTTACACTTCTGTCACAGTACTATTTTTGTGTAGTGTGATTTTATTTTCCAGACTAACATTCACAAAAATGTTCACAAGGTGTTATAAAAAAGATATAGCTTTACGAATATTTAATCCCCAGCCTATTACAATATGTGCTGGGGACAGATACACAAGTGGTAAGGGGATATTTCTTTGTTCTAACAAAGCTAGGCTTATATCTATATGACAATAAAGCTTGCCGGTTTTGCAGTGTTGTATATCAAAATGGTATACAGCAACCTAATGCCCCTGCTTCGAATTTGGTCATTGATGTCTTGCATTGCTTGCTTTGAAATGTGGCTTCTCACAACAGTGCAATATGAACTGTCACACTTGTGCAAAGCAGCCAAATGCTATTCTTGCTGTATCTCACTGGACAGGATCAATACTTTTGGAAAAGGTACAATTCTGGAAGATGTTTTATAATTTCAAATACGCTGGTTATACAGTTGCTTTTAATTGTATGTAATACCTGCTGATATTGTTTTCAATAAACCCTCCAAACAGTACATCTTGAATGTTAGCAGTTTTTGTATGGCCACAATAGTGTAGCTCCTTAGTGCACAATCAGCTTATTGGAATCTTTCAAACTGCCATCTGGAAATGAAGGAAGGGACATTTATCACTTTGATGTAACTACAGTGGCACTGTGCTGAGGAGAATAAAAGAAAAGATGGCACATGATGAACTGCATTTGTATGTCATAAGGAATGCTTGGAAAGACAGCATAGACACACACACACACACACACACACACACACACACACACACACACACACACACACACACACACACACACACACACACACACACACACACACACACACACACACACACACACACACACACACACACACACACACACACACACACACACACACACACACACACACACACACACACGTGTGTGTGCATCTATATAATACTGTTCCCTGAAGCTATAAAATATTTCTTGTATAAAAAAAAACAAGACCATCCACATATTCTTTTTTTTTTCAGGTTAGAGTAGTGTTTTACTTTGACATCAGTGATTTATTATTATTGGCTCACTTCATACTAAATACAGATTTAGGTTTTTTCAATAGAGTGTCTCATAGGTGTTAATATTTATAATATGTTGTTTAAAATGTTATGCCATTTTTTTCAGATGATTTAAAATTGGAGTAAGGGCTATGAAATGATTT